>NW_026596073.1:6742401-6836546 GCF_907164565.1 Psammomys obesus | reverse complement strand
TCTGGGTATAAATGTGAGTATTTGGAAGGCAGTTTGTTCATGTAACCATTTAGAAAACAGTAGTAATAGGTGAAGCTCCTATGGCCTATTAACACTCCTAGCACCAGTAGACAGGGGACCTTGACACTCAGTAAGTCTTAATCACATCTCGTCTTTTAAAAGAAAAGAAGTCCTCCCCTATCAGTAGACTTGGGGAGGTGCATGCATGCAGAGGGTGGAGGAAGGGAGAGGTTGGGATGGGAGGAGGGAGGGAACCACAGGGGGAATACAAAATGAATAAAGTGTAATTAATAAAAAAAAATAAAGAAAAAAAAGTTTTCCATCCTTATCTTTGATGCCAGGCTGCAAAGTATAGATCCTCCAAAAAGTAAAAATAAACTGTAGAAAGACACTCATACCATAAAAAATGCATTTATTCACAAGAGAAATTTGTCTGACTGATACAAAATGTATGAAATGCTGTCCTTTTATTTCTGTCAACAGGATCAGGTTCAAAAATTTGGAATCAAATGATGTGCTAATAAAGGTGATAATAGTGTTAACTTGTTACCCCTCAAAGTAGGCAAAACTCTGTTCTGTTGCCTTCTTCCATGTAGGTAGAAGAAGGAAATCCTGAACTTTTCTGTTCCTTTCTTGAGTTTGAGGTGATACCAAGGTACATCTTTAACTCTAGGATGCAAACAAATTTATATGCTGGAAGAATTTCATCTGAAAAATCTTGGTGACGAAAGAAATGGCACATTTTTCATGGTTCTTTCACTCTTCACTCTTCTTCTATGAAAAGTAAATATCTGGAAATATAGCAGCAACTTAGATTCTACAAAGTTGAAAACCATGAACTAATGGCATCATACTAATTTCACTCTCCAAGTCACATGTTTTGCTCTCTAAAGAAAATAATATACCAATTACTATATTCTTGCATGGTAGTCTACAACAAAGGAAAACTTTCCATGGCTTTCAAAGTGTATTTTATATTAATGTAAGCAGGGAATAATGTCCTGCCCCCATAGATTATTGAGTCTAAGAAAGTGGTTGATTTAGTAGATATAATTTAATTTCATGAATATTTATGTAATATTTTATATTACTCCATTAAAGTTTTGATAAGTGTTCCACCCTGCATTTAGAATAGAGTTTTAGAATATATATACTATCCAAGGAGTGGCTAATAAGTCTTGATTTATTCTATGTAAGTTCAAAATGATTTTAAAAATTCAAACTAGTAAAGGGATCAGGGGCTGTCTCTGACATGGAGTTAGAGGCTGGCTCTCTGATCACCTCTACCTGGGGGTGCAGCCTTGCCAAGCCATAGAGGAAGATGATGCAGCCTGCCCTGATGAGACCTGATAGGCTAGGGTCAGATGGACTAGGGGAGGATGGGATTGGGAGAAGATGAGGAAGGGGGCCACAGCCAGGATACAAAGTGAATAAATTGTAATAAATAATAATAAAAATTTCAAACTAACGTTTATGGAATTTGACAGAATAATTAACAATTATATTCTTTTTGATATTAAGAATTAAAAAATACTGTAGTTTTTTTGGGATTTTGCGCATAACTCATACACTATGAAGCAGAGTTTTGAAAAATTTTTATGACAGCTCAATAATGTTGCAAGAAGGTGTCATAAATATGCCAACATATATTGTGGTTATAAAAGTTTTAGGGTGATAAATAAATAGTGACTAGGCTCCGTTTTTAACTATGAAAACACATCCAGCATTAAAGTAATAATAATTATCTCTTTATGTGACTATTTTTTCTCCATCTGTCAACAACTGGGACTTGCTTTCCCTTTCTAGAAGATGAATATGAGTGTCAACAAAATGCCCGAGGTAATTCTTTATACCAGAACAAGAGTTGTAACACCTTTTCAGCACTTGATAGAAACACGGTCTTCTAAGTACTTCCACTATTTACTGCAGGGTGATGGAGATCTTCTGAAGCAGAGGCAGTGCTGGCGTGCTGAAGCAGAACTAGGTTTTGGCTCATGGAAGTGGAAGGAATTTTTCAGTACATTTTCCTGGACAGAAGCAGACTGTAAAGCCAAAAATTATTTTTTAAAAACCCAAAGAAAGGTGTCAAATCAAAACTAAACAGAAACCTTTCTTAAGGATGGTTGAAACAAGCCAAACAACTAAATACGCATCACAGTGTTGGGTTATGTTCCAAGCAGCCATTAAATATCTCTGATTCAACTCTGCAGGAAATTAAAAATAAGCAAATTTACATGGAAGAAGTCCAAATAATTTAAACAGATGATTTCTTCTCATGGAGGTAAAATATAACCTCCTAGTCAGTATTAATTTGTGGCTTATTCTCAACATCGAATTAGTGAAAAGTGTTTTTCTGTAGGAGAATCAACAGTGGCAGAGTTAACTGCCAATCATTACTTCATACAGGAAGTCAACATCAACACTATCATGGATTAGCACTATCACGGAATGGATTACAGTTGTATGGTTGAGGCTAATGTGCTATGCAGTTTCATTCAAGACCCATAATTTCTATCTAACCATCAAGAAGATCACTAGACAAACTCTGAGTAAGGTAAATTCTATAAAATATCTGGTCAGTGGTCCTTAAAACTGTCATCAGAAATAAGAAAAATCTGAGAAACCCTCACAATCCAGAGGAGATAATGGAGATCCATCATGTTATTAAATACAAAATGACATTCTAATTAAGATCACGTACCAGGAAAATGGTACTAAGAAAGAAGCTAATAAAATCTGTGAGTAGAAGAAATAATAATAATGTGTCAGCTTTGGTTCATCAGTTGTAAGAAATTCACCAAACTAATGTAATATTTGAATGTTAGGGCACACAGGGTAGTAGGTACATGAAGTCTGAATACAATATTTGAAACTGTTTACAACCTAAAGGAACTCAAATTTAAAATATTTTTAATAGTAACAAGATGGATATGCAGTCAAAATAATGATTATTGATAACAGAATGCAAATAGAATAACCCCACATAGCTGAAACTAATGAAAACAGGGAATGGTTTTAAATGTACAGGTGCCTCTCTTAATGGTTTTTTTAATGCCCATTCTGGAATTAGATGGCCTTTTGCATAATAGAGAAGAACATATAAGAGACAATAAGATCTGTATTTAAACTTACTATTTTTCATCTGCCACTCTATACCTGAAAAAAAATGGATAAGGAAAGATAAAATTAATTATCCTGACTTAATCAGTGGATGTATGCTTCTGTAGAAGCAGCATGCTGAACCTCATCCATATGTGTAACTAATTCATACTAGTAAGATAAACACAATTCATGTGTATTTAAGTCACCGAATTGAAAACAATCTTATTTTTTTGATTTAAACAATCAATGTGACTATCATTTCACCTAATGGTGTCTTTTCTTCCCGTGCCTAGCCACCTGATTACCATATTGCACCACAGTCAGTAAACTCTCACTTGTGGAAGCCAAAACATTTGATCCAAACAAAGGGTAGAATCTTGGTCACCAGAGGCTAAAACAGAGAAGCTAGACCACAGCGCAAAAGCACAATTGGATGGGAAGAAGTTGTTCTAGCATTCTCTGGTAGGGTAGGATGACGACAGTCTCCAACACACATTATATATCTCAAAAAAAGAAAGAAAAAAGCAATTTCCAGACAATTGCAAATAATAAATGTTTAAAGATAGAGAAACACTGAGCTGATTTGACCTAAGCACTTTATATGAACGTACTGAGTTATCACGACTGCCTAAGAAATATTAATAAATTTTCTACCTACCAGGAGATTCGGTGACCATCTCCTCTTTTTATTATCTGGAAGAACATAGGACTAACACTAGAAGAAGCAACATTGTATTACTAACTCAGGAAAGCAGACTTAAGCATCCATATCAATATACATCAGGATAATAACCAGTTGGTGTGCAGTATCAAGAACAGAAAAAGAGAGAGAGAGAGAGAGAAAACTCTATAATCTTTATTTGAAATTAATTTAGGGTAAAAAGCAAATTAGTGATTAAACTCCAGAAGAGCATTTTATAGTATATGTGAATATGTTTATGTTTAATGAATAACAGAAACTATTTCACGAGAGTGTCTCTGGGATTCACATTAATTCTTCTGGTGGGGAATAATGAGCTCAGTTTCCACAGTATTTATATACCTTTTAAGATTTTTCTTCCTCATTCTAAAAGGCATCATATGTTTCACAAATTTTAAATGATAGTTCCACAACATTGTTTTATTAATATAAATTCATTTCTCCATAAGGATCAATAGAAACATGTAGTTCTGCGGTACATCACTTTTGTAATGGCTTAATGTGCAAATAAATCAACAAAGGCTTGAGAGCTGGCTCACAGTATGTATGTAGAGTAATTGTTGTACTAGCATGAAGACCAGAGTTTCCGGCCCCAGAGCCCCTTCAGAAGCTGAGCACCTGATAGAGTCTATCGTTAAACGTAGCGGAAACATGCTGGCCAGACAGTCTAGCAGAAACAGAAAGCTGCAGGTTTAGTGAAAGACCCTGCCTCAAAAAAATCACATGAAGTAATTCAATAAAACATCCCTGTGTGTCAATCTCGGCCTCCACAAAGGCACGCATGTACATAAAGAAACAATACAACCAAGGACCATGCATGGAGATGACTTAGAACCCCTGCACAGATGTAGCCCATGGCAGTTCAGTGTCTAAGTGGGTTCCATAGTAATAGGAACAGGGACTATCTATGACACGAACTGATTGGCCTGCTCTTTGAACACCTCCAGCTCAGTGGGATACAGCCTTACCAGGCCACAGAGGAAGACAATGCAGCCACTCCTGATGAGACCTGATGGACTAGGAAAAGAAAGAAGGGGAGGAAGACCTCCCCTATCTGTGGACTCAGGGAGAGGCATGGATGGAGAAGAGGGAGGGATGGTAGGATTGGGAGGGGATAAAGGAGGGAGCTCCAGGTGGGATACAAAGTAAATAAACAGAAATTAATAACAATTAAAAATGTAAAAATAGAGACAACACACACACACACACACACACACACACACACAGAGACAATCCATGAAATCTCTGTGTAAGAAAAACTAATTTTTCTTCTAACCTCTCTACTTCTCTCAACAAAGTGTAAGGTACAAATAAGATATTAAATTAGAGAGATGTCAGACCTGCTGGGGTATTGGAGGGGACATGAGTCCACACAAGCCAACAAGCAAGCCAACAAGAAGTTGTCCTTGCAATAGGACTCTATCAAATTCCAGGAGGGAAATACAGTGGCCCCAGGATCGCCAGAGGATAAATGTACACAGATGCTGTCAGCCATCTGAAAAAGCATTTGTCAGGTTTCCTAATTTAAATATCACACATATAAAAATATTGCTGTCTGTATACTCCAATAAATTAAGATGTGTGATTTTTTTCCCCTTTAAAATCAATTTATAGAGTATGCTTCTGTCACATACAAGGAGATCGTTTACTGGGTAAGTATTATCAAATAATCAATTTTTATTTAGAAAGTTGCTTTGATTTGTGTCACATGTTAAGGGCTGAGAAATAAAGGCATAAAAAATACCAACAACAGATAAAACTGAGAAAATTCCTTCTAACAAACTCTTCTAGAACAGAGCGGTGCAAATAAATTAGGCAAACACTAAAGATAGATCAGAAGGAAGTTCTTTAATTTTCATTTAAATGCAAGAACAGCTATGGCAGATCCAGTGTCATTGGATATACTGCCCAGCAATGTGGAATATGAGGGAAAGATCTTGGCATATTTTTACGCTTATGCCGGGTGTGGCTGAATCCCTTCAACCATAAATGAATAAAACACCTATGTTATCTGTATGGTGATCAGTGTCAAGGTTTGGAGGTTTTTGGGTATAGAAGTCTGTAGCTGTCGCTATGCACAGAAAAATGATAACTTGGAAATTAATTCTCTCTTTACATTCACTATATAAATGAAGAAAAGTCAGGCTCCAATTTAAAATGCATGCTATGCATGGCTATTTTGAAGTCTTGAATTTTAATGTCTTTAGAATATACTGTCTACCTTTATTGGATAAGGTAACCTATATTTTAACTAAATAGCTAAAATACTGTATGGAAAATCTTCTTTATGTCTTTAATGGCGCTGGTTATACATTCATGGAAGTAGATAACGACTCATAATCATAGAGGACTTTATTGTTTCTTACAAAACAATTTTATTGAAATTATTTCATTTCTCTGAAACTGCTATCTTATTGCTTTTAATCAAATTTCACAAATTTGACCTTCCATGCCAAGATATTTTTCTTTCATTGTCAGTGTTCTGTCCATGAATTGATGACAACTCACCAGGACTGTAGCTCTAATTATGGTTTTCCAGCATTGCCTTCTGTGCTAAACTGACTCCTCGTGATCCTCTAATATAAAATCTCTAAGAATATGTCACTGTTCACAGCCTTATATTTTCCAGTTTAACCTTCAGTGATTCTCAGCTTCCAAGGGCTTTTCATCCACCTCAGCTTTATTAACTTACTTAAGTGACAAAAAGTTGGCATATGATTTCATATCTCTATATTTTTTAATCTTTCCATCTAAACTGTCACTCATTCTGTGGGAAACAGGATCTAGGAAGAGGTGAGGGAGGTAGAGTCAGAAACCCAGGGAAAACACTCCAGAGACCAGCGTTTTGGTGCAGATCTCTTTATATATATATATATATATATATATATATATATATATATATATATATATATATATATATATATATATATATATATTGCACAGCCTTTGGACCACTGGGGAATTGACAGGAGCACTGGGTAGGCAACCATCCCACTGTCACTGTGGGGAGGTGCCAGGCCTGCCAGAACCCGAGGACTTTCCCTGAAGACAAGGGAAGCAGCGTGCTGTTCTCCAGGACCATTCTGAGGTTCTGCTTCCTTGCTAACGTCCTCCTCTATGTGGTACGGCACAGTATGGTAGTGGATGTGGGCAGTTGTACTGCAGAGCAGTAGGGAAGCCTCCCTCACACTCAGCAAGGCCCCATGCAGAGGTGCAGCCCCCACACCACTCTACTAACAATTGCTGAGCAGAACTATTCCTTTTTCAAATCAAAAAGTCTTGTTCTCAGGAAATATTTCTTTCTCTGAACAGAAGATTGACCATGGTATGTGAAAACTACAAACTAAATTGTTGTCATACTTAGTGGTTTCTGAAATATGTAATTGCTTGAGTTTATTCTTTACCTCAAGCAAAAGGCTATTTGGATGAGATTCCTTTAGCACTTCATGTACAATTTGAGGCACACAGATACAAAAACGACAAACAAACAAACAATGTTTAGTAAACATAATGAGTTGGTGAGAGAACTGTTTGCATTTGAAGGCTAATTTCTCCCACAATGTTTTTAAAATGCTGTTTTATTTATCTAGTATTTGAAAAATTTACAGTAGTATACAAAGAACTTTGGTAACATTTATCTCTCTTTCTGTAATTCCAACTTCTAAAAATGGTTCCTCTTTCCCTCCCAAATCCATGTACTCTTGTTTGTTTTCTCTATAACCCACTGATTCAAACTGGAGTTGCCTTTATACATCCAAGTGTGGAAGCAGCCACTAGAGCACAGTAACCTACAAGGGACCACACCCCTAAAGAAAACTGACTCTGTCCTGACAGCAGTTTTCAGCTAACAATGACTCTCAGCTAGGAGTGGGGGACTATGGCTTCATCCCCATCCACACTGCAATATTAACTACAATGCTTATTGAGTATTTAATAATTAATAGACTTTTAAGCAAGTTAGCTTGTATCTTACTTCAGGATAGCCTTAAAAGAAGGCTATTCCAGAGGATGTACTGTTTGAGCTATTAACAAAATCCCTAGGCCTATAAAAGTGGTATGTATACAGGCCCTATCTTTAGTTTATGGATATAAAGTTCATAGTATGCTTCTATAACAAAAATGATGAAATAAACACAGAAAGTAAAGGATGAATGAAATTACATGCCTAGTGTAAAAATTTATTCTTTTTTTAATTTTTTTTAAATTTTTATTAGTAGTTACATTTTATTAACTCTGTCTCCTAGCTGTATCCCGCTCCCTCATTCCCTCCCAATTTCCCTCCTTCATCTCCTCCCTGCCTCTTTCCAAGTCCACTGATTGGAGAGGACTTCCTCCCCTTTTATCTGACCCTGTTTTATCAGGTATCTTCAGGACTGGTTCCAAAATCCTCTTCTGTCGCCTAGCAGGACTGCTCCTCCCTTGGGGGGTGGGGCGGTCAAAGAGCCTGCCATTGAGTTCATGTCAGAAATAGTCCCTGTTCCCCTTGCTAGGGAAAACCAATTGGTTACTGAGCTACCACGGGCTACTTCCGAGCAGAGGTTCTAGGCAGGAGCCTGCCACAGAGGGCCTCTGAAAGACTCTACCCAGCAGTGTATCAAAGCAGATGCTGAGACTCATAACCAAACCTTCGGCAGAGTGCAGGGAATCATAGGAAAGAAGGGGGAGTTAGTATGACATGGAGAGGACAGGAGCTCCACAAGGACCAAATATATCTGGGCACAGCGGTCTTTTCTGAGACTGATACTCCAACAAGGACCATGTATGTATATTTTAAAGAGAGATCCTTATAAACTAATTTATACATGTGTGCTTAAAATTTTGTGGCAAGGATATTTTCATAATCAACTTCTATGGAAAAAAAATTATAGAAATCCAAAATAAAATACAAAAATGTGGTAATTTTAAAAACTGCAAAAATAATCATGAATTCTACTTTGCCTAAGTGCATGTTTCCTGTATGTCCTGCTTCTCAGTATTTAGTACATAAATATATGAAGAAAATTACCACTATCAGTTGCCATCTGAGTCTAATGAAGTTATAGATTTAATAATTCTGTTAATGATTGATTTACCGAAGTAGGAATAAATGAGAAAGTAACCCCACATTAGAGACTGAAAGTGAGTTTAACCACCAGAAATGTTCTTCTAACAAGTCAATTTGATACACAAGAATTATACATTAAATATATACAATGTCACATTTCCCTTTACCAAAGTAACACAGTAGAGGTCCTGTGCTATAAAACATTGCCGCATAAATTCTCATTTGGTCAATCAATGAAATTGTGATGTTCCTATTGTCCTTGGGAACATATTATTCACTTATAGTTTAAGAAAATTTATGTGGGTGTTGTCCTCTGGAAGTTTATTGCTGACATCTTACTTGTATAATTCACTTCACCATTATCATGCAATTTATGTTACCTATTCCTTTGAATTGTTTTTTTGATTCACTGATAATTTTAAAACTATTGTCGTTTTATGTCATTATAAAATAAAAGAAAAATTTTAAAATCTGACTTATAGTCATTGCAAGTCAATAGCAAACTATGGAAGTGGTGTTTCCAGGCTTCTTTCACATATTTTTTTTCAAAACAGTACAGTATTCTTGGCAACAAAGCAAGCAAAACTAGGGTTAATAATTCCTTCACAAATGCTTTGTCACTTCACTTTAAAAATGGTATGAACAAATGTTTTCTTACAGAGTTATATGATACTTTGTTTATGGGACAGAAATGTTCATTTGCAACTACTCCAATTTGCTGTTGAAGCAAAACATATGTGAACAGTATAAGTCTCATAGTTTCCTGGCAATTTTTTACATTACATATTTCAATTATCAGTTTTTAGTGAATATATTATTTAAATACTTCTCATCTTCCATGTGTGTATTAGTAATTCTGTTTTTTATGAAAACATGTATATTTGGTAAACAAGTGTTTTTCTTTTTAAAAATTTATAAATTATTTTTTTATTACCGTTTATTCACTTTGTATCCCAGTTGTAGCCCCCTTCCTTCATCTCCACCAGTCCCACCCTCTTTCTTTCTTCCCACCCTGCCCCTCTCTTAGTACACTGATAGGGAGTTTCTTTTCCCCTACTCTCTGACCCTAGCCTATTAGATCTAATCAGGACTCTCTGAGTGAGTCCTATTTCTCTGGGGCCTAGTAAGGCCTCCCCACTAGGGGGAGGTGATCAAAGAGCAGGCAATGGAGTTCATGCCAGGGACTGCCCCTGCTTCCTCTTACTAGGGCACTCACATGAAGACTGAGCTGCCTATAGGCTACATCTGCACAGGGGTTCTAGGTCCTTTCCATGCAGGGTCCTTGGTTGATTCACCAGTCCCTGCAGGACCCAGTCCGGGGCCCAGATTTTTTGGCTCTGTTAGTCTCCTTGTGGAGCTCCTGTCCCCTCCAGGTCTTTCTATCTTTCCCTTCTTCCATAAGACTCCCTACACTGATATTTTTCTTTGTTCTTTGGGACAATCCTTAGGGGGGAAGAAAAGCTGTCAGAAGCATCAACTTTATGAAGAGTTGGACTACTAAAAGATAAACTGCAAACCTAAAACTTTCTGAAATAGAGATCCTTTTATATTATTGAGTATGAAGAATCTTCTGTGCACATAGTATTGTGCTTAATACAAATGGTGGTATATACATCTGATGTGTTTTTATTTATAAAATAAATGCCCAAAGCTCTGGAAACAAGAGCTATACAAACACGATATATATATCGTGTGTGTGTGTGTGTGTGTGTGTGTGTGTGTGTGTGTGTGTATGCATATATATCCAATGGCTGTGAGATGTTTATTTGTAGTTTACTAAAATAAAATTTTAGAAGCAGTATGGAACGGTTAATAAATTAACAAAAATGGTATATGACTACAGATATCAAGGGTTGATAAAACTGGGGCAAGATTAAATTTAAAAAGTGGTTGAGGAAATATATAAGGAGAGATTGGAAAGAAGAAATTAATGATCACTTTGAATAGACATACATCAAAATTATGGAACTTCTCTTAGAATGAAAAGCAAAGAATAGATTCAACACAAATGCAGAGAAAGACTAAACAAAATGTTGTGAGATTTAATACAAAGAAAGAAATCAGAATAATTCACTTAAAAAATGTTAGTAATTAACTCATGACCAGTTCTGAGCTACTTTCATGTTAGAACCCTAATTTTCTTTTAATTTTACAATTAGCATTTTTTTTTCAAGAAAGTCAATCTCTCTCTTGGTGGCATATGCCAGATGCCTATCTGTGGAATACAAGAAATAAAACCATCCCACCCACCAGTTTAACAGCTTGACTTAAGAAAACAGCTCTTCATGGGGGAAGACAAACAAAAACAAACTTAATGAGCATTAGTCAAATTAGAATATACGTTCAATTAATTACATCAAACTGTTTTGTAACACTGTGGAAGGGGACCTAGAAATTACTTTGATTTTATATCAAACAATAAAAACCCAACTTGTTTGAAAAGTTGTAATAATGATGCCACATTTAAGTTGGGAATGGTTGGTGGTGTACCTCTATAATCCTAATACTTAAGGCTATGAGACAGGACAATCAGAAGATTGAAGACAGCATGGATTATAGAGCAAGAATGCATCTCACAAAAAGAAAAAGGAAAGAAAAGAAAAAAACAGCAAGAATTTCTAAATGAATATTTGTTGCATATCTCAATTAAGTGTGCAGTTCTCTTTTGGATTGCATTGTTTGTAATTTAAATTTTTGAATTGCTAATTTGAAATATTGTAACTTCTTCTAGAATAACAAAATGAATAGGACATTATACAGAGTCCATGAAATCCATGTAGTTTTCATTCACCAGTATATTCTACATTGATAATATAATTAATGTATTATAAATTAATGATATTGGTTGCTTATTTTTATTAATTTTTTTATTTTTATATTAATTACAGTTTATTTACTTTGTATCCCAGCTGAAGCCCCCAGCCTCATTCCCTCCCAATCCTACCCTCCTTCCTTCATATCCTCCCTGTCCCTCTCTAAGTCCACTGATAGGGGAGGTACTCCTCCCGTTCCATCTGACCCTAGTTTATCAGGTCTCACCAGGACTGGCTGCAATGTCCTCCTCTGTGGCCTAGCTAGGCTGCTCTTCCCACAGGGGCTGGGGAAGTCAAAGAGCTAGCCTCAGGGTTCATGCCAGAGACATTCCCTATTCCCCTTATTAGGGAAGCCACTTGGATACTGAGCTGCCAAACCCTACATCTGAGCAGGGTTTCTAAGTTATATCCATGCATGGTCCTTGGTTGTGTTTTTTTTAAATACATCTAGCTATCACTAAACTTTCTACAGTTAAGAAAACAGACACTGTACTGTGCCAGTCAGAAGACTTAGTAGTTGGTACTAATTTTGCCACTCACAAGTTAAACAATCCTCTTGACATCTCTGATGTTCGTTTCCTTATCTAAAATGAAAGTATTATTTTTATTTGATATGTTTTCTATTAGATTGGATGAGTGTAAAACTTATACCATGAGTCTTTTTCATAGAGTCTTTTATTCAAATATCCTATACTATTTTGTTTACTCCGAGGAGTATTATCAATTAGCTGACATGTTTTACTAATCTAGACTGGCCTGAACAATAGCTTTGCTATCATGATGAAACTCTTTACAAATCTCTAGGGTTATATTTCCAAACACCAATGTTTTTGGTAAAACTACAGTTAGCAACATTGAGATCAATTAAAGGACATGCCTTAGCAGGGAAACAAAGGGAATCAATACACCGTCACTTAGAAATTGATTTAATAGACACTACAGAGAGTTTTTGTGTCTAAAGGGAACCCTGTTTGTTAGTCTTGTAAAGCCTCTGATAGATAGCTTTCTTCAAAACTTCGTCATTTTCATGCAACATTACTGTACCTACCTAAATAATTTTCCTGCAAGATTAATTTGGACAAATTAAAATCTTAAAAGCATTTTATGTTGCCCATATGTATTGATTGCATTTTCTACTGTAATAAAAGCAAACAACAACAATAATAATATTGGTCTACATTTGAATTTCTTCAAGTGTGGTCATTGCATTGTGATAGTGTAAGAGAATGCATTGTTGTTTTAATTTTATTTTTTACAGTTTATTCATTTTATATCCCGATTTTAACGCCCTTCCTCAACTCCTCTCAGTCTCCCTCTTCCCTCCTATCCATCCCATTCTCTTATTCCACTGAAAGGGGGAGTTCTCCTCCCCTGCCTTTTCCCCCTAGCTTATCATGTCTCATCAGGATTGCCTGGATCCTCTTCCTCTGTTCAACCACTTTTGAAATCAATCTGGTGCTTTCTTAGAAAACTGGGAATAGCCCTAGCTCAAGATCCAGCTATACCTCTCCTGGTCATATACCCAAAAGATGCTCCACCATTTAAAAAGGGTGTTGTTCTTAAAGTCATGACAATGTAAAACTTAAGAATGATAAGACCTATTTGCAACTTACTGTCAAACTGTGCAGAACACAATAATGAAGACTTGCTTCTGAAAAAGAAACCTTAGGGGAAAACAGATTGATCAAAGCTGCTATAATTTTCAATATATTGATCTAAGTAAAAGGTTAATGTGCAGAAACTATTTTTACTATTTCAATGCATCTATACATTTGAAACTTTTAAAATTCTTTTTTTAAGATTTCTGTTAACAGTTACCACATTCATATTTTCAAGGCATAAATAATTTCTAGATTTTTCTAGAAAAATATAAAAATTTTTATAATGTGTTTTTGGAGACAATCCTTATATCCAAATAGAAAACCTATTTTTTGTGCTTTCTTTTACCTCTCCACGTTAAGAAAAGCCATTAATAATTATTTGATTTTTTTAAAGACTGACAAGAAACCCTGAAGGTCACGAACTCCTTAAAAATATTTTTAAAGCATAAACTTGTACATGCAAACGTGTTCCTTAAAAAATTACTATAGAAACATAATTGGCAATTTGGTTATTTGACTTTCAGATCCATCTAGATCCATTCTGCTGCCTCATGCTTCATTTTCTGTTAATACAAAAATGACATACTCAAAATATAAGTGCTTTCTTGTTTGTTTTATAGGGGAGAGCACAAGCACAGCTCCTACCACCACTAATTATGCTTTTGGTTTCCCACACTGGGGGAAGCCAAAGTGTCAACACATCCCAAGTACAGTGATGATTCCCACAATAAAAATACCTTCTTGGTCATGATATTGCCCTGGCCAGGTGAGTATCCAAATACATGGTTAGTCCTATTAAAAACATGTTTATGTAAGAACTCAAATGTTTTTCTCTTTGAAAGACTGGTTCCCCCCATTACACATATTTGTTTAACGGGAAAAGAGATTCAAATATGGTTGAAATTTTAGTGTATTCCTTTGGTGCACTACATATATTAGCACTTATAGTTTAAGGGCATTTATGAAGTACTCTATATTTGTACTTATAAAAATGAATTAAATATCAATAAATATAGTACACTCAATACTCCATTCAGACAAATAATAAAGTATTCCTCACTTACTTTTCTGATATTGATTTAAAGTGGAATATCCAGTATATTTCAACACAAAGTAAGAAAATTTAGCTTGTGATACAAATAGAAAGTAAGACAAATTCACAGTGAGATTACAAAGTTTCAATGCAATTGTGTTTATTTAGTAAGGGTGAGTGGAATAAAACACTGACAGACTATTTTAAATTGCTGTAATCTTATTATTTGAATTCCAGTGAGCATAAAAGCATAAATACTTTGAAATATTTTTATTGAACTAAATTGAATTTATGAGCTAAATATAAGACAGTTTCTAACTCCCATATTAAAAGGTTCAGAAAAATCTCATATTTTGTTTTCTTGTTAAAATTAATTTTAAAAAAAAGACTCTTTTGATGACCTGGAAAGAACAAATTATAAATCCCCTATAACAAAGGACAATTTTCTTTTAATAAGAATCAACACATTTGCTAGTGTTTCAAAGTAAGTGAAGATAGATATTCAGGCCCAACCCAACTTATAATTCCACAAACATCTCTATGATTCACATATACCTGGAGAGTACTATTTGAGCATACAAAATTAAGTAGCTTAAGCTAAATAATCCATATCTGACAATTTGTGACTTCTAAAATGATTAAGTAGATAATTAGACCATAATTTTTTTTTTTTTTACAAATAATTGCCACTCATAAACTAATCAATGTAAGATAATTCTGTACTCAGAAAACATACATACTAATTAATGTCGACACTAAGTGTGTTCTGATGGTTATGTTTTGCTCTAATCTGGAAACCTTGAATAAAAAAAGATATATATGGGCACTTAAATTTTTTGTTAGCCACATTTCTTTTAATAAATTACAGAATTAAAGGGGCAAATAATTTCAAAAAAATGAGAAGAAATTTATACAGTGACTTTCTGATGTTTGAATTCACAACTAATCTGCTTAGTAATAGCTGACATCTTCTGATCCATAGTACTTAGTAGTGTGTTTTATTAATTACCTTAACCACAGAGTAAGGACTTGCTATAATCAAATGAGAAAAGTTTTTAAGAGCTGGCCACAGGTAATTGGGTCGGCTGATTCCATGTCTCACAAGGAAAGCAGTCTAAGTTTAGGAAAATCCTCTCATTCTCCCTGCCTCCTCCAGACAATGCACACATCAGTTTATCTTCAAGCGCTTTTAGAGACGTATGCAATCATTTCTTTATAGTCACGCTGACTTAACGGCCTTATAAGTGAGATAAATGTCTTAGGTTTATTTGATCAATATATTTGAATTATGCCTTCAGTGTCAAGATTGTAGTTTTTTTCATTCAAAGAAAGACTCAAAGATAAGCTATAGGGTAATTTGTTTCCTTGCACCATCTAGTGGATTTAAATGACAACTGCGGCAGTACTGTAAATAACTGCAAGTCAATCCTACACTTCAAATTACCAGTCCTGTGTGGATAGATAAGCCTAAAATCATTATCCGATTGATTCCACAACAGAGCAAGTCATCACGATTCCTCCTTTTACGGAGGGAATCAATTAAGCATAGGTGAACTCATTAGCGAACGTTTAAATCTGCAAACGAAATAACAAAGCAGCGTTGATGCGGTTGTATGAAGCCAGACAGCGGCAGGCATGACTTAGTTCTCGCCACTGGCTCCCAGAGACCAACCCCCCATCGCTCCCCTCCAGCGACCTGCGCCCTAGCCGCCGCCTCCGCGCGGAGCCACTGCGCAGGCGCCCCACGGGGCGGAAGTGGGGGGCGGGCCCAGACAGCCAGCGAGAGGAAGCAGCCCGAACGGCAGGGTGAGGCGCCGAGACGGTTTGGCGGTGTGAGTCGGTCCCGGGTGCAGCCTAGAATCCCGAACGTGAGTGCTGTCAGAGCCGACCGAGCGTTGGGGCTCCCGAGCGGCCGTTGCTGTCGCCGCGGACGCAGCCGTCGCCGACCCGGAGGACGCGGCCCGGAGAGGCCTGCAGGCCTAGCGCGGCCCGCCGAGCCCGCCGAGTCTCTTCCGTGAGTACCACCAGCGCACCCTGCACAGTCGCTTACCGGTTAAGATGGAGGAGATTTCGTTGGCCAACCTGGATACTAGCAAGCTGGAGGCCATCGCCCAGGAGATCTATGTAGACCTGATAGAGGATTCCTGCCTGGGATTCTGCTTTGAGGTGCACCGGGCAGTCAAGTGTGGCTACTTCTACCTGGAGTTTGCAGACACTGGTAGCGTGAAGGATTTTGGCATTCAGCCAGTGGAAGACAAAGGAGCGCGCCGCCTCCCGCTTTGCCTTCCTGGAGAATCTGACAGTGGGCCCCAGACGGAGCTGCAGCGTTCACCTCCAGAATTCCAGTAGTCACAACATGAGAGAGGGCGACAGTGACCAGGACAATAGTATAGACTGGTCCCGTGGCTTTGGAGGAGTAAGCTAAGTTGGAGAGAGAGAGAGAGAAAAAAAAAAAAAGGAAAAAGAAAAAAAAATCGCAAACAAAAGTCCCGTTTCCCCTTAAAGATCTTAGTATTAACAAAAACACCAAAAGAGGAGAATTTAGGAATTCGGATCCATTTGACAGGGTACCCAGTGCCAGCTGACTCTGAAATACTGGACAGAGAAAGCCCACAGGCATCATGCTGTTTTTTGAGCTCTGTAAATACATCTGGATATACAAGATCCCTGTACTGCCCTCAGTACACACGTGAGCAGCTGAGAACCCAGCATATAAAATTCTTTTGTTTCTCAGATTTTGCATCTGCATGATGTCAAGGGCTTCCTGCAAAGTTTGGATGCTATTGATGGTGAGGCCACAATCAGCTACAGTGGACTGCTCCTCTGATTTCTGAGCCTACAATTAGGTCTCTTTGATACAAATAAAAGTCAGGTACGAGACTCGGATACTAAAAATATGAATTCCCGTTTGAATTTGGTAGGGAGCCCTTGTGACCTTGTCTACAAGAAGTTCAGAATCACCTGTTTTTCCAAAGGTCCAGCATTTTCAGTGATTTCAACTGATGTGGGGACAAGGCCTTGCCTTTGGCTCATCAAAGTCCCCTCTTTCCATCCCACCTAGTGGCAAAGGTTTGGCAGAGGACAAGGTGGTTTACAAACAGCTGAAGATTTTGTTTTGATGCTGTGAGGATGAAGTATACCTTCGCAAACCATCTCCACCTGAAGTTTCATGTCTTGAATTATAAACTGTGGACCTAAGTTTGGTGGGACAGTCTTTTCCTAGTTTTGAGTTACGGGTGATGTAACCAGCCCATGGGTCTGACTTGATTATTATGCCAGGTCATTATCCTCGAGCGTTACCACTGAACTGTAGAAGGGTGTCATGGCCAAGGAGGAGGCTGTTTGAAAATTGAGCCAGGAAGGAACTTTTTCTGTCTGCCGTCAGTAATGTGAATGAGTTTAATGTTAAAAGCCCTACACAGGCCTGCCTGGTATGGTTTCAGAATCCCGTCCTTAAATTGGGCAGTCAGACCTCTGCTATGGTGAATAAGACTGTCACCATCTTCTATGCCCTCAACAAGTGGCAGTATATCCCTTTGTCCTTCTTGACATCTGGGGTTGTCTTCTTTTTGGTGGAAGTTGGGGGAAAGACCTCCAAGATTTCCTGACTTTGGAGGCTGGGTTAGAAGTGGATGGGAAGTCAGTGGTATATCAAAACTGTCCTCTGTTTTATCCCTAAGTGGGGGTTTATGGAGGGTAGGAGGGTGGGAGTCCTGAGATGAGCAGAATAGAAAGGTGCTGCTTTATTTGAAATGTTTTCTTACCTCATTCTGTGCCCCAGTAAAGGGTCCAGCCTCATCTGTCTGGCTTGGCCATATTCCTGTCCCCTGCTCCACTGCCTATCTGGTGCAGCTCATGATTCCAGGTGCTGCTTGCCACTCTAGCTTTTATTTTGACCAGTTTCAATTCATCTTCCAGTGCTCTTGCCTCTGAAGCCTACAGAAATTTCCTTTTTCTATTTGTTTGGTTGTTGCTGTTCTCTTAAGATTTTAAGTTTTTATATTGTTGTTTTTCTTTTACCTGTTTTTGAAAGACTTGGAAGAGAATCCTCCCATGGCTCCCTCTGTTTGGATTGGAAAGGGAAAATAATCTTTTAATTTACAAGGCAGGGTCATGTGTGTTTCTCTTATATAAGACTGCCTTGCTAATATATTCCCCTGTTTTGTCATGAGTTGCATCAGTTCTTCCCATTGCTCTTAGATACTGCCTCTTAGGACTTACTGGAGAACCATGAATGCTGGTATACACAAGGATAGAGTTGGTTCTGCTTTACTTTTCTAACCCTGGTGTATGACTTCGCAAGAGCTTGTTGAACTTTATGGACTGATTTGGATTACTGTACTCAAGAGTTAAGAAAACCATAGTGATTGGGCCTTGAGACTATTTATTATTGCCTTCTCAGAGTTTTACAGCTCAGGGTTGGGGCCTAGTTACAGTTTGATGGATCCTCAGTCCAAAAAATTTGAGAACTTAAAAAGAATGAAACCTTGGCAGGAGCTAAAAATACTTTTAAAAGATTCCTTGCTATATGAGTTCTTTAAAACCTTCAGTGAATTCTGGAAGAAGCATTCTGAAACTCTTGCCTATTTAAAGTACTTGGGAAACATGATGTAAGGGAGGAAGGCCATGGCCCACTCACTCTTGCCTTCTGATAGGGAGCTCAAATGTGACTTGAGTATTTCTTTTTGTCCTTTTCTGGTTAGAACACAGAGATTTGGGTGGTAGTTTGGGGAAATGATTTGCTCATATTATTTCCCTTTTTTGTTACTTTTCTTGTTTTCTGTCTTTATCATTTCCATTAGGGCCATAGCTTCTCACTCTGTGTAGATATAATGTGGGCTCAGTCCAGCTCTGAGGGAACAAACTACTTTTTGGGGAGCTAATGCTCTCCACCAATAGTTGACAGTGGTTAGGAAAACTCCCTTCCCCTACCTTTCCTGTATCAACAGAATTCTATCCTTCTTCAATTAATTGTATTGACCACCCTGTAATCCTATTATGTATCTGAGTGTGTGTGTGTGTGTGTATGGGGAAAAGGGGTTCTTTAAATTTTCTGTGGTTTGTGGTTTTTCTTCCATAAATTAGTTCCCACCACCGCATGCCCAGGGGCCACTGCCTGGCATTATCGCATGCTGGGATCATTGGGGGAGGGTAGTGTGAAATTCAACACTTTCCTTTGTTTTGGAGATTCTTATTTTTTAATAAGTAATCCATCCTATACAAATAGCTAATTAACTCTGTTCCCCCTGCCCATATGGCTGCTGGTGTAAATAAATTGCATTTTCCCATTGCTAAATAGTAATAATAAAATTTAAAAAAAAATATTTGCCTAGTTTGTTTAATGGCAAATTTCCCAGGCGTTGGCATAGCAAAATAAATGTTTAACCACTCTTGAATCTTGGTACTTGACTGGCAGTATATCAGAATCCACAGAGGAATTCTGCCTGGCTTTTGTTCTCAATCTTTCTACAGTATCCAGTGAGAAGAAAAAAACAGTACATAATCTTCCATTTTCCATATGATGTAAGAAAAGAGTAAAGTACATACAACCTAGACCTACTAATAGCAGTGCATTGTGATGGTTTAACTTGTTTTAATTTATACATTATTATGAAACTAATAGGACAGGTAAATGATACACAGTAGAAAATGCTTCTGCTTTCCTACAATAACACTGTTCCACATTTTGTCCCACACTTGGGAGCTTTTATTTGCTTTTGAATAACATACCTTGATTTTAATCTAGAGTCGAGCACTTTCTAGAAATTATACATAAAACTATTTAGTTCTGACCAAAGTCATCATGTTTTACCTGCTTTCTACTTCATTCAAGTTCCAAGTTGAAAATAGATGAGTATAAAGTAGTCATGGAAAATGGACCAGGTAATAAACTCTTTAACAGGATAGTTCAAATAGCCTTTAGACATGTAGTATGGTATGCAACTTTCTCTTCTATAATTATGAGTTTTAATTAAATGCCATTGGCCATTTAAGACTTACAGTTATATTTGTTGAGAAAATGTTTTAGAAAAAAGGGGGGGGGAGTCTCTAAGGTCACCATCAAGTTTACTAAGAAATGCTGAAAATTCTCACAAACTGGTCCTTGAATTTCTATAAATGAAATCTATATAAGAATCTACTATAAATGAGTATTTAAGTTAGCTGATGCAAATACAGTCCTATTTTGTAGAATCAGATTTGATATAGTTAGTCCGTTAGTCCTAAGACTAATAGAGTCTAATATATAAAATGAAATGAAGACCTCAGGTATGTTCTATAGTTAATATCTTCATGGTTAGCAAAGAAATCAAATAGTTCATAGCTCTATGCTAGATTTATTCATCTCAAAAGTTATTTAATCCAAAAAGAAAAGTGCGAAGTAGTAAGGGTTAAGGAAAAGCTTGCTCTGAGACATTAATGATAACTGCCCTCTAAACTTGAGTTGTCAATATTTATTTTGGTTAAATATGTCTTAATATGAAGAGCTTGTATTTATGTGCTTAAAAAAAAAGGAAAGTTTTTTCACATTAATGTTGAAAAGTTACATTAACAAAGTGTTAGGTCTCAGATTACCTTAGGATAATACTTCTTTAGACGTTTACTGTGTGGAAGAAAGTATTCATGTTTCAAAGATGTTTTTCATAATAGTTTGGAGGAAAATGATAATGTGATGCGATTATTCAAAAAAAAATATTGCACATAATACTGAAAGGCCTTCGAGTTTAGATTGTTTTCCCAATTTTAAAAACATTTTTAGTTCTATTTGAGCCTCATTGGAAGAAAAAAAAATTAAATTGATTTTAGAAATGAAAATGGCATGTCTTGCTGACACTTTGAAACCCTAAAGTCATTACATGAGATAGAAACAAACCTAAAATGCAAATATTGTGACTATTAAACCAATATTCATTTGTTGAACTAATTTAATAATGAAAAGATTGTAAGTTTCTAAAACTCTGTAGTTAAGAAAGAAAAGAAAGCATAATTATTTAGTAACTTTTTGTAGTGAATTTGGGAGTGAAAAATATTTAAAGTACAACTTGTATTTGTTTAAAATACAACTAAGCTAGGTATGGTAGTACTTTGTTGTAACCCTGCTTTTGAGGGAGAAGATTATCAGGAGTTCAAAGCCAGTCTTAGCTGTACATTAAATTCAGTCACCCTAGGTTATGTGAGACACTGTCTCAAAATAAAATGGAGGCAGGATTTCAGGAATTCCAAGATAGATAAAGATACATCTAGAAAAATTCCCATCCTACTTTATTAAGAACATTAAACAGAGCTTTATAGAACAAACTATCACCAAACCATCTATTCCAAATATATTTTGATAAACTGGAAATATTAGCAAGCCACTACTCAAAAATACCAGAAGTAAGTATAATCAAGTTATTACATACTAGCACACAAATGAACACTATTAGAGGAAAATCGTGGGAATTTCAACAAATAAACAAGGATAGTTTTGTGAAATTTATTGCTGATTTTTAAGTTGATATAGAAACGGACTGAAGACCTTTTGTACAATGAATGATAAAAGAGATACAGTCTAAAACAGATACTTGGAAGTGGGAGTATTTCTGAAAAGCAAAAGTGACTTTAAGTACAGTGTCTGAACACCTGTATTCTGATAAAAGGAGGCAGGAAGACAACTTTGATGTCAAATCCATCCTGAGCAACATAATGAGTTTATTGTCAGCCTGAGCTACAGAGAGAAACTTTGTCTCAAAAGAAAAATCATGAAAGTTAAATTCATAGTGTTATCACATGAATTTTATATGGTTATTTTAATAGACGTCGTAAAAATAACAATCTAAGTATAAAGAGACTTCAGTAATGTTGCTAGATATGAAACCATTTGTCACAATCAGAATTCAAGAGTGTGTGAATAATACACCAACAAAAGTTAAAGATCATAGGCAAAAAATAAAACTTCCAGTGTGTTGAAAATGTCCTACATGGAGAAAGGATGCCATGGATAGAAAACAGAATATGTTTGCCTCAAATACATGAATAAAAAAATGATAGATGAAAATACAGTAGATGCGTTTTCAAGTTGGCTAAACTAATTTTAAGATTTATGTGAAAATGGGGTATAACCTCTTTGACCTCCCCACCCCCCAAGGAAGGAGCAGTCCTGTTAGGCCACAGAGGAGGGCTTTGCAGCCAGTCCTGAAGACACCTGATAAAACAGGATCAGATGAATGGGGAGGAGGTCCCCCCCATCAGTGGACTTGGAAAGGGGCATGGTGGAGATGAGGGAGGGAGGGTGGGATTGGGAGGGAATGAGGGAGAGGGACACGGCTGGAATACAGAGTTAATAAAATGTAACTGATAAGAAAAAAATTAAATTAAAAAAATTTAAAAAAGAATAGATAAGCATTTAACAATTGCACATTGGTGTCATCCTGATAAACTGATATAATTAGTGAATAATAAGACAACATATTTTGTCATATATTGTCCATAAGTGAATCTCATAACAGAATCTCAACTACAGTTAGCTAGGGTCAGATAGAAGGGGAAGAGAACTTCCCCTATCAGTGGACTAGGGTAAGGGGATAGGGGTTGAAGAGGAAGGGTGGGTGAGATGGAAAGAGACTGGAGAGGGCTGCAGCGGGGATACAAAGTAAATAAATTGTGATAAATAAATACATAACTAAAATTAAATTTAAAAACAAAAATTCCTCTTCAGATTAACAGCTTAGTGTAGAAAGGCAACATTTTTTTTAATTCAAGAGGAATAGTTTATAATTGTGTGTAGAGAAAAAAAAAATTAAAGGTAACAAATGAAAATAAATACTAGATCTAATAAAACCAGAACCTTATGTTCGTGAAATCAGATAAAAGCAAACAACCTAACGTCACAGATTTGCTGTCCTTTTAGGAGACAAATATATAGAAAATACCTATAAAATTGGCAAATGTGTAGAGTAAAACCCATTCTTAGAAGAAAATATTCAAATGTCTAAAATGTTATGAAAAGTTTCTGTTATTTTCAGAGAAATGTAACCTAGAATCAAATGGTACAACAGTTTATGTTCTTCAGTGTGGTTATACTAAAATGGCAATGACAATACTGAGCACAGAACGCCACATCCTACTTTAGAGATGCTGACACAGTTATTGCTATTTTTTCACAGTAGAAAGGAGATGAAATCATACTAGATGTTCATCAACAGGTAAATAAAGAATGAACATAGGCCATGGAGTGGAATTTTTTGAACTATTGTGATAATTTTGTGTTATACAAATTTTTAATTTATTGGAAAAAATTAAACTGTGAAATTGGAAGGGAAGTGGATGTAACTAGAAAACAGTAAGTGAGGTAACATAGAAAGTGTCTCATTGTTGGGATAAAAAGAAAAAATTGGATTATGTATACTAACTAAATTTACTCAAAGGATATATTCTCAGTCATGTGGAGCAAATTTAAACAACAGCAGGAGTACAGCAAAGGCCTTGCTGTCTTCCCCACAAAACAAGGTAAGTGCCTGGATCACACTCTGCTTATAATATACACGAAGTCCGAGATACAGGTGAAAACAGGAAAGCAAAAATAGAAATTGCACTAAGAAAAATGCAGACACCATTATGAAAATGGGAGAATAGGCCCTGTTGAAATACCTACATCCACGATGAAAGACAAGGCAGGCATGATTAAATGAAACACAAGTAGATAAGTACCTTCCTGTCTTCAGAGAGACAAGATGAAAAAATGAGCATGATAGCTCAATGTGAAATAAATGTATAACCAACATTCTATAGTTACTTTCAGTTTCTTCCTCATCTCCTGAAAGTTAAATGTCCGTTGAAGGTTGTACTTTGCAGCACTTGATTCTTTGTCCTTCAATAGTTCCACAAAATATGAACTCGTGACAAATAGATATTTCATTAGGAACTTCATCTGTAGCTCCATACATCTGTAGCTCTCATACCTAATCATTTAATTAAAGGATTTTTCCCTGTAGTTAATTCCCAATAGTTAACACTAATTAATATTCCTGTCTTTTGAATATTATTTGGTACAGAATAAAGTTGTTATAAATTAAACCTTAAAATGAATAGCTGAAGTTTAACATAAAAGGACAGGAAAAGACCAGGGAGATAACTCGGTCGTTACAGTTCTTTCTGGTGAGCATGGATACATAATTTCAGATCTCCATTGCCTACATAAAAAGCAAGGTGTATTGACACATACATGTAATCTCCAACAATAAAATGGAGAGCAATCAAGCAAAGACACACAATCAACCTCTACCTAGCAGATATCAGTATGCACGTGATACATCCCCACACTCAAAATTGAAAGAATAAAAACTGAAAAGAAAACTGATATAGTATTGAATACAAAAGCAATAGTAATTTTAAGCATGAAAATTTTAAATAAAAAATGAGAAAAAAGTTTAATCAAACTGGTAAAAGAAGAGGCAAATTAAAAAGAAGAAGCTGACACCAAAATGAAATTACTTTGCTATCTTGTCTCTCAGTGATTAACCTACAAACTATAGTAGCAGATAAAAAAGTTGAGGTGGAGGAGAGAAAGAAAAATGAAAGGATGAGAAAGGAAGGAAAAGGAAACACTGGGAGGAAAGGACAACTGAAAAGGAGAAAAAGGAAGGGAGGGAGGAGAGCAATAACAATGTGAGCAGAATAGATTTCGTCAGGTGATGGCTGACCCTGGTAATGGTGGCATGGATAAGCAGTCAGGGGAACCCAGTCAAAGAAAAATTATCAATTTAAACAAATTTGTTTTACCAGGAAGGATAATGTATCGGAGGAAAATAAAGCTACAAGTCATCTTGGTGTTACAAACTATCGATAGCACAATGCATGAAAACTTGAACAGTGGGCACAATTCGCCTTTCTCTACTCCTGACCCCTATTTATCAAGTCCACTATGAGTCTAGATTCTGTTGTGAAGGAAATTTACAAATTCAGGTATCAAATCTGTTGACTTCAGATATGTGTAAATATTTGGGTGGGCTTGACCCATCACTCATTTGAGCAGGGAACTGTCAGATCATAAGTGATGGCTGTTTGAAGTAACACATTCAGAGATTAATAATAAGTTCATCAATTGAAGAGTATAATGCTTCACCAAAGAAGGGAAAGATACTTGTGGTGTCCTGTTATTACATGAACAGACAGCAAAGTCGGTTATCTTTGATATATTAGAGAAAACCCAATTTTTAAGGTTTCATTTTACTTAAATACTGCTTTCACTATTTTTTCCATTTTTTTCATGCTTCTAACACTGAAAATAAGAGGATTTAAAAAAAATGTTTTGACCAAAGACAAAAAATGAGATCCAAAATCTTTACATTTATGATTTGAAAATTACACAGTTTCAGCTCTATGGTTATGTTTGTGGTCCCTTAAAATTTAGGACTGCACATATTAATATTTTTCTATTATATAACTCCAGAGATAGTTATTTATCTACTATTTGCATGTTTAAAATCCAAAATACAAGTTAAGAAAAGATATGTTGATTTTCCACAGATGACTTGAAAACAGAACACACAGGTATGGATGTGTTCTTGAGGCAGTGTTTTTTGGAAGCTTATTAAAGTTATAGAAGAAAAGAGGGCACCTTAACAGAAGGAGAGAAGGAAAAATATAGACTTGATGAAATGAAGACTATTAAGCAATGATTGAGAAGAGGAGGTACTTTCTAGTATTAACAAAAAAAAAAAAAAAATTCAGCATTAATTCCATAAGTGAGATAACATCCAGTACGAGGAAAAGAAAGTTCTTGGGACTTAAACTCAAAATATGTCTCCTAATCTTCAACCTTCTATTGATTAGTGACTCGGGAAAGATTATTTCTAATGAATGCAAATATTGTTTTTAAAATAATGTGGTAGCAATATATTTCACTCTTTTAATTGCTGAGTAAGTTTTAGCCTAAAGGGAAGTGGGAGGTGACAGGGGTAAATGAAGTCTGCTAAGGTAGTTGTGCCGAGAACTGCAGGATGAGTTGTTAGAATGGACTCATCAGCGTAAACCTGTGAGTCACAACCTCTATGGGAGGTCGCATATTAGACATCCTTCATATCAGATATTTATTTTATGAGTCATAACAGTAGCAAAATTACAGTTATGAAGTAGCAATGAAAATAAATTTATGGCTAGTTATCACAACTGCGTGAGGAAGTGTATTAAAGGGTCACAGCATTAGAAAGGTTGAGAACACTGATACAGATGGAGGACTCCTAAGGTTGTAAAAGGAAAGTGAACTGTTGTGATAGGAAGAAGGAAAGAAGGCAGGGGGGACAAGTTTCAAGCTTAAGGTATTTAATTCTAATTTTATCTGGGCAGAGACGTCTGTCTGTTCCTAAAGTAAAACCCTGCATCCTCTCCTTGCCCATCATCTCGTGTTTGCTATTTTTTGAAATTGTCAGTAGATGATAAGCTATTTTGTTGGCATAGGCCCTTTTTACTACTGTATTTTAGGTGAAAAAATGATAAGCAAAAAGATTATTCCAAGGAGCTAGGAGAAAGCAGTCTCTCACCAAGGTAACTTCTATATAAATGGTTAAATTTACATATGTAAGATGAGGTGACCTTGCCATTCTTAACTTGCTTCTTTTTTCCTAAAACTAACTCTTCTTCAACTAAAAGTTCCCCAGTCTTCCAGCTCTCTTTCTCTCTCTTTCTCTGCTTTCAATCACAGGCACACACACATAAGCACAGGTTTTAATTGTAGGACAAGTCCTAAGAGAGGGTGTGCTGAGTAAGCTTTTTAACTTGATGATGTGTAACTTATTGTAGAGCAGATCCTACTTACAAACCAGACCCTTTTGCAGTTTGTAGATATTTGTGTTGGCCTCTTGAATGTTCCCATTACAGCTAAATTTTCTTTCTGAAGTAAAATGGCTTAAGTGATTTCTTCTTGGTTTTGCATTCAACAAGTGAGCGTTTATAATGTCAGGTGGAGATGTTCTTTATAATCCAGGGTGCTATTTGTGGCAAGTCTCACATTTTCTACTTAAAGCAAAAGACTCAGTATGCTTTTTACTTTAGTGTCATGGTTCTTTAGAATCTTGTTTACATTAAATAAAGCTATTGTCTTTTGAATTTATATGAAGCCTCTTTCAGTGTTACTACCTCAGTCATAGTTTGTTGTTACACAGTGTACCTCCATAAATACTGTATCCCAGTAAGATAATAGAGATGATAGATAGATGATAGATAGATAGATAGATAGATAGATAGATAGATAGATAGATAGACAGATAGATAGATAGATAGATAGATAGATAGATAGATAGATAGATAGATGAAAGATGGATAGACAGAAGGTGATTTACCAGAATAGCTTACTTGTCTGTGGTTCAGCTAGTCCAACAGTGTTTGTCTACCAACAGAAGGTCCAAAGTCTTCAGGCTAGGAAGCTGAATGTTTCAGCTGATCTTCAGAATCCTAAAGAAATTTGCTCTAATGCTACTTAAGGAATAAACTTGCTGATAAAGTGAGAGCAAGGAAAGTTCCTGCTTCCACATCCTTTATGTAGGCTTCCAGCAGAAGGTATGGCCCAAATTAGAGGTGGATCATCTGACCTCAAATGATCTGAATTAAAGGTGTGTCATCCTACCTCAAAGATCCAGATTAAAAGTAGATCTTCCCATTTCAAATGACTGAGCCAAGCACAAATCTCTCCCAGGTGGTCCCAGCCATTTTTTGGTTTTAGTTAGTCCCAGATGTAGTTAACTTGACAACAAAGAGTAGACATTATAAGGTTTCTTTCTTATTCTCATTTTGAATAGGGTGGCTGTGAATATTGCTGAGCAAGTGATTGTGGATTAGGATGTTGAATCCTTTGTACATCTACCAAAGATTGGTATAGCTGGGTTATAGGAAAGATTTAATTTTTGCTCTTTGAGGGTTCTCCACACTGATTTTCAAAGTGGCTACACCAGTATGCATTCTGGTTCCTCATTCTCCATAACTTTGCCAGTATTCATTGTCAGTTGTTTGGTTGATATTAGCCATTCAAACTGAGGTGGGATGAAATCTCAGTTACACAAACCACTTTTGGGTAATTATCATCTGAATCACACTTTCAGTAATGTTTTTGAAGCTGAAAGATCTGTCTGTCCATAGAGCATCAGAAATATATTGTTATTTTCTAGGAAGATCTTTATAGGAAAAAACACAAATTATGTTACACAAACATATTCTTGAAGGTCCTGGGGATACAGTTCAATCATACAGCACTTGTGCGCGTGCATGGAACCCTGAGTACCATGTACACACCTAAGTCAATGATGTACTGACATTTATTTCATTGTGGATAAAACTTGAAAATGTGACTTTGTGTAAAATATGCCACATACAACAGAAAGCATAGCACGAATATCTCTGCATTCTGTTTGCAGGACTTTAGTACAAATCTCCAACTGTATTATTCTATCTTTTTCATGTTCTATGCTCTATATGACTAGTCATTAAATTACAGTTCTTTCTCCAGTTTGTCTTATATATATTTATTTCTTTTAATTGTTTACTGTTTTTCTTGCCAGCTTGAAACCAACACCCAAATTACCTATATGTTTCCTCCTGTGGATATCATCATTCCAGTCCCTTGTTGCTCAAATCGGCAACTTACTTGAACATCTAGTTCTTAAATAATAAACTGGGTATATTCAAAGCTTACCTTACTAACTCCTCAAATCTGTTTTTTGTTTTGTTTTTGTTTTGTTTTGTTTTCCCGTCTTCCTCAGTTTTGCAGCTTTGGCTTTCATCATATGTACTTTAAACCTATTCTGCTAAGCAAGGTTCTTGGTTGGAGAAACAGTCTCACTAAAGACCCCTGTGCCCAGATATATTTGGTCCTTGTGAAACTCCTGTCCTCTTCAGTTCATATTAACTCCCCCTTCCTTCATATGATTCCCTGTACTCTGCTGAAGGTTTGGTTATGAGTCTCAGTATCTACTTTGATATACTGCTAGGTAGAGACTTTCAGAGGCCCTCAGTGGTAGGCTCCTGTCCTCTTACTTGTTTTCTCCTACATCCAATATCCATCCCATTTGTCTTCCTAAGTGAGGGTTGATCATCTTATCCGGGTCCTCTTTCTTGTTTATTTTCTTTAGGTGTACAGATTTCAGTATGTTTATTCTATCTTATAGGTCTAGTACCCACTTATAAGTGAGTGAGTATATACCACGTGTGTCTTTCTCCTTCTGGGATAGCTCACTCAGAATGATCTTTTCTAGATCCCACCATTTACCTGCAAATTTCATGATTTCCTTGTTTTTAATTGCTGAGTAGTATTCCATTGTGTAAAAGTACCACAATTTCTGTATCCATTCCTCTGTTGACAGACATCTGGGTTGTTTCCAGGTTCTGGCTATTACAAATAAAGCTACTACAAACATGGTTGAGCAAAGGTCCTTGTTGTGTTCTTGAGCCATCAGAGAGATACAAATCAAAACGACCCTGAGATTTCACCTTACACCCATCAGAATGGCTAAGATAAAAAACTCAAGTGACATGCCGGAGAGGTTGTGGAGAAAGGGGAACCCTCCTCCACTGCTGGTGGCAATGTAAGCTTGTACAACCACTTTGGAAATCAATCTGGCCCCAAAATAACAGATGCATATGTCACTTCATTTATTTTCTAATGTGTTATAAAGATAGAATAGTAGATTTCACATGATTTTAGGTAATATAATGTATAATTAGCATGGTAAGTCATTCATAAGGTTAACTAACTTACAGGATCCATAATAATATTTTAGAACATTCACATAATTTCTCCTGTTTGCTAATGTTGTTTTCTATTTTTTTTCATTTGTTTGTTTATGAGACAACATCTCACACTATAGGTGAAGTTAGCTCAAACTTTCTGTAATTATTTTTGCCTCAGCCTTCTGAGTGCAGAATTATAGGCACATGCCACCAAGCCCAACTAAAAATTCTTATACTACAGACATTTGTTTCAGTTTGAAGAGAGTATGAAATTCCTGGTGTACCAAAAGGGAATTTAAAGTCTAACCAAATAGAAGTGCCTGTCTCTTTCTGCAGTGCAGCTTCTTCCACCCAGAAAGGAGTAAACTCTGTACTCTCACAGAACTGAACTATTCTCTTTTTAGAAGCATGGTGATATCAGTTTGAATATAGTAAACTCAATAATACAGCAGAGGTAAGTGTAAATTAACATATTTGCAGAATTATGGAACTGGCATGTCATCATACAAGCAACTTGAATTTGACTGTTCACTTCTTTAATATGCATTTTGGTATACAGTAACTTCGTGTGAAATAGAAGACATTTCAAAATGAATAATAAAGAGTGAGTTTGGATGCTAGTAAAATGTAAAAACGATTCTGATGGCATAGTGTACTGAAAGTACACTATTTTATTGCTGTACAGTAAGTTCCATGTGTAATGAATTAGGTACCATTTTTGTGGGTATGCTAATGCACGGAATAATCACTGTTTTCACCATTTTTTTTTTTTTTTTTACCGATAGGACAAATGAAACTTGTAAGCATTTTCTCATTTTACAATAATTTCAAAGAAATAGTCCATGGAGGAATAAAAATGAGAAAAGAAATACATTACTACATAGTTACGCAATAAAGATCATTTTCTCTTAGGAAAAAAAATGTAGTTATAATGTTTAATCATGATTGAACATAAAACCCTTGATATATTTATAGTATTTTTCAGTGAATATAAAAGCTTATTTCTTCAGTGTCCATGATAAAACTATGGATTTCTTTTTTCCCTTTTTATTTATATATTTATTTATTACATATTATATATTTATTTATTCACTTTGTATCCCTTCTGCAGTCCACTCCCTTGTCTCCTCCCAGTCCCAGCCAACCTCCCTCTTCTCCCACTCTGCCATTTCCCCAGCCCACTGATAGGGGAGGAACTCCTCCCCTTCTGTCTTACCCTAGCCTATCAGGTCTTATCAGGACTGGTTGCATTGTCTTCTTCTGTGGCCTGGTAAGGCTGCAACCCTCAGGGGGACATGAACAAAGAGCAACCCACTGACTTCATGTCAGAGACAGCCCCTGTAAGACTTACTAGGGAACCCACTTAGAAACTGAACAGCCAATGGACTTGCTTTGAACAGGGGGTATAGGCCCTCTCCATGCATGGTCCTTAGTGTTCTCCTTCCAGGTCTTTCTATCTCCCTCTTCTTCCATAAGGATTCCAACACTCTGCCCAAACTATAAATTCCAATTTTATGGGGCACAGAACTAAACAGAGAATTTTCAAGAGGGGAATCTCAGATGGCTGAGAAGCACTTAAAGAAATGCTCAACTTCCTTAGCCACCAGGGAAATGTAAATCAAAATGATTATGAGACTCCATCTCACACCCATCAGAATGGCTAAGATAAAGATCTCAAATGACAGCACATGCTGGCAAAGGTGTGGAGAAAGGGGAACACTCTTGCATTGCTGGTGGAAGTGTAAACTTATACAACAACTTTGGAAAACAATTTGGTGCTCTCTCAGAAAATTAGAATAGTGCTACCTCACGATCCAGCTATACTACTCCTAGGCATATATCCGAAAGATGTTCAAGTATGCAACAAGAACATTTGCTCAGTCATGTTCACAGCAGATTTGTAATAGCCAGAAGCTGGAAACAACCTAGATGTCCCCCAACATCTAGAAAATGGATAAAGAAAGTGTGGTACATTTATATAATAGAATACCACTCACCAATTAAAGACAAGGAAATAATGAAATTTGCAGGTAAATGGTGGGAACTAGAAAAGATCATCCTGAGTGAGGTAACGTAGAAAGACACATATGATATATACTCACCTGTAAGTGGATATTAGCCATATAATACAGGATAAATACACTGAAATCTATGGTCCTAAAGAAGCTAAACAGCAAGGAGTTCCTTAGGGAAGATACTCAAACAGACTCACTTTCCAGCTTTTTGATCACTTCCTCCTGGCGTGACTGCCATACCAGGCCACAGGAGAAGCAGACATGCTCAGTCGTGATGAAACTTTATGAGCTTGGGTGGATGGGAAAGGGAGTTCCCATTTTCTGAGGAAGAGGCAAGAGGAGGGAGGGAAGGAGAGTGTCACTGGGAAGGGAGGAGGGATGGGATTACAACCATGATGTAAAGTGAATAAAAAAAATTAATTAATTATAAAAGAAAGAAAAGAAATGTTTCCTCCAGATGAGCTATTATTCAGTAACTCAGTGGCTGGCTTTCTGATTACCTCCACCTAAGGGGAATGCATCCTTTCCAGGCCATAGAGGAAGACAATGCATCCAGTCCTGATGAGACCTGATAAGCTACGGTCAGAGGGAAGGGGAGGAGGACCTCCTCTATCAGTAGACTGTGGGAGAGACATGGGAGGAGCAGAGGGAGGGAGGAGAAGATTGGGAGGGGGCTACAGCTTAGATACAAAGTGAATAAATTGTAATAATCAAAAGTTAAGTAAAACATTTAAAAAAACTATAAATTTAAATTTTTGTGTTGTATATATTATATATGTGTGCACTTACCAATTTAAAATTCAGTTCATACTATACATTTTATTGAAATAAATATATATTTTATGGGAGATATAACTAGTTTTCTCACTTGGGTTACATAACAATTAGGATGGTTTCAACTGATTGAACGTTTAGTCCCATCTATTTGCCTGAAAATTTATTTATGTCATATTTTTAATGGCTGAGTAATATTCCACTGTGTAAATGCATCACATTTTCTTTATTAATTCTTATGCTGAAGAACATTTAAGCTTTTTCTAATTTTTTGACTATTCTGAATTGTGGAGCAATGAACATGGTTAAGCAAGTTTCTCAATGATAGGCTGAATCATTCATTGGGTATATGCTCAAGAGTAGTATAGCTGGATCTTAAGGTTTATTTCTTAAGGTCTTAAGACATTTCAAACTTCTAAAAGAATTTAGTGTTGGGTGGTTAAGGAAGAAGATCTGGAGGCTTAAGGAAAGTAAATAATATGATCAAAATATATTTGAATATGTAAATTGTTTTAAAAATGAAAAATATAATAATTATATTAATTAGATTCTTAATCTTGCTATCTCACAAAATTTGAATATGCTAAATATTTTATAGAAAAACTAATTACAAATGAGAACCCTCAAAACATTTTCTTGAAATTTCTTCTTACTATGAAATGAGATTTTTAATAAATTGAGCACAATTATATTTGAGAACTTAAAGACATGATGGCTTAGATACATTCTAACAACTTTATGAAGTCTGAACAATTAGAATTGTTTATTTCTGAATGTACAATCTTGCAACATTTCCTTTCTAGCATAACATGAGAAGCATATCATTTATGACCTTTACACGTAAGAACAATATGCATTATACCAAATAGCATCAGTTTTGTTTGTGTGTTTTTAGACCAATTATACTGGAGCTTCCTTTGTTTTAAGGGCTTAATGTTTATTTGAGGTCTCTACAGTCTGCACCAAAAGGTCAATTTGAAATGATTCAAGAGAAATGCCTACACTGATCCATTCTGCTTAGCACTTGTGGCACATCAATGAAATGATTTTCCAGCTTCTGTCCTAGACTGTGATGATTGATCTTCAGTTTGACCAGATATGGAATCATCTGGGAGACACATCCCTGCGTGTGTTGTGATGAGGGCATTTCCACACAAAGGAAGCATCAGCCTGAGTTGGAGTGGCACAACTCTGTGGACTTGGGTCATAGGATGAACAGCAGAGAGTAAGGTGTGTATGACCATTCATCTTTCCCTGTTCCTGACAGTGAATGTGCTGTGACCAACTGCCGCGAGCTCCAGCTGCATCCTTTCCCTGTCATGATGGACTATACCCTAGATTTGTGAGCCAAAATAAAATGTTTATCTCTTTGAATTGTTTCCTGTCCTATATTTCATCACAGCAAGGTGAAAGGTAACTGTATGGATACTATATTTCTCAATATTCACTTACTAAAAATTTCAATTTAAGATTATATTGATAATCAAGAACTTCTCACACATAGAATTGATCACTACTAATAATGTTTTAAAAGGCTGATCTTTCACAGACACATTCACAAAATTGAAAAATAAGACTTTAAACAATAGAAAAAATAAAGTAATAAAAGTAAGTCTTCTTTTTCATGTGGATCTAAAAAAAAATGAACATCTTTTTTAAAAAGTTCCATACATTGTCAAGTTTGGTGGCATATCTCTGTAATTCCAGCACTCATAAAGCAGAAAGAAGCTCCCAAAGAGTTCAGAAACTAGCTAGTTTACATGGTGAGTTTCAAGTTAGCCAGGGCTACAAATTCTCTATCTCAAAAGCAATAAACCATATACATCAATATGTAGTATTGTACCAGAAACATATGTAAAATTTTACATAATAAGTTTTGTGTTATTTTGAGTACATAGTGTATGTTCTCAGGAAGAATAAATATTATCCCAATTATGAAGGCAAATATGGTAAAAGATAGTTTATATTTCAATTTATGAAGATATCATTTGAGGCATAGAGAAGTATTGACCTATAGTCATATTGACTTGATTAATGGATCAAATAATACTAATGTCTGTTACCACCTAAGAAAACATCTCTACAGTGGCTAAAACTATCATACCTATGGCTCCTATGAGTCAAGAGTCCAAATACAAATGAACTGAAACTTCTATTGAGAACCTCATCAGTCAGGCAGCTAAGCATCAGCCTGAACTGATGCCTCACCCAGAGTCTTCTTCAAGTTTTTGGTTGCTAGATGAATGATCACAAGTTTTAGCGCAGCCTGCACAAATCAGTGAGGTTCTGACTCAATATAAAAATTAAAAAGAAGGGACGTTAGATGAGTCAAAGTGTTCTTATCCTGCATACATGAGTTCCCTGTGCTACAAATACATAGTTGAGTGATTGAGAGATGAGAGATATGTAGATATATTATATGATAGATAATGATGATTAAGAATATAGATGATAGAAGATACATATATATATATATATACATACATAGATATGTAGATAGTTAAATAGATAGACAGAATGATAGATTTTAGAAAAAAAGAAATGAAGTGGGATACAGATTTATTAAAGTTTAAATGTGAAATAAAAATTCACAGAAAATCCTAAGTGATCTAACCATGGAAGCTTTCAGGGTAGCTAGTTCATTCCTGTTAAGATACAATGTTACTTAAGCACTTGAAGACTGAGGAACTAATTTTTTTTTCAAGCAACTCATTGATTGATAATTTAGACTCCTTGGTTGGTGACTTCTAATCTCCCACTCATTTAAAACCTATCATCAGTATGTGAAGTGTGAGTAGCAGAATGGTAGCCTTGCTCTCTTGAACAATTATTCAAGTACATTTGTCAAGCAGGAACCACACTTCTAGAAATCAAGAACTATACACCTAAAACAGATTTTTAGAGTTTAGTTTTCTATTAGAAAGTAGGTCTCAAAAAAGTAATCATACATGGATATAACCTAGAACCCCTGCTCCGATGTAGCCCATGGCTGCTCAGTATCCAAGTGGATTCCCCAGTAAGGGGAACAGGGGCTGTGACATGAGCTCAGTGGCTGGCTCTTTGATCACCTCCCCCTCCCCTAAGGAGGAGCAGCCTTTCTAGGCCACAAAGGAGGACATTGCAGCCAGCCCTGATGAGACCTGATAAGGTAAGGTCAGATGGAAGGGAAGGAAGACCTCCCCTATTAGTAGACTTAGAGAGGGGCAGGGGGGAGATGAGGGAGGGAGGACGGGATTGGGAGGGAGTGAAAGAAGGGGCTACAGTTGGGATACAAAGTAAATAAACTGTAATTAACATAAAAAATAAAAAATTAAAAGTGATCACATTTGTCTTGAGTTCTGTTTAACACAATGTCTCAATATATTTATGGAGTGAAATATAAAGTAATTGTGCTTTGCAAACTGAATAACATTTTTATTATAATAATTTGAAAAGTTCAAATAAATGATGGATTCATCTTGATGTTGGCAAAAATTGAAGGTTTAATCCAATTTAAAAACAGGGTATATAGCTAAACTGAATATTCACAGCAGAGGAATCTCGAATGACTGAGAAGCATTTAAGAAATGCTCAGTGTCCTTAGCCATCATAGAAATGCAAATCAAAATGACTCTATAATTCCATCTTACACCAGTCAAATGGCTAAGATCAAAAACTCAAGTGACAATGTATACTGGCTAGGATGTGGAGAAAGGGGAACCCTCTTTCATTGCTGGTGGGAGTGCAAACTTATACAACCTCTCTGGAAATCAATCTGGCACTTTCTTAGAAAATTGAGAATAGTTCTACCTCAAGACCTAGCTATACCACTCCTGGGCATATATTCAAAAGATGTTCCACCCATACAACAATGACATTTGTTCAACTATGTTCATAGCAACTTTATTTGTAATAGCCAGAAACAGGAAACAACCTAGATATCTGTCAACTAAAGAATGGATACAGAAATTGTGGTCCATTTACACAATGGAATACTACTCAGCTATTGAAAACAAAGAAGTCATGAAATTTGTAGGCAAATGGATGGATCTAAAAAAGTTTATCCAGAGTGAGATAACTCAGACAGACCCAGAAAGACACATATAATATCTACTCACTTATAAATAGATAGTACAGAATAACCGTACTACAATCCACGGACCAAAAGAAGCTAAGTAACAAGGAGGGCCCAAGGAAGGGTGCGGGAATGTCACTCAGAAGGGTAAATAGAATAGACAGCAGAAATGGGTGAAGAGAGGGAAGAAGTGAACAAGAGATGGAATGGGGAGGAAAGCAAGGATGTGGAACCAATATGTGGAGAATGGGGGGGCTGCGAACAAGAAAGGTTCTGAGGGGGACTTCTCTTTGTCAAACTGGAGGCTTAAAACAGGGTAGGCTCCTGGGAGTACATGGGTGTGACTCTAGCTGAGACTCCTAAGGGGACAACATGAAGACTGAAGTGACCAGCTCATAGCCAGGTAAAACTAGTGAAAGGAGAGGAACAATATCTGACAGACAAAACCTGTGATCCAAAAAGTACCCTGCCTGCAACGGGTGCAGGAATAACAAGGGAACAAGACGAGGAAAAGCCACACCAATAATTGGCCCAACCTGAGACCCACCCCATGATAAAGAGCAACCCCTGACACTAATAATGATGCTATGCTATGCTTGTGGACAGGGGCCTAACTTGACGGTTTTAACTTGAAAACAATGAAATCTTTCTAGTTATTGATATACTAAAAATGTTTAGTCTACAGAATTTTTTAAAAAGCATTTCAATTTTGCTTTACTTTTAAAAAACAAACATAAATGGCCTACACTTCTAAATATATTTTATGTAAGACTTACGAATTTTTGTATCTATAAGAAAAAATAGCGATGTGTGGCTGTTCTTTCTTTGCTAGCTCATTCCACAGTGGAATTTGAAGTATTCTGTTAGGTTGTAAAATGTAAATAGGATGGATTAATATTCCTCCTAAGAGCCTCCTCACCCAGGATGGTCCTTGACAATTACAGTTTGATTAATGTATTTTCTTTTCAGGAGGTCGACATTAATGAGATCATTACAATATTATGGAAAGCTAAAACGCTAGGCTATTCTGGTGGGCATCTCTATACCAACTTTGTCTCACATTTTATAGTTCAATTTTACAAGGAGGAAAAATCTTCTATTTTGTAGATAAGTATTGGAAAAGGAAAGTTAAAATAGCACAACAAACCCATGTAATAAATCTTAGAGGTCTGCAATTGCGTTTAGCTATAGAGGCAGAGAAACCTTGCTTAGGAACATTTTTCAGTAAATCTCTATTGCTCTTGCATCTGTCTTTTGCTTTTCACTGTTGTACTTAAAAAATTAATACACTCAAGAGTTTTTTAATCAAAACTAGCATACATTTTCTTGACATCATATAACTGAATAAAATTTATATTTTGATTAATTTCATTCAGTTACTAGACAATAGCAGCCAATTCCAACATCTATTTAGAGTAACAGGTAATTTAATACAACTGATAAATGTTACATTCAGATAGAATTTTTTTTTAACAATCACTTTTCAGTAGAATTCACACAGTGAAAATATCACTTTGAGATATGAGAACAAAGACAGTTTATTTATTAAGAAAATAACAAATAGCTTATGAATCACTAAAGCTATCATTTTAAATGTCACTCACTCTCCCCCAATGATTTTGTTCTTGGCTTTTAATTCTGTGGTTTTGCAAGAGGTCAACCAATTACTGAACATTGCAAAAAGAGAATAAGTGAAGTGCCTTGAGTATTACTTAATGAAATGTGCCTTTGATCTGAAAGAGAATTCAAGTGCAATCACAAAGAGGGATCAAATGAATTTATTTGATTATTTCAAAGTAACTTTAGGGGACCGAGCTAAACTCTCAGACTAAAAATTAGGAGACACAGAAAATCTGAACAGTTCTACCACAAATACATCCTGTCAGAATTGACAAATGATCTCAGACTCAATTTTCTTCCAATTTAGAAAGAAAATCGCATTTCCTACCATCACATCTTTAGTGAAATTTTATAGAGTTAATTAAGGTCACAAGTATAACAAGACTTTAAAAGTATTCATGATCATTATTCTTGTTTACTGTAGACTTGTCAAGGCTCAGGAGTGCTGCAAGAAGGCATCCAAAGACTGTTCATATTTTTAGCAGGGCAGTCTAACGGAGGGCTCACTCTCAATTTAGTATGTTATCTGATATTAAGCTTTAATATCAAATATTAAATATTTACATAAGATATTTAATATTAATTCTCAATGATGTCATCTGTTATTAAGCTTTTATTTTACTCAGCAGATATGTATAAATTACATTTTTCACCAAAAAGTCCACTTCATGAGTTTTTCATTTCTTTTTGTGTGGGGGAAGGGGAATGGAGTCATATATCAAGCCCTTCACTGATTTCATGGTGAGATTGTGTAGCAAATCATGAAAGAAATTTCACAATTGAACATTTAAATTTGCAATTGCATGTGTGTACTCTTTTTTTTTTTTCCTGAAGATTCTAATTGTAACATGGATTGTTAGATTCTCCAAATGTCTCACGAAATTGCATGGAATCATCCATGAAAATGATTTTCAAAGGAACTTTTTATACACTTCTCTATTTTTTCTCTTCATTTTATTGCATATAATACAGAGTGGAAAATCTTAAGTTTTTCAGTACCAAGACTCAGGGCTTTATATCAGTTTCTCTTAATCACATATTTTGCTATTATAAAATTATAAAAAATTATAAAAAATTTTTATTTTTTTTAAATTAATCACAGGTTATTTACTTTGTATCCCAGCTGTAGCACCCTCCCTCTTTCCCTCCTAATCCCATCTCCCTCCCTCCTTCATCTCCTCCCTGACCCTTTCCAATCCACTGATAGGGGAGGTCCTCCTCCCTTTCCATCTGATCCTGGCTTATTGTAATAAGTTATTTTCCCTATTGTTGCATGATTGTCAACATGTTTGCTATAGTAGATGTTGACTCAGATTAGTAGTATGACAAAGTGAGCATTTTGTGCATGTACTTATACATAAAGAGAAAAATACAATTACATAATTTGTGTAGTCTCTTTTCTGTTGCCTCTAATTTTCTCCATGTTCTCATCATGCCTAATGATTCTTCCTATCAATAATATATATAATATATACACCTCTCTCTCTCTCTCTGTCTCTCTCTCTCTGTCTCTCTCTCTATCTATCTATATATATATGTATGGTGAAATAAATTCATTAAAACATAATTGTCCTCTAAAGTAACAGAATTATGTTTCTATAGACATTCTTATCTGTAGCCTTTACACAAGCTGCCAGTCATCTGTTTATGATATTCTCAACAACTCTGGCTGGATGTGTCTAAATGGTTAGCACAACATGGCCATCAAAATTCCTCTAAGTCATTTGTCCTGAGCAAATCCACTATTATGGCTTCATTATGTACCTTCTCTCCAAATTCATATGTTCAAGTCCTAATGCCCAGAACTCAGGTGTATTGCTGAATTTGGAGACAGAGCCTTTAAAGAAATTAATTAAAGTTGAGTGTGGTTTTGTGTGTGGCTTTTTAACCCAATCTGTTTATTGTTATTATAAGAAAATATATTAAAACACAACAAGACAGAGAAAGAGGAATGATCACTCCAGGTCAGAAAAAGATGTCCATATGCAGAGCTCATCTCAGAGAAGGTATCTCAGAAAAACATGAACCATATCAACACCTTCATCTTAGACTTCTGGACTTGAGAAAATAAACTTTTTCTTTAACACACCCAATCTGTGCTTTCATTTGTTAGTTTTTTGGTAGCTCTAGCAAACTGATACAACTATATTTTAAAGCAAGAAGGTTTTGTTCAGGTTTGGTGATCAAATTCTGAAGGAATGAAATTTTCTTAGTACAACCAGGTGTCTGTAGACTGTGCCAAGCTGTCATAGAATTACGGTTAATGTTCATATTTTCCATCAAAATTAAGAATAAATAAAAGTGTTTTTCTAAAAATTAAGCACATTTTTGTGCAAATAATAAAAGTATTAAAACCAACAGCAGACCGAGCAGAAGAACAGAGGCTGTTAGTATCCTATACCACATGAAACCATCGCAGATAAATACGAGCTGGAGAATAGCATATCAATTGAGAAGTATCAAAGAGGAGGGGACTTGCCAGTGAGATGGCTTAGTTCAGAAAAGCACTTGCTACACAAAATTACTGACCTGAGTGTGATCCCTAGGGCCCATGGTAGAAAGAGAGAACAGACTCATAAAAGATGTTCCTTCACCCCACACACACATTGTATAGTGTTTGTGCCTTTACATACCATATGCATGTGTGTTCACATACACACACACACACACACACACACACAGCCATAATAGCAATAGTCAATTTTTAATAAATAAGGTAATGTGAATATCAAGCATTTTATTCATAAATTTTCAATGAATTTGTTAGTTTCACACATTCAAAAAGCAAAATTCCACATATTATGTTTTATATTGAACACTGATCATTATAACTAACTTTATAACACTCTGGTTGACCACACAGAGTACATCAATGTTAGCCACAATACAATAAAATGTGTACATATCCACTGTGTAATGATTTGTTTTTGACTTTGCTATAAATCTAGTTTATATTCAGAAACAAACAACCCTAATAACTTTAGATATGAACAGCTTGGTGAAATTAAATTGTCAAATAGTGGCATCTTTCCCCATTCATTAAAAACAAAACAAATACACACACACAAAAAAAAAAAAGAAAAAAAAAAACTACAACTACAATTGGGTTTTTTCATGAACAGTATGTTTGTTTGGAAAAACACAAGTCCCTTGAAGCCAAATAAACAACATGAGTATATTGGATAAATTGTAAACAAAGAAGTAGACTTAATCAAAAACTTTTTTTTTTAGCCTAGACATTAGATAAAGTGGAATATGCCCATGTTGCCAGCACTAAGAAGGCCACCATAGGATATTCACAAGTTCAAGGTAAGCCTGTCTTTTCCAAGCCAAAACAAAGGCAAAAATAAACAAACAAAAAAGTGGCAGAAAACTAAGAAAATAAAAATGAATAAGTGGTAAATTAACTGAAAGAAAATAAAATGAGAATCCTCATCCTCTGCTCCCTTTGCTCTCAGAAAAAGAAAGTTACGTTTTCTCAGCTGGAGACTAAAAACAGCTGCATTATCTATAGTCTATTGAGTGGATCCCAGTCATTAATATTTTACTCGTGTACATGTTTCATTGTGATGTAATTTTCCTGTTTAACCAGCCAGAATCATATTCAGGATATTTAACAAAAACGATCAAAATGCTCAGCTGCATCTGTTCATCATTTGACTAACCAAATATTTGCATAAATTTAGCAAGGGTTTAAGCCGCCATTGTTTTCCTCATCTTTGGCTTCACTGTTTTAAACTGCAAGTGAAAATTTGTTATTATCGAGGTATCTAATTGCACACTATCTTAGCAACGAAGTCAAAAGAAGCAAAGAGAAATTGAAAAGATTTTTTTTTTAAAGCTGCAGGCACAGACAATACTCCCCAAGACAACCAGTGTTGGTTGTGATGACAAACAGCTTTAATAATGAAAATAGACTCTCAATTTTACCTACACAGACATAGTTTAATTTTCTTCCACCTTATTAGAATCCTCACGGGCTCTTCTCCTAAACCTTGCCCCCTGTTATAAAAATGAGTTGGCAAACACAACAGCTCTATTCATTCTCAGTTTAATATACAGTTTCACATATACACACAGGGTGAAATGGTTTCTAAAAACATTGGCTGGCAATAATGACAGTAGAATGCAATTCCCTCCGGTATCCACTTAATACTTATCTCTCTGCTGGAGAGTGTAATAAGGTCGTCAGGATTATTGAAATTGACAGAGCACCAAGCTCAGATTAATTACATTACAGAATTCAGAAGAAATTAGGAGAAGCCACAATATTGCTCCTGGCAAATGTACATATTTTTACAGTCCTCTAAGGGCTCTCAGTATAATATAAATGAGCGAAGAGCATCTGATGCAATTGATGTGAAGGTTTCACAAGACAGATTCTGAAGGATTGATTATTTGTAGAATAAGGAATATCCATAACGTGTCAAAACATAAATATTCAGACTGAAATACCTTAAACAAAGGAAGAATAATTGAAACCAAGTAAAGCACACTGAGATATGTGAATTGTTTATGTTACGAAAGATTTTTATTTGTTGCATCCCTGAATTCTCAAAACAGTCTTGTAAGAGGGCTTACTCCTTGTCTAGCTTGAGAAAGATTAACTCTTTGATGGCACAGGCCAGGCAGTGAAAAGTATAACTCTGATTTTAAGGCGAACCCACTAATATTTCTTAAGAGGAGGCTGAACAGGGCTCTAGTAATTCCCATCCCCAGGCTACACATGATATACAAAAGCTGATGTCTCCCTAGTGATACATGCTGCTATAGGATAACCCCATTGCTCTTCTTTACCTTCCATGGAAACATAGAGGCAGCTTTTTTTTTCTACCACAGTATGAGAGGGTTTGCCTACCTACGCAGGTGCAAGGCCCTGGGTTCAATTCCCAGCACTTCAAAAGAGAAAGAAAACCAAAGCAAACAGATTTGCAAGGAAAAAGGAAAGAACTTTAGGGAAACATGTTTCTTGGAGTTAGGACAGAAGGGCAAGTATCTGACAACCCCTGGAGAAGGTCCCAAGTCACAAGCTTTTTGGCTGACCCAGAATGGAAGGTGAGAAGAGGGGTAAAAAGGTAGAAAAATGCAGTGCACTTATGTGTCTCCTCTTTTGTGGGGCAGGAATTTGTAAGTTTTGTGTTACCCTGCAGGAAACCCTAAAAGATGCAAGGCAAGAAGGTTTGCAGCATAAGGAACCCTCAACAAAAAGCAGATTTTTATCCTGCACCCTCCTCATTCCTCTCTGCTGGAACCAATTATACCCCTCGGCTTGAATTAGTGAGATATGAAAGCTCAAACGGAATGCAAGAGCAATGATTTTATTGAGATTGGACTGGAAGTGTTCATATTTGAAACTGACACCCAAATACAGTCCATTCTGGATTGCTATCAAAGGGCAGAAAATGGACTTCAAGAGAGTATGGTAAAAACAATAGCAGAAGAAAAGATAAAGCTGTTTCTATAATCCCGTAATTATAAAAATTGTTTGCATCAGCATAAGGGAGACCTTTGAACTTATTATTACAGAATATTTGCTGTAATTTTGCAAAGCAGCTGATCTCTGCTTGTGATATTTATTGTGGTTTTAGAATACAATTCATTTTAGAAAATTATGCAGCATGGGAATGGTTGTTCCTAGCTTGGATGCTGGCAGCAGTGAACAATGGCAGCTTTTAGATTCAAAACAAAGGAAAATAAATAAAAACACTATAAAAACCACTAAAACTGGTACATATTTACCATTTTACATTGGAGTAAACTTCCTTAACCTTTTTCTCACCTCTGACTCATGCATGTGTAGTTGACTAGATCATGAAGTCTAAGTTCAGGCAGGTGAAATGGTTTGGGAGGGTAAAGGCACCTGATTCCAGGCCTGATGTTTGATTCCCAGGACCCACAGGATGGAATTGGAAAACCATCTTTTACAAGTCATCCTCTGATATTCATATGTGTGCTGTAGGCATGCTCACATCTGCAAGCAAAATGAATAGATGGAATTGGAATAAATATTTTACCTGTCTGATTTCCTAGGATTACATGAATGTCTGATAATCTCAATTTTGGGAGTTGTCAAAATGCCTTTGTATGAATTTGAGAATTTTCAGCAAAGTCCGAAACATCACTCTGTTGGGATCTTCCTGCCAGTGGTGCTCCTGATGATATTCGTATGTCCCAGGACATCTTATATTTAGGCAGAGGATAGGCATAGTAAATTTTAAATGGTGTCCACTCAGTGAGTTTTAAGACCTTGCTGTTTTTGATGAATATCTTCAGTTTTTTTTTTTGAACACTTGGCTAATTGAAATGATTCCTACATTAAGCAAGTAGGCAAGATTTTGTGCAGCAAATTACCATACATAACTGCCACACCAGGACTTGCCACAACAGAGGCCTGGTGACGTTAGAGGTATGGCGAAGTCAGAGGTATGGCGATTCAGCAGAAAAGCAAGTTATACTTGGCTAGCATACCCTTCAAGATCATAGATTTAACTCCTGGAATTTAAAACTAAGTAAAGAATACAGTCCATAAATATCCAGCAACACAGAACACAGCACAACATGGAGTCAAAGGGAGAAGTAATTGCCCATCTAGTCCTGAGGGTGGGGTAATGTTGAAGAAAACAAAGCTCCACATTGTCCTCTCAGCATGCGACTGTGAAGGGAGGATAAGCTGAGAAAAATGGCTGGGCTTATTTATAAGGTGGCTTAAAGGACACATTACACAGAAGATAAACTAGATAAATTGTATGGTCACGTTTCCATATGCACAGTCAAATGTTCTTGTACCATTGATGCATCTTATAAAATCAAGAGATTGCCACAAAGATTTCAGAAAGTAGCCACATGAAGGCAGTCTGCTTGGACAGTGTCCAGGAAAGAGTGTGGGTAATAATTGGTTGCATTGTTTAAACTCTGAAATCCCAGCAATCAGGGTAAACAAATAATTGGGAAGAAATATACAAGGAAAAATAATGAGAGGAAATCATAAAGGAAAATAACTTGAGTACAAGAAAGGTTTGTAGCTTTGCTCATTGCATCCCCTTGCTTCTCACAGTGCCTAGTGTATCATGAATGCCAGGGAACTACGAAGTCTGAACCTCTTAAAAGAAGACTTCAACTTCATAATTAAAACTCAGTTGACTCAAAAGAATAACAGGAGTGATATTTGAGAAATGTGTGTTGAGGTGTTTGAATTCTGTGGCATGAACTATAAAACGAAGGGTGCTCAAATCTCATATTGTATCAATATTTTTGTACCTCAATACATTTCATGTGTGAACTTATAAATAAAAATTATTTTTATGCCAAGTTCTTTCACTCTCTCATCTATATGAATTTATTCCTTTGGTTTTCTACTCACCAATTAGGTGACCTCATATTGACTGACTCTATTCACCCTATTGGCCATTTCCAGATGATTTTCACAATTAAAATATCTCCAAGTTCTTTGTCTCTTTGATTGCCACATGTTCTTGTTGATAGGCCTCTCTGGTTTTTACCTCATTTATTTTATCTTTTCTCTGAATATAGATTTACTAGATATTTAGTGTAGCTAACATTGTTGCAGATGATAAACACTGAGCAACAGAGAAGTCTAGGATCTCATCAGTTATTAGAATATGTAGATACACAGTTTCAATTGATTGGGGCTTAATGCAGAAAAGAATAAGAGTAATAACAGATAAAATAAAAAAATTCTTCAACTTGGTTTAATCAGCCTGTTGGGACAATTGAAAAGACTTCTCTATAGCTGTCTACAGTTGAAGTATAGTGCCAGGATTCAGGTTGCCTTTTACTTGGAGATAGGAGAAAAAAAAAAGACACAGAGAAAGCACACCACACTGATACTTTAGCTCCCAAGTCTACCTGGAAAAACATATCCACCAGAGACCTCAGGTCATGATTTGATGCATGCATGCCAGGAATTTTTAATTTTATTCAGAAGGAAAGTCAAAGTAAATACTCTTACACAGTTTAATGGTGACAGCTTTTATAATCATCAATATCAGATTTTTGTACAAGTCCATCTGATTGGTGTCCAGAGAGTTCTACTTTTGTAGGAGATGTCCCTAGCCGTATCCCTATAATACCGGTTCTTGAAACCAGGCTACAGATTTGGAAATGGAAAAACTATTCTTCACTGCTTAGAGTCTCTCTGCTAGAGAAATTAAGTCTCCTGAGCAACCAAAGCCTCTCTTCTCATGGAGAATCAACTGCATCTTTGATTCCCTATCTGCTCTACTTTGTGGTGCCAGTAATGTTTTTACATTCCCAAAAGGTTCTCCAATATACAACAAGTACAATTGTCAACTATATTCATAGCAGCTTTATTTCACAATAGCCAGACCCTGGAAACAACCTAGATGTCCCTCAACTGAAGAATGAATGAAAAATTATGGTACATTTACATGATGGAATACTACTCAGCTATTAAAAACAAGGAAATCATGAAATTTGCAGACAAATGGTGGAAACTGGAAAAGATCATTCCGAGTGAGGTAACCCAGAACCAGAAAGACAGGCATGGTTTATACTAACTTATATAAAGATATTAGCCTTATAATACAGGATAACCACACTAAAATCCACAGAACTAAAGAAGCTAAATAACAAGGAGGACCCTAGGGAGGATGCTTAATTCTCACCAAAGAGCAAACAGAATAGACACCAGAAGTGGTTGAAGAGAAGGAACAGGATAGTAGCCTAACATAGATGCCCTCTGAAAGACTCCACCCAGCAGGGGTTGAAGCAGATACTGAGACTCACAAACTTTGGGCAGAGCACAGGAAGTTTTATGGAAGAATGAGAGACAGAAGGACAGAGAGGAGATAGGAGCTCCACAAGGAGACAAACAAAGCCAACAAGAAGTTGCTGCAGAGACTGATCTATCAACCAAAGACCATGCATGGGGAGGATCTAGGCCTCCGGCATAGATGTAGCTGATAGGCAGCTCAGTGGCTCCCCTAGTAAGGGGAGCAGGGGCTGTCTGTGACATGGACTCTGTTCTCTGCTTTTTGATCACCACCCCCTGGTAGATGTTCTTGCCAGGCAACTGAGGAAAAGGATGCAGGTAGTCAAGTCCTGATGGGACCTGAGGGGCTGGAGTCAGATGGTAGAGGAGGCGGGCTCTCCCTTTCTGAAGACCAAGGGAGAAGGATAGGAGGAGAGAGAGGGAAGGTGGGACAGGATAAAACAAGCGACGGGCTCCAATTGGGATATAAAGTGAATAAATTATAAAAATTAAAATATTAAAAAATAAATAAAAAATAAAAACCAGAATAAAAGAAAAGAATACCCTTCTAGGTAAAACCCAAACATGAGGATACCATAGCTCAGTTTAAGTTAAAAACCACATTATATATTTCTCTAAATATATCATCATGTATTTGTATTTTTATGTCATATTGAAGGAGCATGCGTGTTTATAGTTCCAGACATTTACTATTAAAACTATATTGCAGGCTGGGATCTCAGTCAGTAGTACAGTCTTTCTCTAATATGAGTAACGCCCCAATTTCAATGTCGAGATTTGGGAGAAAAAACTACATTGCTTTTATATAAAGTTCTATATTGACCACACCATGCCTGTTCTAATACATCAATATGTATTCTAAAACTTCAATATGGTTTTATAAAATTTGAAAATTGAATATACTCTCAGCTTATTTTTCTCAAAGCACTTCAAAAATAAAATTATTAAAAATTTCTATTTTGGTTGAATGACAGTCTCTGAGAAGATCCTGTGCCCAGATATATTTGGTCCTTGTGGAGCTCCTATCCTTTCCCCATCATACTAATTCCCCTTCTTTCATATGATTTCCTGTACTCTGCCAAAGGTTTGGTCATGTGTCTTTGTATCTGCTTTGAAAACACTGCTAGTTAGAGTCTTTTAGATGCACTCAGTAGACTCCTGTCATACGTTCAATACACATCCCATCTGTCTTTCTAAATGAGGATTGATCATCTTACCCCATGTCTGCTCTCTTGATAATCTTTTTTAGGTGTATAGATTTCATTATGTTTGTCATATCTTATAGGTCTATATAAGTGAGTATATACTGTGTTTGTCTTTCTCCTTCTGGGATATTTCACTCAGGATGATCTTTTCTAGATCCCACCATTTGCCTGCAAATTTCATGATTTCCTCCTTTTTGATTGTTGAGTAGTATTCCATTGTGTAAAAATACCACAATTTCTGTACCCATTCCTCCACTGATGGACATCTGGGTTGTTTCCAGGTTCTGGCTATTACAAATAAAGCTGCTATAAACATGGTTGAGCAAGTATCTCTTTTGTGTACTTGAGCAAATTTGGGTATATACCTAGCAGTGCTATAGCTGGGTCTTGAGGAAGCACTATTCCTAATTGTCTTAGAAAGCGCCAGATAGATTTCCAAAGTGGTTGTACCAGTTTACATTCCCACCAGCAGTGGAGGAGGGTTCCCCTTTCTCCACCTGTATGGATATAACCTAAAACCTCTGCTCAGATGTAGCCTGTGGCAGCTCAGTAACCAATTGGTTTCCCATAGTGAGGGGAACAAGGACTATTTCTAACAGGAACTCAATGACTGGCTCTTTGACCTCCCCACCCCCCAAGGGAGGAGCAGTCCTGTTAGGCCACAGAGGAGGGCATTGCAGCCAGTCCTGAAGATACCTGATAAAATAGGATTGGATGAATGGGAAGGAGGTCCCCCCCATCAGTGGCCTTGGAAAGGGGCAGGGTGGAGATGAGGGAGGGAGGGTGGGATTGGGAGGGAATGAGGGAGTGGAACATGGCTGGAATACAGAGTTAATAAAGTGTAACTGATAATAAAAAAATAAAATTAAATTTAAAAAAAATCTATTTTCTCATGCATTTCTTCCTAAATATTTCATAGGTATAGGCTTCTTAACGTTTATGAACCTATACAGAAGTAATGTATATCTTTCTAATCAGTTCCTCTGGAACAAAATATGGCTTCTAACCTTTGCTAAAAACCTTTTTGGTTAAGGCAAATTAATAGGTCTACCAGAAAATCAAAAGTCTGGGGAATGTGAAATATAGTATTATTATCAGTGATTGATAATTATCTCTGTCATATAATACTTTATGAATGCTACTGAATATTGAATGAAGAAAGATTTGAGTTCAGAGTCTATAGAAGAACATGTTACATGAGTGAAAAAGAAATGGCACAAATACTAGAAATTTAACAAAAGGGGTATCAAAGCATATGCGGAGATCCATAGCCAAACTTTGGGAGGAGTGCTGGGAATCTTATGAAAGAAGGGGAAGATAGAAAGACCTCGAAGGGAAAGGAGCTCCACAATGAGAGCAACAGAACTGAAAATTTTGGACACAGAGGTCTTTTCTGAGACTGATACTCCAACCAAGGACCATGCATGGAGATAACCCAGAACCCATGCACAGATGTAGTCCATGGCAGCTTGGTCTCCAAGTGGGTTCCCTAGTAATGGGAATAGGGATTGTCTTTGACATGAACTAAGTGGTAGGCTCTTTGATTATCGTCCTGTGAAGTGGGAACAGCTTTACAAGGCTACCGAGGAAGACAATGCAACCAGTCCTGAGGAGACCTGATAGATTAGGGTCAGAGGGAAGGGGAAGAGGAACTCCCCTCTCAGTGGACTTGGGGAGGGGCATAGGAGGAAATGAGGGAGGGTGGGTAGGTTTGGGAGGGGACTAGGAAGGGGGCTTCAGCTGGGATACAAAGTGAATAAAAAGTAATTAATAAAAATAAGTTAATTAAAAATAAAAAATATTTTTACAAAAACTGAAACAACAACAACAAAAATTTAACAAAAAAGTGACCTACTTCTGAAAGTATTGGTAAGAGTAAAAATTGGTCAAACACAGTAGATTAAAATAAGGGATATAAATATATTTGAATACAACCACAACTGAATAGTTTTAACTTTGGACATCAAATGTTCAGTTATTTTTAAAAAGTTTTGTGAAAATAATTTTGGTGTTGGAAAGAGGAAGCAGTTTTTCTTCTTTATGAAACAATATTGAAAAACAAGATGGCTGAAAATTTGGAGGAATGTTTAAGATAGACAAGAAATATATTGTAGAGGTGAATACAACAATTCTATAGCATGTTGACTCTAACAACATCCCAAAGGCTGAACCTGACATTTTACATATTCTGTTTTGTTACATCCCCCATGATGTATATGTTATACATCATATGTTATATCCCCATGAGGCATATGAGATATAGTCCAGTTTCTCCCCAATGTAGAGAAGAGGAAACTAACGGATTAACACAGCAATTAATGAGTTTGTCAAATGTTAGTATCTGTGGTCTGCTGTTGTCATCTGTACTTGGCAAAAATGCATGCCAGATTGCAAATAATTGATGTAGGGCTGAGTTTGCACTACCAGAGACTTTTTTCTGGGTTTTCATCATTGATTTTGTAGAGTGAAATAAATAGCCTGGCAGTCTATGTCTTTTCAGTGTCCAGAATTTTATTTGTCCCACAAGTGTTGTGTCTGCTGAGAAAAGTGCAGGTTTTGATTGAATCTATGAAAGACTGTGGAAACTTCCTGAAATGTCAGTTTCAGAAATAATATAATCCAAAAGATCTTTGGGGATTTGTAAATGCCCTGTCCTCTCAATTCTTTTTTTTTTTCACCAAAAAGTCAGTAATTGGATGAAAAATTGTCAGCAAAGATAGAAAAGACTACTAAATTTAGCCCTGAAGTAACTGTCTTTTGGTTTTATAAATCTAATTGCTCTTTTTAGAAATTCAGATGCTCTTTGTCTCATTACAAATTTAAAAAATCCATTCTTAATTTCATTTTTGGGGTCCCATACAGTGTTTGGGGTCCCATACATACATGATTGTCTTATGTAATGATTGTATGATGATCAGATGAGAGTGTCAAATATATTACTTCAAACATGTATGATTTCCTTGATAAAGACATTCAAAATCCTTGCTTTTAACTATTTATAGTATACATATGTCATTGTTATTTATATTCACCCTATTATCTAATAGAACATCAGAACTCTTTTCTCTTGGCATATCTTATACACCACAGAAGTTGAATCAGAAGGTGACAGTATTTTTTACATGTGTTTAATTATCTTAAGTGGGTCAAATTAGTTGTTATTTTCAGCAATATCAATAAAAATTTGATGGAACAAGAAACTGGTCTATAATCTAAGGAGGTAAAGCATTTTCTTTCTTATTTGGCAATACAAACGTTTAAATAGTTTCTGGTTATTGATTCACCTTTGATAATCAGAGATGAGCACATTTCCCATGTATGAAAGGATATAAATTCAGCTGTGCTAAAGGACAACAAATATTTCCCTTGTAATATTGCTAATTTCTATTGGGTCATTTATTTTTATAAAAAAGAATAATCTTGTAGGCCAAATAAAAAGCTAGACACTGAAAAAATACAGGCCACCAGACTATTTATTTTTCTCTATAAAATCAATGTAAACTCAAGGAAAAAAAAGTGTCCTATGGTAGTGCAAACTCAGTGTGAAATGATTATTTGAAAGCTGGCATACGCTTTGTGAGAGCAGAAGACAACTGTAGAAAATCAAATAATGCAAGACAACAGATTGACAGTGCCATGAGTCATCAACAATTTTCTCATGTCACGTTTCTCGGGTTGTCTCATGTTCCCAATTCTATTATGTATGCTGTTGCTTTGGAAAAGGGACCTAGACATTAAAGTCTATTTTAAAATGTTATACTGTTGTTTGAAGAACAGCCATTACCCTCAGCATAAACACATTTGTTCACCAATGCTGCTGAGTCGAGAACTAAAGAAAAGTACATGTATGGATATATAGATGCTGCTCCCAAAGAGAGAGCTCCTTCCTGTTTTTTGAAGTTATACTGTTCTTGCATCTGGCAAGTTTGGAAAGAGTTATATGGATGTGTGTTTTCCTACGGGAGGGATTATATGATAAGAGGCATGGTTTCCAAAATTAGCTTACATGTACTGTTGTTTTTTAATCATAACTTTTGAAAGATTTTTATTTGTCTGAAAATTTCATGATTTCCTTGTTTTTAATTGCAGAGTAGTACTCCAATGTGTAAATGTACCACAATTTCTGTATCCATTCTTCTGTTGAGGTACATCTGGGCTTAAGGCAAATGGTGGGACCTAGAAAAGATCATTCTGAGTGAGGTATCTCAGAAGCAGAAAGACACACACAGTATATACTCACTTAGAAGTGGATACTAGACCCATAAGATAGGATAAGCATACTAAAATCTGTATACCTAAAGAAGCTAAACAACGAGGACAGGGTGTAAGATGATCAAACCTCACTTAAAAAGACAAATGAGATGGACATTGGAAGTAGGATAAAACAAGAAACAGGACAGGAGCCTACCGCTGAGAGCCTCTGAAAGACTCTAACTATCAGTGTATCAAAGCAGATGCTGAGACTCATGGCCACACTTTGAGCAGAGTGCAGGGAATCTGTAAAAGAAGAGAGAGTTAGTAAGACCTGGAGAGATCAGGAGCCCCACAAGGACCAAATATATCTGGGTACAGGGGCTTGTCTGAGACTGATTCTCCAACCAAGGACCATACATGGATATAACCTAGAACTCCTGCTTGGACATAGCCCATGGCAGCTCATTATCCAAGTGGGTTCCCTAATAAGGGGAACAGGGACTGTCTTTGGCATGAACTCTGTGGCTAGCTCTTTGACCTCCCCAACCCTTGTGGGAGAAAAAGCCTAGCTAGGCCACAGAAGATGACATTGCAGCCAGTCCTGGTGAGATCTGATAAGCTAGGGTCAGATGGAAGGGGAGGAGGACCTCCCCTATCAGTGGATTTAGAGAGGGGCAGGGAAGAGATGAGGAAGGGAGGAGGGTGAGATTGGCAGGGAATGAGAGAGTGGGCTACAGCTGGGATACAAAGTAAATAAACTGTAATTAATATAAAAAAAGAAAAAGGACAATTTTTATTAGTTAAATTTGCTCTTTTCTTAAACATTAATGTTAAGAAAATATTTATACAGTTTTTATCATATTTTTTTAATTTTTATAAATATAGATTTGTACCACTATTACAGAAAAAGCTTTCTCAAGTACCTTTTCCTCCCAGCAAATACCATAGCAATTTTTTTTGCTTTTGTTGGTAAGTACTTTTCCTTTGCCTACACTACACATTGTACTTATCTACGTGACAGAATTTGACAGTCTGAAATAAGAGTTGTCATGAACAAAATTGCTGTGACTTACTGAGTAGAGGATTTTGTGTGGACATTTGTTCTCAATACTCCTATGTCCATAAATACACTGGAGGAGAATTTCCAGCTCTTTAGTACATACTTGACTCCATTAGATGATGGCAACTTCTTTCTCAAAGTATCTTTACCACTTGCATTCACAGTAACAACACTCAAGTCTACCAGCTGCCCCACACTTTCCTTGCCACTCCGTGAGGTTAGATGTCTGCTTGGGTATCTGTTTGTTATGGTGTGTGCTTGCAGTTTTAGCTCTGTGACTGTTCATTAGCATTCCCATGGAAACAAATGGACTTGGGGTTACTTTCTATCATTTACTAGAATATGCTTGTCCACTCTTATCTGAGGTGCTTTCATTTTGTTGCACTGCTGTAAGAGTTATGACAAATCTCTTATGAGAGAGACTCATTTACAAATATTTTTCCTATGCCTCACTAAAAAAAAAAAACCTTTTAAAAGAAGAGAGAAACAAAACACAAAACAACTCAATATTCCAGGCTTGTTATAAATGTGCAATTACTAAAAAGTAGGATATCTGTGTACATACAGATGTATCTTAGGATAAAGCAGACAATTTAGTTCTAAATAGATCACATGAAATTATAGAGAAGACTGAAAAATATTCTGTGAAATATGCAGTCAGACGATTTTCAACAAAATCATCAAATTACTTTTGTGTGGTAGTAGAACATTTTCTTCATGAACAACAGAAAAAGTATTTGGTATCTATATAGAAAAAAAAACCCCATAGCATCCATTACACATAAAAATAAACTTTAAAAATATAAGCAAAGTGATAAAATCTCCAGGGGCCTGAGAAGGTAGTGCAAGTGAAAATGCACTTGTTGCTCCAGCATAAAAGGCAAGAGTTCAAATCATAGCATCAAGTAAATTCCCAGTGGGGATGCTGACCCTCCTGTAATCCCAATATGCACAAACAGGCTAAGCAGAATCTGTGAGTTCTGGTTTTAAGTACAAGACTGCCTCGATGGTAAGTTGGAAAAAATCAAGAAAGATAACTGAGTCCTGTGATCGCCACACTCACACACAATATGCACACCCTCCTTCTCATGTTCTTACACATATGTGAACACACATATACACATCCATTATCACCACACACACATACACTTACCAAAATAATACGCAGTAATGAAGCAATTTGTAGACAGAAAGGAGAACATCATTGTGAATTTTATGTAAGCAAAAACTCTTACTAGGGAAAGTAAAATACACTCTGATGATGTTCTTTGGTTTGGGGTTTGTTTTTTTTGTTTGTTTGAGTTTTTATTGTTTCTGTTTTTGTGACAAGTCTCTCTATGTAGCCAGGCTGTCCTTCTCAACCTCACAGAGATTCTCCTACCTCTACCTCCTGAGTGCTGAGAATACTGTTGCTCATCACCACATAAGACTAATGTGGTTTTTTTTTCTCTTTTATGTTTTTCAGACTATCACACCGAATGTACTTCGGTCACATTCACCCCACACACCCATGCCTTCCGTATACACTTAAGCCCATAAATTACAGTGTTTCCTGTCCATGTATTACTGGATGTGTGGTCTTCACTGGAGGGTGATTAAGCCACCAGAAAACACACCCTTAAAGAAAAACCACTCTACCCCTCCCATCAGCTATTAACTGCCAACAGCTGCTGAACCAGGGGTGGGACTGTATGTACAACTGTCTTTCTAATTCCAGAAACACTTCTTTCCTTGTATTCCTGCAATCCTATGGCTCATACACCCCTTCTGCCCCTCTTTGTGATCACAATAGTCAAAGAGGGAACAGAGAACTACTAAAGGCAAAGGCATAACCCTTTCAGTGAATTTCCTCCACCCATTTCAAGATCCCATCTTATGTTACTGGATATGCTAAGTTCTGAAGTGTAGCTAGCTTCCTTTCAGGCCTTGGTTTTCTTTTTTTTCCCTAATTAAAAACAGATAAACAAACAAACAAACAAACAAACAAACAAAGGCATTTCTAGCTAGTCCATTTTCACTCAAGCCTTGTCCTAGGAGTTGATAACAGTGTTTCATTGTTTTCTGTACTTACTCTTTAAGGACTTACAATGGTGGGTTTAATGAGATTTACCCCCACAGGCTTAGATGTTTGAATTCTTGGTTCAAAGTTTGGGAATGGTTAGGAGGTGTAGCTTTGTTAGAGCGGGAGTTACTAGGAGAGGATTTTAAAGTTTCAAATATTTGGGCCATTCTCAGTGTGTTCTCTGCTCCCCATTTGTGGCACTTGAAGCGAGCACTCAGCACTAGCCTTGCCATGATGGTGACAGACTCCCATCCCTCTGACACTGTAATTCGCAAATAAACTCTTTCTTCCCTAAGTTGGCTTGTCCCTGGTGTTCCTTCACAGCAGCTCATACACCGATACCAGAGGTAAAGCAAAATGTCGAAGGTGGAATTCTGTCATGATTTCAAGTCTGGCACACTAATGGCTTGTACTAGTAATATAATCTCTGTGACCTTTGTGGTTCCTGTTACTCATTACTTCATGCAGGCAAGTGCTGCCTTCATTTTCTAATAACGTTTCTGGAAATATATCCCTATGTTAATGTAATTCCATATAGCCACTCCAAGTGTTATATTATGATTGCAGCACACTATAAGCTTAGGAACTATGACGGTGTTTGAGAAAACACTCCATGGTATTTTGGGTCCATAGGGTTCCTGGAAAATGGTTGTTCCTCTGTCAGGAAAGAGGCCTGAAACAGTAACTGATGAGCAATCATGGCCTGTTCTAACTGCCTAGTTCCAACTAAAGGCAAAGCAGCTGGGAAATAGAGATTATAGAAAAATCCAGTGGAACAGTAGCATAAGACAGGAGGTATTGTCTCAGCAGCAAAATTCTTCGCTAACAAAATTGTCCCTTGGTTGTCTGTGAATCTGGTGAACTCAGTTATGTGGAATAATCCTTCACCTCCAGTTTTATCAGCTCTTGCTTTGCTCACCTCACCTGTACTTATTTACGCTGGGAAATGATCTCACTCCAGGTGATATAGTTACCATTTAGGATATTAAAATTTAAATAAATTACTTGAATCTGCTTCCAGTTGCCTACTGGCTGTTTGTGTGACCAGAGGAGTAGTTATACTCTACTGTAAAAATGGACAGCAAAGAGGAGTTGTGTGGCAAAGGAAAACATCCAATCTATATACTTTGGTCCTATACTATGAATTCTTATGCTGGTCCTCAAGATAGTTTTTTTCAAAATAGTATCATTTTCAATGTATACACTAAGAGCTCATGGTGAACACCTTTGGAAAGCAAATTTGTGTGGATTTTAATTTCTGAAAATGTGTTTGAAATGGTAAAGATTTTCATGGTAAATGTTTGAAAACTTGGGGCATGTATATAGACACTTATGTAGACACTTTTAAGTCACAGTTTCAATTATGAAATACTATGTACTAGTTCAAAAATTCTAAAAATCACAAAACTTGTGCCTAAGAAATAAAATTTCACGATTAAAACAACTGAAAAAAGTTGTAGAACTATGTTTCACTGAATTAAATTTTTGAAAAAAAAACATTTTATAAATAAGATGCTTATAATAATATAAGGTACGGGTGAAAAATTAGCTCATTGTTAGTTATCTAAAATATCTCATGGATGCATGAAGCACTTTTGAACAAAATATTTTAACACTTTTTTGTTGACTAGATTAGTATGGATTCAGATGACCACCATTCTCTATGTGCCCCTCATGAATTGGGAAAAGATGCTAAAAACATAAATTATTCTGGAAAAATTATTAAATTTTCTAAGTCATGTGCACATTCTACATGAGTCTGATTTTTAAATTTAAATATTTTTAAATAATTTGAAGTTTAAAATTGAAAGTATCCAATTTTTACTTTATTATTATTATTTACTTTATTATTAACACAATAATATTTTCACATACATACATGTGTATATATTACATTACAGTAAGTATTTTGAAATTGAACAATGCTAACTGAATCAACTTAAAACTCTAATTCATGGGACAACTTACTTTATCAGAAGCTATCAAACGATATTTGGCAATAGTAGAGTTAGTCTCTTATCCATTCTCCTGTTCTCAAAGGAAACAAGTCTCACTGTCTTAACCTCATCTTAACATCTGCAAGGTGTGAATACAGACTGCTTATCTTACAGTATCTTACAATATTCAGCAAGTACTCGGCTCCTGCTCTGCAGAAACAATAACAACCCAATGTACTTTTATATTTTTGACATTGTGTTATCAAAGATATCCATTTTGTCAATGGTTATCTATTAAAACCCTAGCCACCTTTAAAGAGAGAAGCAGAGAAGTGGAGGTTTGTTCCTCATAGCTTGCTCAGTTTGCTTCTTTGGACAACCAGGGACTATCCGCCTAGGGGTGGCACCACTCATTGGACTGCGCCTTCCCACATAAGTCAGTGATTAAGAAAATGCCCCGTGGACTCGCCTGCATTCCAATGTGATGGAGACGTTTTCTCTATGAGATTCCTTTGTCCCAAACCCTAGTTTATGTCAAGCTGGCATAAAAACTAGCCAGCACAGTGGTAGTTTAAGACAGTCTTATCATACACCTGCAGCTGAACTCAAACACACTCTTTCTGCCCTCTTCCTCACGTGCTGGATGATAAATGTGTATGCTACATTGGTAGTATAATAAAGATTATTTTGAATCATCATAATTTCTGCTTTGTTAATATTAGTGCTGAAATATAGGAGAATACATTGTCATTGTCATTTCTGGTAAAGATAGAGCTGTGGTCGATGGTCAGAAGCACCCTATTAAAAGACCTTGTCTCTACTGAGAATGATATACACGTTAATACAGTGAGGAAACAAAGTTGTGAAGAGTGATTGTAGGTCAAACTGGGAAGAGTTTTTCCTTTTATTATGAGAAATAAATGTTCATATCCTTAGTTACGTAATTCAAAATAACATGCTTATATGTTCTGGCTTGTTCATATCCGTATCCCCTTATTTTTATAGATTTTTCATTTATATTAATAGAGTTTTTTTTTAAGGCATGCCCTCTTAGGCTAGGGTCAGCCAGTAGGGAAGGAGGATTTCCCCTATCAGTAGAATAGGGAATAGGGGTAGGGATGGAAGAGAGAGGGAGGGTGGGACCAGAAGGAGATGAGGAAAGGGGCTACAACTGAAATACAAAGTGAATAAACTGTAAATAATAACAATAATAAAAAAAGAAAAAAGAACATTAAAAAAAAAAAACAGTCAACAAAATGATTGTGTTTTCTATAGATTAGCAGATCAGGAAGGAATTTAGCCAGGACATGTAGAAAGGGCTCAACAGTCAAGCGTTTTTTTGCAGAGGACATGAGTTGAGTTCCCAGTATCCATGTCAGGCAGCTTACAACTGCCTTTAACTCCAGGTCTAGGAGAATCTGATGCCTTCTGTAGGTGTTTGCAGAAATGCATATCACCTTTCATACATACTAAAAATCAATATTAAAAAGGCAATACCTATTATTGTCTGGTCCATAGAAGAATAGGTGATAACATGCCATTACCATTTCAAATAAATTCTATTTAAAGTGAGGAATGTATAAGTTGCCGCTTTATGCCTTTGATTTAGTGAAAGTCACAATCTCATATTTTTGTGGACACTGTATAAATAAATGTTCTCACTCTACTCAGAGCTGAGTGTTTCATAACTTGTTTATTCAGTTAAATTCCAGAGGATGGACAGAATTTTCCTCATTAAATCATCCTCTTCAAGATGGACATCACGTCTAGGCAAATGTGCACTAGAAAATGCTGTGTTGTTAATGATTTCTTTTGAGAATGAGTAATTATGTGTCACTATTTTGGTTGGAAGAATAATTTTGCTTTTCAATTCTTGGTAGACCACTGAGATACTGATTTATATCAGTTTATTAAACTCTATAGAAAGAAACGTAACTTGCAGTTTCAAAGGAGGATGTTTTCTGTCTTCAAATGAAACTTCATGATTCCCTGTGAAGGTGAATTTGCAGTTATATTTGCCTTTATTTTTTTCTTCTTATATTTTCTCAAGTGTTTTTCAGGTATACTTTCAATAATATTTGCTAAAAGGCTACCAAAGACTGAATATAGAACAGCATATATTATCAGTCAGATTACTTCTCTAGAACTTAAGTGCTCTCAAATAGATTCCTGCATACAGAAAAGTGTATATGAAGTGCAGGGATGTTTGCTTCTCTGTCTTTAAATTTTTTGTAATTAATATTTTAATGCATATTTAGTGCATATTTAGTAATTAATATTTAGTGCATAAAGCAGTGTATAAAGTAGTAGGCGTCACTACAACAGCGTTATACATTTATATCATTGCATTTGGTTCAATTATTTCCATTTAAACTGATACTTGCCCAAAATTACTGTTTTCAAATCACTGCTCTGAGTAAAATACAAAGATGGGTCTTCCAGGAACGATGCGCTATGCTTATTCTTCCAGCCATGTGAAAGGAAGCAGGAGGATTGCTGCAACTGCGAGGGCAGCCTCATCCACACTGCGCGTTCAAGGCCAGCCTGAGCTGCACGATTTCTTCCCCAAAAATAGTCAAACCGAAACAAAAAGGTAAAAAAGAGAGAGAGATAAAAGGCTTTAAAATGAGTAACTCATTTTCTCAAAATTCGACTGAAATTTTATGCCTCTTAAATAAACAGCAGACAAGCCAAATCTACATAACATACTTATAAGTGTGTATCATTTGAAATTTGAATATGTTAAAAAAAATACAACTTCTTATTAAAACACCAAAGAGTTAAACAAAGTGGCAATGAATCCAGAAAACAATAAAATGTCCCCTGATGCCCAGGGGCGTGGTGATCAGCTTACACACTATGCCGGGATGCTTGGGACGGTCTAGTGGATTGCGGTGAGGCTATTCCCTTTTGTCATTTCTGATAAAGAATAGATTGGAAAGAAGGTACCATCAATATCACTACTAAAAACTTCCCCTATCAGCTAACTGATCTCGTTGCTGCCACCACCGCTGCAATTTACCTTGTATGCCTCATTACTTTATTTGGAAAATGACACAAGCTGTTTAACCTTTGCAGAAAGGAACTATGTCATTTTCAATACTTTGCTAGAAGGGGAAATGCCTGGCATGTGATAAATAAGCCCGAAACTCGAGAAAGATGACGATCAGGTTAGAATAAAGATGGATTTTGGGTCTGTAAGAGGAATCTCAATCCATGGAAAACAGATCTATTTACTTCACTCAGTTCAGATCTTAAGGTGTCCTTAAAAAATGTGTACGAAAAAATGAAAATTAGATACAGCTCTGGAAAGGGGACAGAAGCTGCTAATACTCAAGTGTTGCTTGACTCTAAGTAGATTACCCTAATGTGAAAACGCACAAATCAAGAGTTAACTTTGAAGGTTAATGTCCTAATTTTGTTCTTTCTCAATAGTCTTAAGGAAATCATTAAACCTGTCTGGGCTGTTTGCTTATCAAAACATCAGGAGCCATCATAGAACTTTATCTTTGGGACTACCCTGAAGCAATAAATGTATATGCAATATTTTTTGTGTTTTAACAAAAAGGAATATAAGTCAGTTAGTGATGTTAAAGAATAACGCAAAAGTTAAACAGTTAATAATTACTTTAAAAATTGCTGCAGCAGTGAACAGAGTTCACTTAGTTCCTATTTGTCAGAACTTTAGAGAAGGTTTTAGCAGGAATTTTGGTCAAGACACTGAGCTGAGCTCTTTGTTTATTTAAGAACACTGGGTGAGTAATGTTCCTCTTCCCCCTGGAGAGATTGGAAGATAGATGTCATCTTTTCTTGATCATTTCAAAAATAGAACTCTTAGGACAGAGATAAAGACATTGCTGGCTATAAAGTCCTTAGGAGACTGGGAGAGGATTTAGCAGCTCCAAGATGCAGAGAAAATTTTGTATGTCTTTTCTGGAATAAGTATCCCATAACAAAAGAAGTCCTACACATTTGTTAAAGAACTCTGTCTAAATTTAGATAAGTAGGAGGGACAAACAAACAAACAAGCAAATCCCTACCCTTATTAGCAGGACTAGAGATTCACAGCACTACTATTCAATGTCTACTGTCTACATTTTAATCTCTCAAGGATTGTGGCACACAGCCATTTTCAGTCTAAGAAAAATTTTAGAAAGAGTTGAATATTGAAATACATATAATAATTTAAACCTTAACTAATTGCCCTACATCAAGTCATGTATTCATGTTTGATAAAGTTAAATCCTAAGCAATTGAAAACAGTTGAATGGGATAGCATACTTTTTTATAATAATAGAACAAAATGTGTAGATTGGGTAAGAAAAGATTTCACTTATGGAACTAGTAAATCCTCTCCCAGCTTCTTAAGTAACTTATAGCCAGGAATATCTTTATTTCTATCCCATCCTTTTGAAATTAACAAGAAAAATAAAAAATAAAAATAAAAGCATAAGAGACTTCTGTCCTCCGGTTTCTTCAGGGGAGGAGAACCTTGACTCAGTCAGTGTTCATGAAATCACAGAGGATCTCAGTGAATGAAGAAGAAGAAGAAAAACAAAACAAAACAAAAAAACAAAAACAAAAAAAAACCAACAAAAAAAGAAAAGATATTACTGCTTGTAGGTATGGTGGAGTAGACAGTTTATTATAAATATGAAGGAGACAGAGCCAGAGGCAGACACATACAGAAGAGCCCGGAGTAGACTGGTCATGACTCTGTAAAAACCTTCTAGAATGTTCTGACTTAGAGCACCTTTCAGAAAGATAGAGAAGCTAGATTCAGGACTAATAGCCTTAGTTTTAAACCAGAAATATTTTCAAGAATAATTTTTTTAAGAAAAATATGCTTGAACTTATAGTAGAGGTAATTTATATTCCCTGGGCATGAGTTCATAAATTTCAGAGACATGCATGGATAGAAAGCTGGTAGATCAAAGGAATGATGGTCTTCTCAAATTCAGTTGCTTCCAGGGGCCAGACCAGAAGCATAAACTCTAAATGATGAATATAAATCAACAAGGACAATGGCTTGTGGAAAATGGAAAGCATAAGGCTCTCCTAAATTCACTGAATGGTAGTTTTTAAAAAACCCTTCAAGTCTCAATATATGCCTACTTTGGTTTCTTATTACACTACAAATCTGGTATTAAGAAATTATTATTCGGGTTTCTTCAAGAGTTTCATTAATATCTAACAAAATATGTAGACACCATTTAAAATAAAAGCTGAAAATTTTATAATTGATATCAATACTATGTTTAAAATTAGTAAATGAGGCGCATGCATCATGAAAAACATTACAATGATTACATATCTAATAGTGTTAAGATATAAATAATTTTAAATATATTTTATAAAGAAGCATAGGGGCAACTTCTCTTACCAAATTTGAATGGCAAATTAAATATAAATGAAAATTTCATGTAGATAATCATGATGTTTTAAAATAATTTCTGAAAATAAAATAGTGAGTAAAAATGTAAGAAAATGGAGGTTGACTTTAAGGAAAACAAGGTTCTTCAATCTTTTTGTGTTTGGCTGAAAAGTTCTGTAGACATCTATTAAGTCCATTTGATTTAAGACATCTGTATCATTATTTCTCTGTTTAGCTTCTGTCTCAATGATCTGTCCCTTGGTGAGAGTGGTGTGTTGAAGTCTTCCACTTTTAAGGTGTTGAGATCTATATATGATTTAAGCTTAAATAATGTTTCTTTGTCAAACACAAGAGTTCTTGTGTTTGGTGCATAGATTTTCAGGATTTTTATATCCTCCTGGTGGATTCTTCCTTTGCTGTCTCTGACATGGATTCAGTGATCATCTCCTCCTGGCGAGGTGGCCTAACTAGGCCACAGAGAAAGAGGATCCACACAGTCCTGATGAGACACGCTAATGGACCTCCCCTATCAGTGGACAAGGGGAAGAACATGGTGGTAAGAGAAATGGAGGGTGGAATTGGGAGGAGATGAGGGAGGAGGCTACAGCCAAGATACAAACTGAATAAACTGTAATAAATAATAATAATAATAATAATAAAGTAAATTTTATTTAAAAAAAAACAAAGTATTGAGAGCTATATTGCTTGTGAAATTAGTGACACACGGTAGTACAGAACTACTATTACAAGTTCACGAATGCTTGCTTGGACTACATTTATAAAATTACTTAAGAACCTAGCAAGAAAGCAAGAAGGAGGACCATTGGGAAGATGCTGAATCCTCATTCAGAAAGGAAAAGTGGATAGACATCAGAAGAGGAAGAAAAGAGAGAACAGGACAGGAGCCTACCACAGCAGGCTTCTGAAAGACTCTACACAGCAGGGTATCAAAGCAGATTCTAAGACTCCTAGCCAAACTTTGGGCAGAGTTCAGGGAATCTTATGAAAGAAGGGGGAGATTAAAGACCTGGAGAGGACAGGAGCTCTACAAAGAGAAAAACAGAACCAAAATATCTAGGTCCAGGGATTTTTTTTAAAAATTTTTTACATTAATCACAGTTTATTTACTTTGTATCCCAGCTATAGCCCCATTCCTCATGCTCTCCCAATCCCACTGTCCCTTCCACATCTTCTCCCAGCCCTTCTCTAAGTCCACTGATAGGGGAGGTCCTCCTTTCATGCAGTCTAACCCTAGTTTATAAGGTTTCATCAGGACTGGTCACAATGTCCTTCTCTGTGGCCTAGCAAGGCTGCTCCTCCATCTGGGGGGGAGAGGGGGAGCGGAGGGGAGGCAAAGAGCCAGCCATTGATTTCAGGTCAGAGACAGTCCCTGTTCTCCTTATTAGGAAAATACCCTTGGAAGCTAAGCTGCCATTCACTCCTTCTGAGCAGCAGTCCTAGGTTATATCCATGCGTGGTCTTTGGATGGAGTATCAGTCTCAGAAAAGACCCCTGTGCCCAGATATAGGTCCTTGTGGGGCTCCTGTCCTCTCCAGGTCTTACCAACTCCCCCTTCTCACATATGCATCCCTGCACTCCACCCAAGGTTTGGTTATGGGTCTCAGCATCTGCTTTGATACACTGATAGGTAGAGTCTCTCAGAGGCCCTCAGTGGTAGGCTCCTGTCCTATTTCTTGTTTTCTACTACTTTCAAAGTCTATTCCATTTGTTTTTCTAAGTGAGGGTTGATCATCTTACCCTGCGACATCCTTCTTGTTTAGCTTCTTTAGGTGTACAGATTTTCGTGTGTTTATCCTAACTTATAGGTCTAGTCTCCACTTATAAGTGAGTATATACCATGTGTTTTTCTTCTTCTGGGATACCTCACTCAGAATGATCTTTTCTATGTCTCACCATTTGCCTGCAAATTTCATGATTTCCTTGTTTTTAATTGCTGAGTAGTATTCCATTGTGTAAAAGTACCACAATTTCTGTATCCAGTTTTCCATTGATGGACATCTGGGATGTTTCCAGGTTCTGACTATTACAAATAAAGCTGCTAAAAACATGGATGAACAAATGTCCTTGCTGTGTACTTGAGCATAGTTTGTATATATGCCTAGTAGTGGTACAGCTGAATCTTGAGGAAGCACTATTCCTAATTATATGAAAAAAGCACCAGATTGATTTGTATAAGTTTATATTCCCACCAGCAGTGGAGGAGGATTCCCCTTTCTCCACATCCTCTCCAGCATATGCTGTCACTTGAGTTTTTGATCTTAGCCATTCTGATGTGTGTAAGGTGAAATCTCAGGGTTGTTTTGATTTGCATCGCTTGATGGCTAAGGATATTGAGCATTACTTTAAGTGTTCCTCTGCCATTCTATATTCCTTTACAGAGAATTCTCTGTTTAGCTCCATATCCCATTTTTAATTGGATTGCTTGATTTATTGCTGTTGAACTTCTTTAGTTCTTTATATATTCTTGATATCAGCTCTCTGTCAGATATAGGGTTGGTAAAGATCCTTTCCCAGTCTGTAGGCTGTCGTTTTGTTCTGACGACAGTGTCCTCTGCTTTACAAAAGCTTTTTTGTTTCATGAGGTCCCACTTTATTGATTGTTGATCTTAGACCCTGTGCTGTTGGTGTTCTGTTCAGGAAGTAGTTTCCTGTGCCAGTGAGTTCTAGGTTCTTCCCCACTTTTTCTTCTAACCGATTTAGAGTATCTGGTTTTATGTTGAGGTCTTTGATCCACTTGGACTTTAGTTTTGTACAGGGTAAATATGGATCTATTTTCACTTTTCTGCATGTAGACATCCAGGTGGTCCAGCTTCATTTGTTGAAGATGCTGTCTTTTTTCCATTGGCTTCTTTGTCAAAAATCAAGTATTCATAGGTGTGTGGGTTTATTTCTGGGTCTTCTATTTGGTTCCATTGATCCACCATTCTGTTTCTATGCCAATACCATGCAGTTTTTATTACTATAGTTCTGTAGTACAGCTTGAGATCAGGAATGGAGATACCTCTAGACGATCTGTTTTTGTGCAGGAACATTTTGGAAATTCTTGTTTTTTTGTTTTTTCATATGAAGTTGAGAATTTTTCTTGTATTGGTATTTTGATGGAATTGCATTGAATCTGTAGATTGCTTTTGGCAGAATGGCCATTTTCACTAGGTTAATCCAACCGATATATGAACATAGGAGATCTTTCCATATTCTGATATCGATATCTTCTTCAATTTCTCTTCAGAGACTTGAAATTTTTTTTCAAATAGTTTTTTTTTTCACTTGCTTGGTTAAAGTCACCCCAAGGTACTTTATGTTTTTAGTGGCTATCGTGAAGGGTATTGTTTACTTAATTTCCTTCTTGGCCCTTTTGTCTTTGGTATACAGGAAGGCTATTGATTTTTTTTTTAGTTAATTTTGTATCCAGCCACTTTGCTGAGGGTGTTTATCAGCTGAAGGAGTTCTCTGGTTGAATATTTGGGGTTGCTTATGTATACTAACATATCGTCTGCAAACAGTGATACTTTGACTTCTTCCTTTTTGATTTCTAGCCCCATGATCTTCTATAGTTGTCTTATTGCTCTAGCAATGACTTCAAGTACAATGTTGAAGAGATATGGAGAGAGTGGGAAGCCTTGGCTTGTCCCTGATTTCAGTGGGATTGTATTTTGTTTTCCCCCGCTAGGGCTTTCATGCAATTAAGTTGCTTGTATGCAATGTTCCAAATTTCTCCTTAAAGGCACTTAGTGCTATGCACTTTTCTCTTAGCAATGCTTTCATTGTGTCCCATATGTTTAGATATGTTGTGTCTTCATTTTCATTGAATTCTAGGAACTCTTTAACTTCTTTATTTCTTCCCTAACCCAACTGTCATTGAGTAGCAAGTTGTTCAGTTTCCATGTGTGTGTAGGCTTTTTGCTATTTCTGTTGTTGAGGTCCACTTCAGACCATGGTGGTTAGATATGATACAAGGAAATATTTCAATCTTCTTGTATCTGCTGAGGCTTCTTTTCTGACCGACTACATGGTCTATTTTGGAGAAGGTTCCATGTGGTGCTGAAAAGAACATATACTCTTCTGAATTTGGGTGAAAATTCTGTAGAAATCTATTAGGTCCATTTGATTTAGGGCCTCTGTAAGTGTCCTTATTTCACTGTTTAACTTCTGTCTGGATGATCTGTCCCTTGGTGAAAGTGGAGTGTTGAAGTCTCCCACTATTAAGGTATTGGGATGTGTGATTTGAGTTTTAATAATGTTTCATTTACAAATGTAGGTGGTCTTGTATTTGCGGCATAGATATTCAAAATTGTGATGTCCTCCTGTTGGAATTTCCCTTTGATTAGAATGAAGTGCTTCTCCTCATCTTTTTTGATTAATTTTGGTCTATTTTATTAGATATTAGGATAGCTATCTCAGCTTGTTTTCTGGGTTCATTTGTTTGAAAAAACATTTTTTCAGTGCTTTACTCTGAGGTAGTGTTTATCTTTGTTACAGAGATGTGTTTCACGGATGCAGCAGAATGTTGGACGCTGTTTTCACACCCATTCTGTTAGTCTGTGTCTTTTTATTGGAGAGCTGAATCCATTTATGTTGATAGATAATAGTGACCAATAAATCTCAGTTCCTTTTATTGTGGAGTTGGTGGTCTTACTGTGATTCATTGCTTGTTTTCTTTAATTTTTGTTGGGAAATTATCTGTATCCTATTTTTTCTTGGATGCAGTTGTTTTCTTTAGATTGTAGTTTTTTTTTCTAGTATCTTCTGTAGGACTAGTTTGCTGTGTAGATATTGCTTAAATTTAGTTTTGTCATGTAATATTTTGTTTTCTCCATCTACATTGATTGCAAGCTTTGTTGGGCATAGTAGTCTAGGTTGGCATCTGTGGTCCTTTAAAGTCTGCTTGAGATCTTCCCAGGCCCTTCTGGCTTTCATAGTTTCTGATGAGAAGTCCAGTGTGATTCTGATAGGTCTACCTTTATATGTTACGTGGCCTTTTTCCCTTGCTGCTTTTAATATCTTTTCTTTGTTCTGAAGATTTAGTGTTTTGACTATGATGGGGGTTGAGGACTTTCTTTTCCTGTCTAGTCTATTTGGTGTCCTGTAGGCCTCTTGTGTATTTATGGACATCTGTTTCCTAAGTTGGGACATTTTTCTTCTATGATTTTCTTGAAATTATTTTCTGGACCTTGGAGCCTTGAATCTTCTTTTTCATCAATTCCTATTCTTAGATTTTGCCTTGTCATGGCATCTTTGATTTCTTGGATGTTTGTGTTTGGGACTTTTCTGATTTTACTTTTTCTTTGAGAGAAGTATCAATTTCTGTGAGTATATCTTCAGCATCAGAGATTCTCTCTTCCATCTCTTGTATTCTATTGGTTATTGGTGATGCTTTCCTTTGTGGTTCCTGATCTTTTATCTTTTCTCTAAGTTCTCCAGCTCCAGGGTTTTCTCAATTTGTGTTTTTTTTTTGTTTGTTTTTATTTTAATTCTGTTTTATGCCTTGCACCATTTCCTTCATCTTTTTAAATGTGGATTCCTGTCTGTATGATGGCTTCTATTTCTTTTTTTTTTGTTGTTGTTGTTGTTGTTAGTTTTCTCGATATATGACACTAATTTTGCCTCTACTTGTGCCTCTGTTTGTTTGGCTACATTTGCCTATGTTTCTTCCAGAGCTTTGTTCAGTTCCTCTTTCTTTGCCTCCACTTGGGTAGCCAATTCTTTGAGAGAATTGTTTGTTTCCTGTTTAACTGTCTCTATTTGTATGGCTATTTCTCTGAGAGATTTGTTTGTTTCCTCTTTATGTGCCTGGATAAGCAGAACTTTAAAGTCATTTTCCTGTGTTTCTGATGAATTGGAGTATCAATTGATTTGTGAGGTTGCTGGTAAAGCCATAATGTCTTAATTTGTGTTGGATGTGTTCTTTCACAGACCTCTGGCCATTTGCTTCTAAGTAACCTTCATTGTTTGTTCCTGGATTCATAATTTCAGACTGGTACTGTCTTTCTCTGGAGTCTGGAGAATTCTTCAGAAAGATGAGAGAGGTCCAGTGGTTTCAGTGTGGGCGTTGGTGTTTCAGTTGTACCTGTGGGAGGAAAGTCCTTGGGAGCAGAAGAACAAGTATGGACAAGTGTGTGCATGTGTGTGGAAGTGTACCTTAAGGAACAGGGTAGTAGAGAATATAAAAGCCTTGAGTGTGTGAGAGGCAGGCACTGAAGGGATTGCAGGCACTGGTATTAATTACGGGTGCAATTTGCTTATGCAAATTCCCTTTATACCTCAGTAGCCTACAGGGTACTGGTATTTGGCTCTGTCTGAGCTCCAGGCCTAAACTCCACTGGCGGATCCACAGAGGAGGGGCTTCAATGTCCCAAGAATCCCTCTGTTTCCCACAGTAGATGTGTGGGTGGGAGGGATCTGATGACTGGCTGCTAGCTTAGAAGGACCCTGGATCTGGGGCTCTCAAGGCACTTGAGGGTGCACTCACTCTCTAGCAGGTCAAATTGGCACCTGGGTACCCCTGCTCTCTACTCTCAGGTTTGAACCTGCTGAGTCAAACATGGGAAGATGAGCTCCCTCAGCTCAGTGGTGCTGTAACCACCAAACTAGGGAGCTGCAGCCGTGGAACTGGGAGGCCAGTCCAGGTGCCTGCTGGGAAGTCCTGGCGGGCTACTACAGTGTTCAACAGACCTAGGTGGCCCGCCACCTGGTGTATCTGGGTGGTTTTGTTGGTTTTCTGGATTTTGGTGGCTGTACAGCTGGCTGTTTGCCACTGAGTGGTTGGGCGGCCCATAAAGTCACTGCATGGGAGGCCCTGTAGAGTCCATACAGCCACTTGCAGACCTGGGACCCAGGACCTGGAAAGATGGTACCGCAGATGTGGGACTCAGAGGCAGATATGGCTGGCAGCCACAGCTGAAGAATTAGGAACCCTGCCTCTGTTGTCTTAGTACCCAAGCAGTGAGTTCTGTACTGAGAATCTCTGGCACTGTGGGCCAACTCTGAAGACGAAGGCCCAAAAAAGGGAAGTGCAAGGGGTTCAAAAGTTTGCTTCTCTCCAGCTCCAGGGAATTCTACTGGTGACCTGAATCTAAAGGTCTAAACTCATTGAAAAAAAAAAAAAGAAGAAGAACCTAGAAAGTAATGTGGAGGTGTGGAGGCTGTCTCTCTGCTGGGTGAAATCCAAGTCCACATATAATAGCAACAATACAATAGTACAGCTGCTAAGGGAGTAAAAAGATTAAACAGAAATAAAAGGAAGAAAAACATTCAGAGATATGTCACAAAATTACAAGATCTTGAAAAAATAAAATATGCAAAATAAAATATGATCAACAAATATTTAGAGATTCGCAGCAAAGATTTCTAATTCTTTTGCTTTATATAATATTGCCAAATATGTCTATTCCAGTCAGTGTTCTTCCTCGTGTCCCTCCAATCCCTCAAATTCATGACTCTTGTTCTCTAATAATTACTGTTACACATACATATGTATATACAGCCACAATCTGCTTTATTCATTCAGTGTTGTTCTTATGCATATATGTTTAGGGCACTCCATTTTGAATTTACAAATGCAAAAACCTGTTTTCAACTGGAAAATATTTTGAAATCAAATGGTCTGAAGAGATAAAATAACTCTTCAAGCCTCGTGATATTCCTAGTTTCCGTGGCTAGTTCAGTTTGAGGGTTATTTTAAAAAAGGTTAACTAGTGTCTGGTTCAGGTCAGATGGCGTTGTCTGCTTCTGCTTTTGAGATGCTGGGATAGTATAATCTTTTAAAGACTTTCCAGAATCAGTAGATAAATTCAATGCCTGAGTTAAAAGCAAGTGATAAAAGCCTTTCAGTAATTTTTAATGTGAAAGCAAGTTTTTGCTTTGACTTGCTAATTATTATTTTTCATTTCTACAAACACACTAAGTGCCAAAAGAAAAATCAACTTACTAATAACTTGTAAAGCAAGAGCATTGATGTTGAGACAAGACTTTCATCTGTTGTTTACTCTGCTCCTTGTACTAGTCTGCACATATAATTTACCCTGATTCACAGGTCAGCTAAGTCAACTACTGTGTTAGAATGGAACATCACTAGATGTCACTTGTGAGTATTAATCAAGAGCCATCACATAGTTTGCTCTGCCCTCATTCAATACATCCCTTTCAGTATATTAAATAAGTGTTGTAGATAAGTCTCATGTTGTAGATAAGTCTCATATTTTTCTCATATTGGCAAACTAAGGGTTAAGGAGGCACTGTGAATTTCAGATCTAGTAATTGACATTTGCAGATTTGGATTTTAGGTTTCATAGTCTTGGCTTCTGTCTTTTAAAGTCTCATGATCTTACACTTTTACTCACAATAAAGAGTAGGTGAAATCACAGGAATCATGTTGTTTGAAATCTTATGAAAGAAGGGGAAGATGAAAGACCTGGAGGAGACAGAAGATCTACAGGGAGAGCAACAGAACCAAAAAATCTGAGCACATGGGTCTTTTCTGAGACTGATACTCCAACCAAGAACCATGCATGGAGATAACCTAGAACCCCTGCACAGATGTAGCCCATGGCAGCTCAGTCTCCAAGTGGGTTTCCTATTAAGGGGAACAGAGACTGTCTCTGACATGAACTCAGTGGCTGGCTCTGTGATCATCATCCCCTGAGGGGGGAGCAGCTTTGCCAGGCCACAGAGGAGTACAATGCAACCAGTCCTGATGAGACTTGACAAAATAGGGTCAGATGGAAAGGGAGGAGGGTCTCCCTTATCAGTGGACTTGGAGAGGGGAATTGGAGAAGGATAGGGATGTTCAGGATTGGGAGGGGATGAGGAAGGGGGCTACAGCTGGTATACAAAGTTAATAAATTTTAGTAAATAAAAAAATAAATACATTTTCTAAAAGAAAGAAAATTGGAAAGATATGAAACAAAGAATGTTGGTAGCATGAGTCAGCACACTGATGTTTTATATTGCAAAAATTAATCAAAATCAGCAGAAAGCATTGCCTTAAAGATGACACTCACCAGAAAAAAGAATCTTGCATGTAATTTCTTCATTGGTTCTATATGTATGTATGCACACTTTGTAAGTATAGCATCATGAAATTCAAATTTGGGATAGTGAATTACTTATAAATAATAGTTCCCTTGTCCTTTGAGTAATTGACAACAGCCTTGAGTATCCATCTGCTTTCCGATAAAATCCCGTGATAACGAAAAAGTGACATTACATTCCACCAATAAATGTTCATGCCCCTATGCTGTTCCTTGAAGAAGAATCAAAATTGAATGTGATATGGTCTTACTCCCATTATCTATTCAATAATGAGTAAGAAATGCATAACTATTTAAGAGAAAAATGGATGGATGAATATTTTGCTGGGTAGATATAGATGATAGATTAGATAAATGGATGATAAACAGAAGGTAGATGATAAGTAGATAGATGATAGAGATGATAGATACAGCTATAGATGATAAATAGATAGATAGATAGATAGATAGATAGATAGATAGATAGATAGATAGATGATAGAGATAATGGGTATATTTGATAGATTGCAGACTATACAAAGATAAAAAGAATCGTACTATGTAAATAGTGTAAGTACAATATGGTGATTGTAGTTAATAATAATGTGTTGCTGGAATTTTATAGAGAGTATTATTTTCACTGCAGCAAAAATGGGAGAACTTCAGGTAAATAACCAATTTAATTGTTCTGTAGTGTATATCATTAAAACAAGAAAATTTTATACAAGTAAATAGTTGTTAGTAAGCATTACTTGTTATTATTTCAAAAGATAAAAAGTGGAGTGAGAGTCTATGTTTACCATAAAAAGAATCAGAAAGTATGTACAAAACTGTAAAAGTAGAATACTGTAATAGAACATAATTTTAATGATGCAGTTAAAAAAATCTTGCATCAAGCAGATGCTGAGACTCATAATCAAATCTAGGGCAGAGTGCAGGGAATCATATAAAAGAAGGGGGAGTTAGTAAGATCTGGAGGGGACAGGAGCTTCACAAGGATGAAATATATCTGGGCACAGGGGAGTTTTCTGAGACTGATTCTCCAACCAGGGACTGGTGTGGGTATAATCTAGAACCCTGGCTCAGATCGAGCCCATGACAGCTCAGTATCCAAATGAGTTAACTAGTAAGGGGAACAAGGACTGGCTCTGACATGAACTCAGTGGCGGGCTCTTTGACCTCCCCACCCACCGAGGGAGCAGCAGCATTGCTAGGCCACAGAGGACATTGCAGCCAGTCCTGAAAAAACCTGATAAGCTAGGGTCAGATGGAAGGAGAGAAGGACCTCCCCTATCAGTGGACTTAGAGAGGGGCAGGGAGGAGATGAGGGAGGGAATAAGGGAGGGGGCAACAGCTGGGCTACAAAGTAAATAAACTGTAATACATTTTAAAAAATAAAAATTTAATAAAAAATCTTGTATCATCCAAGTATGTGATGATATCACAAGGTGAAATCCGGTATTATACAAGAGATTGGAATAAAAATAGCATGAATTTTATAGAGAAAATTGTAAATATAAATACTGGTTTTGGTAATGGTGAATACTGAGAACTAGAGAAAAGTATAAAATTTCCTTCCCTCATTTCCTTCATCTGTGAGATAGAAATAATATACATTATACAGGTAATTGAGTAGTTAATGGGATGATATTTATAATGTACTGTGTCCTGCATGAAGAAAACTCTGCTTCACTTTTTTGGTTCATACATTTTAATACCTCAATAGCTGTCATTCATAAGGTATATATTGAGTTTAATGTTACAATAGAACTAGTTGTAACAAATATAAATAACTCATGTAAGTAAATATTATTTTATGTTAAAAATCATAGAATGCTTTCAACAGAAAACCTTATATTCAATAAGTTAATATGCAGAGTTATTTAGCAGAAACATTTACAACAAAATACATATTTTTATTTGTTTTTTTTTTCTGTGTCTATAAAGGCCATATTTAATGTCAATGACTATATCCATATAGGAATTCTAAACATGAGCCAATTTTTTTAAATTTATTTTTATTAATTACAGTTTATTCAATTTGTATCTCCCCTGTAGTTTCCTCCCTCCTCTCCTCCCATTCCCACCCTCCTTCCCTTTTCCCCACCCATGTACCTCCCCCAGTCCATTGATAAGGGAGGTCCTCCTCCCCTTCATCTTATCCTAGTCTATCAGGTCTCATCATGAGTTGCTGCATTATCTTCCTCTGTGGCCTGGTAAGGTTGCTCCCCCTCAGGGGGAGGTGATCTAAGAGCACTTTCTGTCAGAGACAATCCCTGTTCCCATTACTATGGAACCCATTGGACAATGAGTTATATATGTGCAGGAGTTCCAGGCCATCTCCATGAGTGTTCCTTGTCTGGAGTATCAGTCTCAGAAAAGACCCTGTGCCCAGATTTTTTGGTTATGTTGCTCTTCTTGTGGAGCTCCTGTCCTCTCCAGGCCTTAACATCTCCCACTTCTTTCATAAGATCCCCTGTACTCAGACCAAAGTTTGGCTATGAGTTTCAGCATCTGACTAGATACCCTGCAGGATAAAGCTTTCAGAGGCCCTCTGTGGTAGGCTCCTGTTCTGTTGCCTGTTTTCTCCCTCCTCCAATGGCCATCCTCTTTGCCTTTCTGAATGGGGATTCAGCACTTTAGCCAGAGTCCTCCTTCTTGATTAGCTTCCTTAGGTGTACAGATTTTAGTATGTTTTTCCTATATTCTATATCTAATATCCACATATGAGTGAGTATATATCATGTGTGTCTTTCTGCTTCTAGGGTACCTCACTCAGGGTGATCTTTTCCAGTTCCCACCATTTACTTGAAAATTTCATGATATCCTTGTTTTTTTAATGCTGAGTAATATTCCATTGTGTAGATATCCCACAAATTCTTTATCCATTCCAGCTTCTGGCTATTACATATAAAGCTGCTACAAACATGGTTGAGCAAATGTCCTTGTGTATTTGAGCATCTTTAGGATATATGCCTAGGAGTGGTATAGCTGGATCTCAAGAAAGCACCATTCCTAATTTTCTGAGAAAGTGCCAGATTGATTTCCAACGTGGTTGTACAAGTTTACATTCCTACCAGCAATGGAGGAGGGTTCCCCTTTCTCCACTTCCTCTTTAGTATGTGTTGTCATTGAGTTTTTGAGCTTAGCTATTCTGATGGGTGTAAGGTGAAATCTCAGGGTCGTTTTGATTTGTATTTCCCTGATGATTAAGGATGTTGAGCATTTCTTTAAGTGTTTCTCTGCCATTCTATGTTCCTCTATTGAGAATTCTGTTTAGACCTGTACCCTTTTTTTTAACTGAATTACATGATTTATTGCTGTTTAACTTCTTGAGTTCTTTATATATACTCGATATTAGCCCTCTGTCAGATACAGTGAAGATCCTTTCCCAATCTGTAGGCTATCGTTTTGTTCTGACAACAGTGTCCTTTGCTTTACAAAAGCTTTTCAATTTCATGAGGTCCCATTTATTGATTGTTGCTCTTAGAGCCTGGGCTGCTGGTGTTCTATTCAGGAAGTTGCCAATGAGTTCAAGGGTCTTCCCCACTTTTTCTTCTAACAGATTTAGTATGTCTGGTTTTATATTAAGATCTTTGATTTACTTGGACTTTAGTTTTGTGCAGGGTGATAAATAAGGATCTATCATCACTTTTCTGCATGTAGACATCCAGTTAGACCAGCACCATTTGTTGAATATGTTATCTTTTTTCCATTTTATGGTTTTGGCATCTTTGTCAAAGAGCAGGTGTCCATAAGTGTGTGGATTTATTTCTGGGTCTTCTGTTTGGTTCCATTGATCCACCATTCTGTTTCTATGCCAATACCGTACAGTTTTTATAACTGTTGCTCTATAGTACAGCTTGGGATCAGGGATGGAGATACCTCCAGAAGATCCTTTATTGCAGATGAATGTTTAGGAATTCCGGATTTCTTGTTATTCCATATGAAGTTGAGACTTTTTCTTTCAAGGTCTGTAAAGAATTGTGTTGATAATTTGCATTGAATCTGTAGATTGATTTTGGTAAGATGACCATTTTTACTATGTTAATCCTGCAAGCCATGAACAGGGAAGATCTTTCTATCTTCTGATATCTTCTTCCAATTCTTTTATTAGAGACTTGAAATATTTTTCATACAAGTCTTTGACTTGCTTGGTTAGCATTATACCAAGGTACTCTATGTCATTTGTGGCTATTTTAAAGGGTGTTCTTTCCGTAATTTCTTTCTCAGCCCTTTGTCTTTTGTATACAGGAGGGCTACTGATTTTTTTGAGTTAATTTTGTATCCTGCCACTTTGCTGAAGGTGTTTATCAGCTGTAGGAGTTCCCTGGTAGAATTTTGGGGGCCAGTCAGTTATACTATCATATCATCTGCAAATAATGATACTTTGACTTCTTCCTTTCCAATTTGTATCCCCTTGATCTCCTTTAATTGTCTTATTGCTCTAGCAAGGACTTCAAGTACAATGTTGAAGAGATATGGAGAGAGTTGGCACCCTTGACTTGTCCCTGATTTCAGTGGGATTGCTTTAAGTTTCTCTACATTGAGTTTGATGTTGGCTATAGGCTTGCTGTATATGGCCTTTACTATGTTTAAGTATGTGCCTTGTATCCCCGCTTTCTCCAAGATTTTAAACATGAATGGATGTTGGGTTTTGTCAAATGCTTTTTGAGTATCTAAGGAGATTATTTTTTTTTCTCCTTTGTTTACATGGTGGATTATATTGATGGATTTCTGTTTATTGAACCACCCTTGCATGCCTGGGATGAAGCCTACTTGGTCATAGGGGATGATATCATTGATGTGTTCTTGTATTCGGTTTGCGAGTATTTTGTTGAGTATTTTTACATCAAAGTTCATAAGGGAGATTGGCCTGAAATTCTCTTTATTGTTGGGTCTTTGTGAGGTATAGGTATCAAGGTGACTGTGGCTTCATAGAATGAGTTTTGTAATGTTCCTTCTGTTTCTATTTTGTGGAATAGTTTGAAGAGAATTGGAGTTAGCACTTCTTTGAAGGTCTGGTAGAAGTCTGTGCTGAAACCACCTGGCCCTGCACTTTTTTTGGATGGGAGCCTTTTGATGACTGCTTCTATTTTCTTGGAGAATATAGGAGTATTCAATCTTCCTACCTGATCCTGATTTAATTTTGGTAAGTGGAATCTATCCAGAAAATTGTCCATTTCATTTATTTTTTCAAATTTTGTTATGTATAGGTTTTTGTAGTAAGACCTAATGATAGTTTGGATTTCCTCAGTGTCTGTTGTTATGTCCCCCTTTTCATTTCTGATTTTGCTGATTTGTACAGTTTCTTTCTGCCTTTTAGTTATATTGGTTAAAGGCTTGTCTATCTTGTTGATTTTCTTAAAGAACCAGCTCTTTGTTTCATTGATTCTTTGAATTGTTTTATTTGTTTCTATTTTTTTTTATTTCAGCTCAGTTTCAGCTGTCTATTCCTCTTGGGTGTGTCTGCTTCTTTTTTTTCTAGGTCTTTCATGTGCGCCATTAAGTTGTTTGAATGAGCTGTTTCAAATTTCTTCTTGAAGGCACTTAGTGCTATGAACTTTCCTCTTAGCACTGCTTTTATCGTGTCCCCTAAGTTTGGGTATGTTGTGCCTTCATTTTCATTGAATTCTAGGAAGACTTTAATTTCTTTCTTTATTTCTTCCCTCACTCAGCTGTCATCAAGTAGCGAGTTGTTTAGTTTCCATGTGTGTGTAGACTTTTTGCTATTTCTGTTGTTGTTGAGGTCCAGCTTTAGTCCACGGTGGTCAGATAGGATACAAGGGATTATTTCAATCTTCTTGTATCTGTTGAGGCTTGCTTTGTGATCAACTACATGGTCTACTTTGGAGAAGGTTCCATGAGGTGCTGAAAAGAAGGTAATTTCTTTGGTGTTTGGGTGAAATGTTCTGTAGATGTCTGTTAGGTCCATTTTATTAATGACCTCTATTAGAGTTATTGTTTCTTTGTTTAATTTCTGTTTTGTTGACCTGTCCATTGTTGCAAGTGGGGTTTTGAAGTTTCCCACTATTAATATGTGGGGATCTATGTGTGATGTAAGTTTTATTAATGTTTCTTTTACAAATGTGGGTGTCCTTGTATTTGGGGCATAGATGTCTAAGATTGTGATGTCTTCCTAGTAGAATTTTCCCTTGATGAGTATGAAGTATCCTTCCCCATCTCTTTTTATTAATTTTGGTTGAAAGTCCATTTTATTAGATATTAGAATGGCTACTCCTGCTTGCTTTCTGGGTCCATTTGCTTGGAAAACCGTCCTCTTGGCCTTTACTCTCAGGTAGTGTCTATCTTTGTGACTTAGATGTGTTTCTTGAGTGTAACAGATTATTGGGTCTTGTTTACGCATCCCATTCTGTTAGTCTGTGTCTTTTTATTGGAGAATTGAGTCCATTGATGTTGAAAGAGATTAATGAACAGTGGCTGTTAGATTCTTTGATGTTGAGGTTGGCTGTGGTAGTGTGTTTGTGTGCTTGGGTACTTTATGTTTTGCTGTAGTGAGGTTGTTTATTTCCTGTGTTTTCTTGAAAGTAGTTAGTTTTCTTGGGTTCTATTTTTCCTTCTAGTATATTGTGTAGCACCGGATTCACGTATAGGTATTGCTGAAATTTGTTTTTGTCATTGAAAATCTTGTTTTCTCCATCTATGAGGACTGAGAGTTTTCCTGGGTATAGCAGATTGGCCTGATATCTGTGTTCTCTTAGGGTCTGCATGATATCTGTTCAGGCTCTTCTGGCTTTCATATGCTCTGTTGAGAAGTCAGGTGTGCTTCTGGTGGGTTTGCTATTATATGTTACTTGGCCTTTTTCCCTTGCAGCTTTTAGTATTTTTTTTCATTGTTCTGTATACTTACTGTTTTGATTATTATGTGGCAGGAGGATTTTCTTTCCTGGTCTAATTTATTAGGCATTCTGTAGGCCTCTTTTATGCTTATAGACCTCTCCTTTAATTTGGGAAATTTTTCTTCAATGATTTTGTTGAAAATATTTTCTGGGCTTTGGAGACGGGAATCTTCATTTTCCTCTATTCCTATTATTTTTAGGTTTTGTCTTTTCATGTTGTCTTGGATTTCTAGGATGGTCTGTCTCAGGAATTTTTAGATTTATTATTTTCTTTGATGGATACATCAATTTCTTCCATTGTGTCTTCCACACCTGAGATTCTTTCTTCCATCTCTTGTAGTCTGTTGGTTATGCTTACTTCTGTAGTTCCTGTTTTCTTTCCTAAGTTCTCCCTTTCCATGATTTCCTCCATTTGTGTTTTCTTTAATTTTTCCAATTCTATCATCATATCTTGAACTATTTTGTTGATTTCCTTCACCTGTCTGACTGTATTTTTCTTCAAGTCCTATATCCATTAGTTTGAACGTTCCTCTGTTTCTTTTATGTCTTTCAGTGATTTAATCATTCCTCTCTGAAAACCACAAACTGTTTGGCTGCATTTTCCTGTATTTCTTCACGAATGGCTATAATCTGTTTGATTTTATCTTCTTCTAATTTTTTATGCATTTTATTTGTTTCCTCCATTAACCTCTTCATAAGCATAGATGTGAGGTCATCTTCTTGAATTTCACTTATGTTACAGTGTCCAGGGCTTCTTGCCCCTGGATCCCTGGGTTCTGGGGATGCCATACTGCTTTGCCTTTTGTTTTCTTGTGCTTTTACTACACTGGCCTCTACCCATCTGTCCATCTCAGGTGTTGTCTGGTAATTTCTGGTGCCTGTTAGAGTCCTGGGGTGGGAGCATCCCTTGGCAGTGTTCTGAAGGAGATCTTCTCAGCTTTTTGAGTACAGTCAACTGAATGGTGGTGCTTCTCAGGAATTGTCACAGTTCACCTCAGGCATATGGACCTGTGTGGTTACTGTGGTGTTCAGGAAGGCTCTCCTCTCATCAGGAGAAGTCCTGGAGACAGCTGCCCTATTGCTAGGTTTCTTTCTCTGAATTTAGTGAGCTGCTGCTGTTAAGCTGTATTTGCTGGGCGCAGCCCTCATGAAGAACCACAGAGTCCTGTGGTTTCATCAGTTTAACTAGAGATAACTGGTTGCATCTTGGAGCAGTATCTGAAGGTTGCTCCAATGGTTCTCAGGCTTTTGTAGGTCTGAGGTTGGAGCAGCGTGCCCCAGTACCCTAGCCATAATCAATGGCAGATGAGCACAGCACTCATGTTTGCAGTAGAAGGCCAGAGGTTAGGAGCCTGTAAGAACCCAGAAACTTTTCTGTAGCTGAGGGTTGGAACTGATGTTTTCCCTGAGTCTGTGGGGTCTGCAAGTCCATAGAGCAAGGAGGCACAGGCGCATGTCTCTGCTTTGCTGGTGACTGGGCAACTGGGTGCCAGGGCACTTACAGGAACCCGAGGACTTTTCCTGAGAACTTTTTTTTTTGGGGGGGAGGTGTCAGCTGAGTGCTCTGAAGTCAGACCTGCTCTTTGCCTAACTTTGGGCTTCCATCCAACAGATAAACTCAGTCTTTGGTGCCCTGGGGCCCTCAGTTCTGTCTTGAATGGTGAGTCGGCCAGAAGGCAGGACTTTGCGTTGGCAGCCCACTTTGGGCTGGCACCTGGTCTTTTTCCAGTGATTTTCTGGGTGACCTAAGGTCGGTCCCAATCGCTTCCTGCACCATGGAGTTTTCTCTTAACTGGAAATCCCAGTCTCTGGTTTGTGGGGCCCACAGTTCAGTCTAAGACAGCAATGAGAGCACTCTGGTGGCCTGTGGCTCTGGACTGGCAACTGAGCACCTGGGAGGGGAGGTGCCCAGGAACTGTTCTGAGGTTTAGCTGAAGCTGATTGAATCCCATATCATGGGGTTTCCTCTCTCCTGGGAAACACAATTGCTGGTGTTTTAGGTCCCAGAGTTCCATCTGCTGGTCACTATGCAGATCCTGTCCTCCTGGTGCCGCCATCTTGGATTCTTCCAACATGAGCTAATTTTAAGGAATGATACATCTGTTATATGGTTAGTTACAGTTATACCTTGCTTCTAAAGATTAAATGAAAGCTTGATAAAACTCTTCCATTAATATATGTTTATTTATTTATATTTAATGTGTGTGAGTTTGCATTCATGAGTTTATGTGTACTATATTAATGCAGAAGCCTTTGGATGTCAAAAAAATATGCTTGATCCCTTAGTACTTGTAGTTGGTTGCAACCCAATGTTTGGGTGCTGGATGGGGAGCCCCAGTTTCTTATATGATCACACTTAACTGTTGAGAGAGATCTGTCCAGCCCTGGTATTTTTAGTCTTTAATGTTATAAAAAGTTTTACTAAAGCAAAGCATGAAATGTAGATGTGCTTAGCTCTAACGCATGGAAGATGAGCTATTGTTTCTAGGCAGTCATGTTTCAGTGGCGTTTAAAGGACAGAAGCTTTCAGTGTTTTTGATAATTATCTGACAAAAGGAGTTAAAGGCAAATGGAATGAAGATATGTTATAAACCCTAAGGTTTCCGAAGCGGCAGAGTCTGCAATTAATTAAATGTCTAGACAAAGAGAAGCTATAAGAGAAAGGAAACCCTGGTTTACAGCTTGTGCTCTGTGCTTCTTCCACATCTGACAATAAAAGGAGACCACTGCTTTCATGCTCATTAATTATTTATCACTAGTTTCCTGAACCTCTGAACACTCTGTTGAAGGAGCTATGATGCACGTAGAGCAATTTATCAAGCACAGATGTTGGCATGTTCCCTTTAAGGCTGTAAACAAGAGTGCCAGCTGTCCAGGAAAAATCAGCAGGGTTCTGATTTATTAAAAACAATGAATTCCTCCCTATGTTGGAAAGAAAAAAAATCAGACTCTAGAAAATTAATGGTCATGAGAAATTCTTATCATCAGTTGCAGAAAAAGGTTTTAATAATGTTAAAACTAAGTTAGAGAATTTAAAAACCATGATTCCTTATTAAAAATAAATATGAACAGGAAACAGAAAATGTGTTCTTATGCTCATGTTACAGTAGCATCCAAGCTGTAATTCCTTTGACTTATTTCAAATCCACTTCACTGCTTTGCAAAACAAAGTTAAAAAAATTTCTTTTTCCTCTGCAGTTAAAAAGAAAGGATTTTAAAATAAATACTGATTTCTTGCTTAATTAATGAAAGACAGCAGTGCTGCTAACACATCGGCACATCTGCCTATGCTTCAGTGCCTTAGCAGACACAGCTTCTATTTCAGCTCTTTCTTGACAGACATCTGAAAAGTGCTCACAGGTTTGTTTTGCTCAGGGGTTTGCTTTGCTCCTAAAACTACTATCTAACATGGTGTGCTTCTAACTTACTGTGTATACAAATAATAGGACAGCTTCTTAAAATGTGGTTTCTTAAAATGTGAAGTCCACCGTACCCTAATAGAATTGTGCATGCCCTAATCTCACGGTGCAGGGATTTGGATGCAGAACAGAATTCAGCATTTGAATCACTTTCCCAGTGTTCAAAGTAAAATTCACTTCAACTTCTCCCAACCTATGTTCCTGTAAAGTTTCTAATTTTTAAAATGTTAAGCACTTTAAAATCCTAAAATACAAGGAGAGGACCCAAAACTCATGCTCAGAGGTAGCCGATAGACTCATTCTCTAAGGGTGTTCCTAAGTAGGAGCAGGGGCTTTCTCTGGCATGAAATCAGTGGCAGGCTCTCTGATCACCTCTCTCTGTGGGGTGCAGTCTTGCCAGGCCACAGAGGAAGACAATGCAGCCAGTGCTGATGAGACCTGATAGGCTAGGGTCAAATAGAAGGGGAGGAGGACCTCCCTTCTCAGTGGGCTAGGAGAGGGACATAGGGGGAGAAGAGGGAGGGAGAATAGGATAAAAAGGAAACAAGGGAGGGGGCCATAGCCAAGACACAAAGTGAATAAATCATAATAAAAAATAAATAAATAAATAAATAAATAAATACATAAAGTATTTTGTCTCAATTTTTCCTACTTTCATAATCTAATGTAACCTAAGTGCATACTGTATGTTTACACTTTAGTTACTGAACATATATTCATACTATACTTTCATCTATTAATACTATGAATGCTAGAATCTATAGGCAATAAACTGGGGAGACAGCAAAATAGCTACAGGAAGAAGTGGATGAAAGACAAAAATTCAGATTTATTTATTTATTTATTTATTTTAATTTTATTTTTTTCATTAGTTACATTTTGTTAATTCTGTATCCCAGTTGTATCCCTCATTTCCTCCCCAATCCCACCCTCCCTCCCTCCCTCGTCTCCTCCCTGGCCCTTTCCAAGTAAACTGATAGGGGAGGACCTCCTCCCCTTTCATATGAATCCGTTTTGTCAGGTATTTTCAGGACTGGCTGCAAAGTCCTTCTCTGTGGCCTAACAGAACTGCTCCTCCCTTGGGAGGTGGGGAGGTCAAAGAGCCAGTCATTGAGTTCCTGTTAGAAATAGTCCTTGTTCCCCTCACTATGGGAAACCAATTGATTACTGAGCTATCACGGGTCACATCCGAGCAGAGGTTCTAGGATTTATCCTCTCATGGTCTTTGGTTTCATGTCCATCTCAGAAAAGACCCTGTGCCCAGTTATGTTTGGTCCTTGTGGAACTCCTATCCTTTCCCCATCATACTAACTCCCCTTCTTTCATATGATTCCCTGCACTCTGCCAAGGGTTTGGTTATGAGTCTTAGTATCTACATTGGAACACTGCTAGGTAGAGTCTTTCAGATGCTTTTTGCGGTAGACTCCTGTCATACATTCAATGCATATCCCATTTGTCTTTCTAAATGAGGATTGATCATCATACCCCGTGTCCGCTTTCTTGATTATCTTCTTTGGGGGTATAGATTTCATTATGTTTATCATATCTTTTAGGTCTATATAAGCGAGTATATTCCATGTTTGTCTTTCTCCTTCTGGGATACTTCACTCAGAATGATCTTTTCTAGATCCCACCACTTGCCTGCAAATTTCATGATTTCCTCCTTTTTGATTGCTGAGTAGTATTCCATTGTGTAAAAATACCACAATTTCTGTACCCATTCCTCCATTGATGGACATCTGGGTTTTTTCCAGGTTCTGGCTATTACACATAAAGCTGCTACAAACATGGTTGAGCAAATGTCCTTATTGTGTACTTGAGCCTCTTTTGCATATATACTTAGGAGTGGTATGTCTGAATCTTGAGGAAGTACTATTCCTAGTTGTCTGAGAAAACACCAGATTGATTTCCAGAGTGGTTGTACCAGTTTACATTCCAACCAGCAATGGAGGAGGGTTCCCCTTTCTCCACAACCTCTCCAGCATGTGTTGTCACTTGAGTTTTTCATCTTGGCCATTCTGATGGGTGTAAGGTGAAATCTCAGGGTCCTTTTGATTTGCATTTCCCTGATGGCTAATGACATTGAACATTTCTTTAAGTGTTTCTCTGCCATTCTATATTCCTCTACAGAGAATTCTCTGTTTAGCTCTGTTCCCCATTTTTTAATTGGATTACTTGGTTTGTTGCTTTTCAGCTTCTCTAGTTCTTTATATATACTGGATATTAGCCCTTTGTCAGATAAAGGGTTGGTGAAGATTCTTTCCCAATCTGTAGGCAGTTGTTTTGTTTTGATGAGGGTATCCTTTGTTTTACAGAAGCTTTTCAGTTTCATGAGGTCCCATTTATTGATTGTTGGTCTTAGAGCCTGTGCTGTTGGAGTTCTGTTCAGGAAGTTGTCTCCTGTGCCAATGAGTTCTAGGCTGTTCCCCACTTTTTCTTCCAACAGATTTAGAGTATCTGGTTTTATGCTGAGGTCTTTGATCCACTTGGACTTTAGTTTTGTGCAGGGTGATAAATATAGATCTATTTTCATTTTTCTGCATGTAGACAACAAATGGTGCTGGTCCAACTGGATGTCTACATGCACTAAAATCAAAATAGATCCATATTTATCACCCTGCACAAAACTGAAGTTCATTTGTTGAAGGTGCTATCTTTTTTCCATTGAATGGTTTTGGCTGCTTTGTCAAAAATCGAGTACTCATAGGTACATGGGTTTATTTCTGGGTCTTCTATTCGGTTCCATTGATCCTTTTTTCTATTTCTATGCCAATACCATGCAGTTTTTATTACTATTGCTCTGTAGTACAGCTTGAGATCAGGGATGGAGATACCTCCAGATGATCTGTTGTTGTACAGGATCATTTTGGAGATTCTGGGTTTTTTTTTCTCCATATGAAGATGAGAATCTTTTTTTCAAGGTCTGTAAAGAATTGAGTTGGTATTTTGATGGGGATTGCATTGAATCTGTAGATTGCTTTTGGCAGGATGGCCATTTTCACAATGTTAATCCTACCAATCCATGAGCACAGGAGATCTTTCCATCTTCTGAGATCTTCTTCGATTTCTTTCTTCAGAGACTTGAAGTTTTTCTCAAACAGGTCTTTCACTTGTTTGGTTAATGTCACCCCGAGGTACTTTATGTTATTAGTGGCTATTGTGAAGGGTGTTGTTTCCCTAATTTCTTTCTCAGCCCTTTTGTCCTTTGTGTACAGGAGGGCTTCTGATTTTTTTGAGTTGATTTTGTATCCTGCCACTTTGCTGAAGGTGTTTATCAGCTGAAGGAGTTCTCTGGTTGAATTTTTGGGGTCACTCATGTATACTATCATATCATCTGCAAATAGTGACACTTTGACCTCTTCCTTTCCAATTTGTATCCCTTTGATCTCCTTTTGTTGTCTTATTGCTCTGGCTAGGACTTCAAGTACTATGTTGAAGAGATATGGAGAGAGTGGGCAGCCTTGTCTTGTCCCTGATTTCAGTGGGATTGATTAAAGTTTCTCTCCATTGAGTTTGATGTTGGCTGTAGGCTTGCTGTATATTGCCTTTACTATGTTTAAATATGTGCCTTGTATCCCTGATCTCTCCAAGACTTTAAACAGGAATGGGTGTTGGACTTTGTCAAATGCCTTTTCAGTGTCCAAGGAGATGATCATGTGGTTTTTCTCCTTCAGTTTGTTTATGTGGTGGATTACATTGATGGATTTCCGTATGTTGAACCACCCTTGCATGCCTGGGATGAAGCCTACTTGGTCGTGGTGGATGATATCTTTGATGTGTTCTTGGATTCGGTTTGAAAGTATTTTATTGAGTATTTTTGCATCAATATTCATCAGAGAGATAGGTCTGAAGTTCTCTTTTTTTTGTTGGGTCTTTGTGTGGTTTGGGTATCAGGGTGACTGTCGCTTCACAGAATGAGTTTGGTAGTGTTCCTTCTGTTTCTATTTTGTGAAATAGTTTGAGGAGAAATTGGTATTAGCACTTCTTTGAAGGTCTGGTAGAATTCTGCGCTGAACCCATCTGGCCCAGGGCTTTTTTGGAGGGGAGACTGTTAATGACTGCGTCAATTTCCTTGGGGGATATAGGGTTATTCAGTCTTTCTACCTGATCTTGACTTAATGTTGGTAGATGGAATCTATCAAGAAAATTGTCCATTTCATTTAGATTTTCAAATTTTGTGGCGTATAGGCTTTTGTAGTATGACCTAATGATTGTTTGGATTTCTTCAGTGTCTGTATTTATGTCCCCCTTTTCATTTCTGATTTTGTTGATTTGGATAGATTCTCTCTTTTTTTTTAGTTAGTTTGGCTAGGGGTTTGTCTATCTTGTTGATTTTCTCAAAGAATCAGCTTTTTGTTTCATTGATTCTTTGAATTGTACTCTTTGTTTCTAATGTATTGATTTCAGCCCTGAGTTTGATTATTTCCAGCCTTCTGCTCTTCTTGGGTGTATCTGCTTCTTTTTTTTTTCTAGTGTTTTCAGTTGGGCCATTAAGTTACTTGTATGTGATATTACAAATTTCTTCTTGAAGGCACTTAGTGCTATAAATTTTTCTCTGAGCACTGCTTTCAATGTGTCCCATAAATTTGGGTATGTTGTGCCTTCATTTTCATTGAGTTCTAAGAAGTCTTTAATTTCTTTCCTTATTTCTTCCTTAACCCAGCTGTCATTGAGTAACAAGTTGTTCAGTTTCCATGTGCGTGTAGGTTTTTGGTTATTTCCATTGTTGTTGATGTCCAGCTTTAGTCCATGGTGGTCCGATAGAATACAAGGGATTATCTCAATCTTTTTATATCTGTTGAGGCTTGCTTTGTGACCAACTATATGGTCTATTTTGGAGAAGGTTCCATGAGGTGCTGAAAAGAAGTTATACTCTTTTGAGTTTGGGTGGAAAGATCTGTAGACATCTATTAGGTCCATTTGATTTAGGGACTCTGTAAGTGCTTTTATTTTTCTATTTGATTTCTGTCTAGTTGATCTGTCCCTTGGTGAGAGTGGGGTGTTGAAGTCACCCACTATTAGGGTATTGCAATCAATGTGTGGTTTAAGCTTTAATAATGTTTCTTTTATGAATGTTGGTGCTCTTGTATTTGGGGCATAGATGTTTAGAATTGTGATGTCTTCTTGGTGAATTTTTCCTTTGATGAGAATGTAGTGCCCCTCTATGTCTTTTTGATTAGTTTTGGTTGAAAATCTATTTTATTAGATATTAGGATAGCCACTCCTGCTTGTTTTTTGGGTCCATTTGCTTGAAAAACTGTTTTCCAGCCTTTTACTCTGAGGTAATGTTTATCTTTGTTGCGTAGGTGTGTTTCTTGGATGCAGCAGAATGTTGGATCCTGTTTCCGCACCCATTCTGTTAGTCTGTGTCTTTTTATTGGAGAGTTGAGTCCATTGGTGTTGATAGATAATAATGACCATTGAATGTTATTTCCTATTATTGTGGAGTTGGCGATGTTAATGTGAATCATTGCTTGTTTGCTTTTGATTTTTGTTGGAAATTATCTTTAACCTATGTTTTCTTGGGTGTATTTGTTTTCATTGGATTAGAATTTTCCTTCTAGTATCTTCTGTAGGGCTGGGTTGCTGTTCAAATATTGCTTAAATTTAGTTTTGTCGTGGAATATTTTATTTTCTCCATCTATGTTGATTGAAAGCTTTTCTGGGTAAAGTAGTCTAAGTTGGCATCTGTGGTCCCTTAGGGCCTGCATGATATCTCCCCAGGCCCTTCTGGCTTTCATAGTTTCTGATGAGAAGTCCAGTGTGATTCTGATAGGTTTGCCTTTATATGTTACTTGGCCTTTTTCCCTTGCTGCTTTTAGTATCTTTTCTTTGTTCTGTAGATTAAGTGTTTTGACTATAATGTGGTGTGAGGAGTTTCTTCTCTGGTCTAGTATATTTGGTGTTCTGTAGGCCTCTTGTATGTTTGTGGACATCTCTTTCTTTAGGTTGGGAAAATTTTCTTCTATGATTTTCTTGAAAATATTTTCTGGACTTCGTAGCCTGGACTCCTCTTCTTCTTCAATTCCTATTATTCTTAGATTTTGCCTTGTCATGGCATCCTTGATTTCTTGGATGGTTTGTGTTTGGGATTTTTCTGATTTTATTTTTGCTTTGAGAGAAGTATCAATTTCTGTGAGTGTATCTTCAGCACCCGAGATTCTCTCTTCCATCTCTTGTATTCTATTAGTGATTCTTACCTTTGTGATTCCTTCTCTTTTCTCTAAGTTCTTCAGTTCTAAGGTTTTCTCAGTTTGTGTTTTCTTTATTGATTCTAATTCTGTTTTCATGACTTGCAACATTTCCTTTATCTTTTGAGTGTGGATTCCTGTGTCTCCAAGATGGTCTCTATTTTTTTGTTTGTTTCCTCTCTTAGTGCCTCTGCTTCTGCCTCCAATTGTTTGGCTATATTTGCATGTGTTTCTTTAAGGGCTTCTTCGTTCACTTCGTTTTTCTTTGTTTCTATTTGGGAGGCCAAATCTTTAAGGGATTTTTTTTTTTGTATCCTCTTTAACTGTTTGAATCTCTATGACTATTTCTCTGAGAGATTTCTTGGTTTCCTCTTTATGTGCCTCAAATAACTGGATAATCATAGCTTTAAATTATTTTCTTGTGTTTCTGCTGAGTTGGAGTGTCCAATAATTTTGGAGGTTGCCGGTGAAGCCATGATATCTTGATTTGCGCTGGTTGTGTTCTTTCGCCGACCTCTGGCCATTTGGTTATCCATAGTGTTCACTGTCTGTTCCTGGATTCTGCAGGTCAGACTGGTTTTTCTCTGGTATCTGGAGAATTCTTCAGGAAAATGGGTGAGGTCTAGTGGTTTCAGTGTGTGCGTTGGTTATTCAGCTATACCTGTAGAAGGAAAGTTCGCAGGCCCTGGACAAATGTGGGGTAGCATGTGTTTGAGCGTGTGCTTGTGGGTGTGTTCCAAGGGACAGGGTGTTGGTGAATGAAGAGGCCTTCAGTGTGTGAGAGGGTGCCCTGCAGGCACTAAAGTTCTTGCAGGCGCTAAGGGATCGCAAGTGCTGTTGAAGAATGTGCGCGCATATTGATTTTACAAGTCTTCTGGTCTTTGGTGTCTATTCAGCTGGTTTTCTGCCACTGAGAGGTTGGATGGCCCATACAATCACTGGCTGGGCAGCCCTGTGTATTCTGTGCTGCCACTTGCAGACTTGGGGCCTGGGAAGGGTTGTACTGGGGATCTGAGTCTCTGTGGCTAGCACTGTATTGGACGTAGGCTCTGCCGGGGTGGAGTTTTGGTGGTGCGTGCACTCCTGCAGAGCTGGGTGGTGGTGGTAGTGGGGGGTGTGTTCCGCTGGTCAAGAGTTAGGTGAGAGGGCCCTAGGTGGCATGTGTTCTCCTCTGAGTGGTGGCGTTCAGCAGGTCGTTACTACTCTCCGCTGCAGCTGCTGGGTCTTGAGCCCTGCCTCCCTGCCTCCAACCATCTTGAGTCCCAGACACTGAGCTCTGGGGCTTTGGTATCCGGGAAGAATTGTATTGTGGATCTGAGTCTCTGTGGTTGGAGCTCTGTGATTGGGCCTGCGCTCCTTGTGTGAGGAGGTTTCTGGGGTTATTGTGCTCTGGACTCTTTGGATGTGAGCTCCACTGCACTTCCTGCTGGGGTCTAGCTTGGGATCGCGTCAGCGGGATGGGGGAGGGGACGCTCCGTGGGTCTGGAGGGCCCTGAGCGTCCTGAGCGAGGCCAGATGGGACGTGTGTCCAAGGAGGGATGGGTGTTCAACGGGTGGTTACAGCAGACTGCAGCTGTAAGGGACCTGGAGCACTGTCTCTGCTGCCTTGATCTCCCAGATGTGAGCTTTGCACTCAGCTGCCTGGTGCTGTGTGCAGGTTTCCCTGCGGGAGGCCCGGACAAGGGAAGCGCCCTATTTCCTTCCCAGAGAAGTCCACGTCCGATCTAAATCTACTAGCACTCCACGCTTATGTGGTGGCCCCTCTCCTTTAGAAAGCCCAAAAGTCCAAATTCTAGCTTCGATTGACTCTCTACTCACCAATTCCGGAGATTCATGTCTTCTGCCTCTCCAAAATGGTGCGCTCTGTTCGCCGCCATCTTGGAGTCCCAAAAATTCAGATTCAATATCGAAGTAAAATAAGAATTTTTTCAAAACAGAACTTGGAAGAGTAGTAGAGAAGTAAACATTGCATGCCGCTAAGCCAAGGGAAGAGAGAACTAAACTTTACAGCTTCAAGTAGCTTCAATAAAATACTAGTGAGATCTCATATAGTAAATAACTTAATGATGTACCTTAGGAACTTGTAAAAACAAGATCAAATCAAATCTGAATCAGTAGATGGCAAGATGTTCTTAAGATTAGAAAAGCAACTAGTGAGGTTTAAATTAAAAACAAATCCAAAGAATCAATGAAACAAATGTTTCCTGGAAAAGATAAATAAGGTCAATAAGCCCTTAGTCAGACTGACTAACCAAAAGAAAGGGTTTGGAGATTAGTAGATCACATCCAAATCAGCATAATTAAGGAAGAAATGGAGACATTAAAACCAGTAACAATGAAATCCAGAAAATCATTAGATTATGCCTTAAAAATTTATATAAAATTTATGAATTCATACATGTATAAAAGCTACCAAAAATTTAATCAAGGCTAGATTAACAATGTTGGTGCATCTATAACCAGAAATAAAATTGAAGTAGCAACTAACCACTACTTCCCAGATCAAAACCTTCAAGTTCAGGGGGATTCATTGTTTAGTTCTCTCTACCAGACTTTTAGAGAAAAGCGTTTATAGGGTAGATCCAAGATCTCTCAAACTGACCATATAATAATACAAGAAGAAGTGGAACTAAACATGTACCTAGGCAAATCAATACATGTGGCTTAACTCATCCATAAACCTAAAGGCAGAAATCACATAGTCATCTTTATATCACAGAAAAGGGTTGTAGCAGGATGCAGCATCACTTCATGATAAACTCTCCTGAATAGACAATTACTAGATGGGGTGTGTATTAGTATAATAAGGACTATGTATGACAACGAAATAAAAGGAACAGAATAGAAAAGAAATATCTTTATTTGCATATCTTTATATGCTCTATGATGTACAAAAGGGACTCTAAAGTGTCCACAGAAAACTGGAGGTAATACACATTCATCAAAGTGTCAACGCATGAAATTCACATAGAAAAATCGGTATCTTAGACACATATTAACAAATATGCTAAAAAAGACATTAAAAAAAACAGTTTCATTCATATTCCCATAAAAACAAAACCTTTAGAAAAAAACTAATCAAGGAATTTAAAAACTTCACAGTGAAACTTTAAATTATTGAAGAAAAATATAACCAAGATGCTAGAAAGTGACCTTCCATGATCATTAATTGGAATAACCATTATTGTAAAATTGGTTACACTACCAAAAGCAACCTACAAATTTAATGCAAAATTCAATGATATTGCTCATAGAAATAAAAAAATCTTAAAATTCATGTAAACCTATAAAACATTCTTAATTCAAAGTACCTAGGAAAAAGAATGATAATTAGATATCACAATAGCTGATTTCAAGTCATAGTACAAGTAACAAAATTAGAATAGCACTAGATCAAAATCATGTAGAATATTTGAATAAAATAGGAAGCTCACATAAAAATACATAATGCAACATATGTCTTAATTTATCAGGAATACAATCCATCCATCCATCTATCTATCTATCTATCTATCTATCTATCTATCTATCTATCTATCTATCTATCCTTTCCAACCTGACAAGCTGAGAAACTCAGGAAGAAGGACTCTAAGTACCTATACCTCATGGAGAAACACTTAAAAAAATGCTCAACATCCTTAGTCATCAGGGAAATTCAAATCAAAATGATCCTGAGATTCCATCTTAAAGTGATGGGAATGACTAAGACCAAAAACTCAAGTGACAACACACACTGGAGAAACGGGAACCCTCCTCTTCGCCGATGACAGTGCAAACTTCAGAAATCCATCTGATGCTTTCTCTGAGAACTGGGATAGTTCTACCTCAAGACCTAGATATACCACTGCTGGGCGTATTCCCAAAAGATGCTTCCCCATACAAAAAGGACATTTGCTAAACTATAGCCATAAGAGATTTATTTCTAATAGCCAAATTTTGGACACAACCTAGATGTCCTACAGAGGGAGAATGGATACTGAAATTGTGGCATATTTACACAATGGAATACTACTCAGCTACTAAAAACAAGGAAATCATGAAATTTGCAGGCAAACAGATGGAACTATATCTCACAATGTAAAAATGTAAACTCCAAATGGATCAAAGTTCTTAATGTGAAACCTGAATCATGTAGAGAGATCAGAATTCATTTAGTATAATTTAGTACTTATATTATACTGGAAAAAAATGCATAGGCAGTGGGATTTTTTTTTTTTAAAGAAAACTTCTGTTTCTCAGAAAATAATATCAAAATTTGATTAATGGAAACTAATGAAATCATATTGTTTCTGGAGAGCAAAGAAAGTGATAAATAAAAGGTGAGGAAAAAAATCTTTTCTATGTATATATCTAACAAAGAATTAATATCTACAAGATATAAGAACTACAAAAACTAAACAATTCAATAAACAGGCCAATAAATAGATTGATACTTCTCAAAAGATAAAATGCTAATATCCAATAAGCATATAAAAAGATGTCCAACATTGTTAACAATCAGAGATGCTGAAATTTTATAGCCATAAGAAGTAATGAAATAGTGTCATTTTAACAATTGGAGTTAATCATATTTAGCAAATTAGGTCAAACTCAAAAGTATAAACATATGTTCTTTCATTTGTGGTTCCTAGATTTTATCATGACATGAAAGTAGAAGTGAACTCTCTCTAGAAAAACAAGTGTGTATTAATGGTGTGGGGATGTCAAGAGGAGAAGAAGAAGGTGTGGAATGAAATATTTTCCATACACTTGTAATGCAACATGCAACATCGTACTTACCATATACAACAATAATTCAGAAACAAATAAACAATATTCATGATGCCCACCTAAATGAAAAAGAGAATTATGAGTTCAAGAAACATATTTTCTGTTCTCCAAGATGATGAAATTAAGGAAGAAAATCAACCCAAACTTTCCATTTGAGGAAAATAAGAGAAATTTAGGGGAAATGTATATTAATACTTTTAAAGGCTATAATGTAACATTAAGACGATGAGAAAAAGGTAAGTATGACAGCTATATCCACATTAAGTCATTTTTAGGTATCAGAGTAAAGATAAAACTAAAGACTCAGATGAAAAACTGAATAAAAAGATTATTCTAAACTTTGAGAAGATGATGAAAGGCCTTTTTCTGTGTTTATTAACCGCTTTAAGATGTGATGCAGGTGGAAAGACAATTCCAATTCCAATGATATTTTGTGAACTCCTTTATTCTCTCTCCAAAGACTGAAATAGTCTAATTTACTTCTCTCTACTTACATATATTAATTCATGATATAAACGGAAAAGGTAAACTCAACTAATCTTTTCTGCCAACATGAATAATTACCTAGACCTGCTGAAAAATGTAAATTATCTAAAGAATAATAGTAATGTAAATGCTGTATAATTCACATGATTTTTAAAATTTATTATTGCAAAGCAATCATGAACATTAAGATGCATGACAATTTCAGAATTAGTAGGGCTTTTAATGACATTATGAGAAGTTTAAAGAAGAAAAACCTGAAATCCTATGTTGGAATAAAAGTTGAGCTTTCTTTCTTTCTTTCTTTCTTTCTTTCTTTCTTTCTTTCTTTCTTTCTTTCTTTCTTTCTTTCTTTCT
>NW_026596073.1:6691809-6742391 GCF_907164565.1 Psammomys obesus | reverse complement strand
TCTTTCTTTCTTTCTTTCTTTCTTTCTTTCTTTCTTTCTTTCTTTCTCACTTTGTCTTCATCCTCTCTTTCTCTCCCTATCTCTCCTTCTTTCCTTCCTTCTTTTCTTCTTCTTTTTATAGAGAGAAGGTTTTTTGAGATAAGTTCTCCCTGTGTAGCACGCACTGGATGAGACTGTGCAGCAATCCGCATGCCTCAGCTACAAACTGCTCTTTTTGTAGACCCTGTTCTATGGGCTCAAGTCCCAGACTATTACTTCAGTTACAATGATGACAACATTGCATTGATGAAAGTAACTCAGGACATAATCCCTAGGAATTCCCTGTGGTGTTGGTTTGGGTCAAAGGACAGGGACTCAGAAAAACACTTTCATGACACAACAAAATCCTTCAGAGTGAACCCATTTTCTGGTTTCTCCCCAAGAGGTACCTAGCATCTTCAAGCCAATACAAAAGCATTTAAAGTAGATTATCTTCCACCTAAAAAAAACATGAAAGAAAAGTAAATGGGAAGCCTTCTCATATATATATATATTTTATGTGTTTGGCAGGCTTTCGTAGCAGGTATCAGTCTCTGGATCTGTGTCTCACCAAGTCCTTACTCTACCAGTATGTAAGATCATCCTCCTGTTGCCAGGTCTAGCACATCCTGGAGGATGTAAAATGATATTGTCATTTCTCCTCTCACTTGGTAATTATTATCTTCCTCAGTCCTTGCTCACTCTTCTCCTCATAGACATTCTGATTTCTAAGAACCCACCCTTAAGCCATTTCTCATCACCTTCTAATAACAAGGTGACATAATCATCACCTACTCTATTTATACCATGTATACCAAATATGCCTCACCATGGAGAGTTTCCTTCTTGATTTCTACCGACATTCCTTAATGGAAGACATTGTCATTACAGCACATTTTTTTCTAAATATTTTTATCACTTTTGTATTTGCATTTATTGATCTATAATTCCTCATTATAGTACCACAGCATCATTATTTGTAAAGGATATATTTGAAGTTTTATCATTTTGGTGAAGCCTACAACTATGTACACAAACTTCTGGTCAAAAGATTAGTTTAATCGGGTATGACTTGAAATACAGGGCCACATCCTAATACTTGTCCTGGTCCATATCTAGAGGAATGAAGCATTTAATATCATGTCAAACTATTTGACCACATGTGGATTCTTTAGAGCAGGACATTTTACATTTGTTGAAAGAATATAATCCCTACGTAACATATTTTACAACTTACATAACATTTTATAATATAATATAGTTTTATCACTTGATTTTTATAAAGATGTTCCAATAATTGTGTGCCTACTTTGCTGACAACGGTAAAGTGCCCCTGGCCAACAGTGACTGGTTTGGGACCAGTTCTAAGTCTTCATATTTGTTCGCTATTACTCTTTTCCCCAAAGTGCACAATGTGGCTGACTGAGACATTTTTTAAATAAGTTGATTCATATCCAAGGAAAATGGAGTTAAGTTAAAATGTTTTTGTAGTTTTTGTTTAAATGCAATTTAGTAATTAATTTACATTTCCAATAGGCGTGAAGAGAATATGTAAATTTTAAAAGCAAATTCCCTACAAAAAATAAGCAAGCTTAAAGGTAATTGAATTTCTTCCGTTTTTCAAAAGAAGCAGCGAGTTTTGTTTAACTGGTCCCCAGAACATACTACAACTGAGTCCATGTTAGAGACACCAAAACACCACTCTGACTTAAGAGAATGTAGACCCCAACCCCTGACAAAACAGGAGAAAAGATCTAATTTTTCTAATAATAGTCTATAGTTTTGGGAAAGTCACTAAATTTGCTAACATATTTGCTGTTGTTGTGTATTTGTTTCTGTAGCTCCACTGTAAAGCTTATTGTCTTGCTAATTGAAGTGTTTTTGTGCATAAAAGATAAAGGATGATGATGCTAAAGGCTACAAGATTTGGGAAAGTTCCCCAAGTAGCCCACCAGTGAGAAGATAAAGACTTTGTATTGACTTTAAGAGTCTGAGTGTTCTCTGAAGGAGTTCTCTGGCAACATTGGGAATAAACATATTAACGATACTTCTCTGATTCTCTTTTTTTCTGTGGGCATATATTCAATAATGAAGAAAATCATTGAGAACTGTTTATCTTTACTCTTACCAGTTTTCTTAAATTTCCAGAAAATAAGCTATTACAAAAATAATCCAGTTATTTAATGAAATGAAAATGATTTCTAGAACACCAACTAAATATAACAGCTATGCAGGTCAGTGTTAATGGATGCATTTGATTAATTGTTGTTGGATAGAAAGACATTTTTAAAGGTACATGGAAAGGTAAAGAATCCCTTCACTCTAGAGCCTGGCTAAAGCCTCTGGGAAGTAGAAAAATCAAGAGCAGACTGAGCAGGTTGTAGTTAGAAGTGTGTGTGTGTGTGTGTGTGTGTGTGTGTGTGTGTGTGTGCGCGCCTTTGTACATGTGACAACAGTTAATGAACAAAGAGGTCATGAGTTTTAAGGAGAAATATATGGCAAGGTTTGGAGGGAGAAAAAGGAAGGGAAAATGCAATTAAAATATCAAAATAAAAGAAATAATATAAATAATTACTGATATGGTTTTCTCTATATGTCTATAGTGTCAAACTGAAGGACTAGCAAATTGATAGATACATGGATTGCAAACATAAAAAAGATGGCCAACTTCCTCATACTTCTGACTAGAGACAAAGGTCTAGAGGCCTGGTGGGCTTTTTCTCCCATCAGTAAGGACCCCTCACTCCACACACACACACTTATCAATAGGTCAAACAAGTTTAAGGCTAGGTTAAGAAATGTTTACATCAAAATTTTGGGCCTACAGGCCTCCCTGTCTTTGTTCAAACTGCCCAACCCTAGATTAGCAGAGAAAAGAAAACCTCAAAGACTCTTAAAACTCCAACCCTCAAAGGAAAATTGTGCTTCAGCCCCAAGCGCTGCCTCCGTTATGCCAAGGCTCTTTTTCTGTGTGCCTTGCTGTGTTTGTGTTTTCTCATTTCTTATATAAGCTTTATTTCACTGTTCAATTTCCTCTGCTGGTCTAAGATTTCCCATGCTGTTACTTGCTGCACTTCAGATTTACATTCCTCCTTTTTAATTATTTAACCAACAGAGAAAATGAATGTGATGAAGACCCCTAGACAATAACAAATATTTCTTTTACATTTACCCTTCTACTCATGTATTTGTGCTGCTTGGATCCTTAGTCAGAAAGACTTACTGCAGTGCATAGGATTATTACTGGTCAAAGTGTTGAGAAGAAGTGGCTGTGAGTGCCAAGCCTCAGATGGAGCATTGATGTCAATCCTCTCCATACACACACACACTGGACTCAGGAAATATCACAAGAAGTGAGGTGGGAATAATGCAAGAATCAGATGATGGGGCGAGCGCTGCTGTAAACAGGACCTCAAAGAAGCCCTGGCTACCTCCACAAGACACATCAGTTAAAAATTCCAGCACGGTACTCGTTACCCCATAAGAATGGTCACCCAGGCAAGTTTCTACTTTCCATGTTCCTTGACTGTCTGAGAAGCAGGAACAATAGAATTTAGTGACCTCTGCATTGACAACAATGTCAGTACGAAGTGAAAAACAAGCTTGACACTTGGTAGGAAAACAACATATATCACTTTGCTTTGGTACACTGCTCAAACTTGGTAGTTTTCTTTGTAACATTCTATTTCCGCTGTGTAAGTGTACCACAATTTCTGTATCTATTCTTCCATCAAGGGACACCTAGGTTGTTTCCAGATAATGGCTATTATAAGTAACGCTGCTATGAACATAGTTGAGCAAATGTCCTTGTTGTATGGTTGAGCATCTTTCCTCTATATGCCCAGGAATGGTATAGGTGGATGTTGAGGTCGTGCTATTCCTAATTTTTTCCCTAGTAGAAGTGGGGTGGGGGCATTGCTAGGCCACAGAGGGAGAAGATTCAAGCAGACCTGGTGAGACTTGATAGGCTGAGATCAGATGATAGGTGGGGACAGGGTCCCTTTTTCTGAGAAAAAGAGGAGGGGAAGAGGTGGAAAAAGTAAGGGAGGGTGAGGCTGATAGGAAACAAAGAAGGGGGCTACAATCAGGATATAAAGTGAATAAATTATTAAAAAAATAAGTTTAAATTAAAAAAAATTCTGTGTTCATTTCTAGGTAGATTATAATGAGAAAAACTCAGATGCTACAGTTGACTGGTTCTCTGTATAGGAAAGGCTGTTGCAGGAGGTGGTAGGACTAAAAAGGGTTTTGGTTACTTTTAAAGGTAATGAAGACAAAGCTCAATAATCTAGTCCCCGGATTATATAGAAATAGAAGCATGAGATCTCTGAACAACATCCTAGAGCCCAGAACCCTCTTTCTGGTCCCCTCCAACCTCTTGCAACAGTTCATTGTTGTTGGGAGCACAATGAGAAGGTCTGCATCCACAGATCTCAGAGTAACCAGAAATGATAATCATGCAGAATTCTCTTTCCAATGGGAAAGATGAATAAACAAAACAAACAAACAAAAAACAAAAAAACCTGTTCTTTCACCCAGAAAGCTGGGAATGAAGTGATTGATAGCCTGGTAGTTTGTGTTATCATTTGGTCCAGGCAATATTGTCCTCTTACAACCAGGACAGGTGGCTAGTAATCTAAATTACCCTGTGTTCCAGGGGCTTCTCAAGCTTCCGCAACCAGGACAGGAGGTAGCTCATAGTCTAAATGCCCTACATTATCTGTATATCTGCAGGCCCTCCCAAGCTCTCTCAACCAGGACCACAGGTGGTTGATCGTTCAAATGACCTCTATACTATCTGTATGGCTGAGAAAAGGCCAGAGCCTTCCCTAGACCCTTAAGCTAATACAGGCAGACTATCATTAGAACTCATCTTTTTGGAAGAAATGACAAGTATCCTGAGTTGAAATTTGACGTAATTATGTTTTCTTGTGCACCACTGGAACTGTATTATACCAGGAACCTTTTTTTTTTTCCAGATTAAATTTGTCTAAATTTGTTGTGAATAAACTATTTGAGATCAGACTTTCCAAAGTCTTCATTCAGGTTAATGAAGTTAAAAAAAAAATCCAGCATGGAGTTAAAGGTAGTGATGGCTGCTGAGGGAACAAGAGTCATTTTGACTATGAGAGGTCCTCTCCTGCTTGGTTCCTCACAGCTCAGTGATGATATATTTAAAATATATGTATACTTATTTTTGAAAGGATGCTAAGGAATTTAACTGTGATCAAAAGGTAGTTCCTGAAGCACAGCAGATAATGTTATAACTGATGAGGTACCACGCTAGGTCACAGGAATGAACGAAGTTGGGATTTCATTGCAAACAAAAGTAAATTGTCTGGCCTGTGAGGTTTCCAGAAACTCTCTCAAAGACAAATAACGTAATGCTTAGGGACTAAGGTTGTGGTCTTAGGCTGCAAGCCCAGTTTTAGTACCACTTTAACATTCTTGTTAAATCCCTGTGTCAAAGAAATGCTGTCTGTGTTGGCAACTGAATTAAAGCTGTTATTTTGCATATGAAAGTACTAAACCACTTGAGTGATTAGGTTGTGTGAGAGAAATCAATAATTCTATATTATGTCATCTTTTGATATAAAATAATTTGCATAAAAACATTAAAATATACTATCCATTGTGCTATACAGAGTTAAAATGGAAATCTAACCAAATTATATCCATTTCCAGACTGGTTTACAGAAATAATTATGCTTCATGATTTAATTTTATAAACAAAGTGGCTGTGATACGAACTTTCCATTTATTGACAGAATTTACATGCTCAGTTTATAACCAGAAGACTAGAAGTGATGAATCAACTAGTCTTCCATCTCACTAGTCTTCAGACTTAATTGGAAAGACAGCTTAGCTAAATCTTCATTTCAGAGATTTCATAAAAGTGCTCATTAGGTTATCTTTCTAGTTTAATCACTTTCCAGAGAAAAATGGGCTTGAGTGCTAAGGAAAAGAACTGAAGAAATGCAATATTGCTAACAGATAAATTTCCAATGAATATCTTCATAAAGCAAAGATACCATTGAAACTGAATTCTAAGAGCATGTTATCATCACTGTATGTAGTATAAAATTAAGAATGTAAAAATTGGTTGTTACATGTGCTCAATAATTATTAAGGGTAATTTTTTGTACTTCTTTGATATTCAAAAAAGTATATTTTCAGATGGCTCTGAGTTCACATATATTCATTTTATGTCATTGTACATAAATTAATAGAGACATGATTTTTATGTTAAAAGTTTTCTACAATGATTCAATACAACGTATCATTCTACCTGCAAGAACAAAGACTTTAAAGAGTATTTGAAAACATGCACGTACAAATAATATAACATGACAGAAATACTTTGGGAATAATAATATATTACATAGTTTAATCTTTGTGTGCTTTTCTTAGACTATTTAGATAAAATTGTATTGTTAACTAGATTGAATAAAGTAAATTAAAATGCTAATCTCTTTATTATGTAACCCACTTGGAAATGGGAAGAGGGACTGCCTCTGACATAATCTGATTGGCCTGCTCTTTGATCACCTCCCTCTGAGGGGGGAGCAGCCTTACCAGGCCACAGAAGAGGACAATGCAGCCACTCCTGATGTGATCTGATAGACTAAGATCAGAAGGAAGGAGAAGAGAACCTCCCCTATCAGTGGACTGGGGGAGGGGCATGCGTGAAGAAGGGGAAGGGAGAGTGGGATCGGGAGGGGCTTATAGGGGGATACAAAGTGAATAAAGTGTAAAAAAAATGCTAATCTCTACACGTAAAGTTGCAGTGATATGGCCAAAGTTGAAATAATCCTGTGAATTTTGTTTCTCTTCTTAATTTGGACTCAGTTAAATTGTAAATTAGATCCACTAATTTTTTTTTTTCTTCTAAAAGATTCAAAAAGAAAGTAATAACACAACAGCCACAAGTTTTGAGCATCTTGTTATACTCTCTACTTAGGGCATGAAGCATCCTATTATCACCCCTTCTACAGAAGACAAGACTAAAGGATAACGTTAAATAACTTCCTTAGAATTATATACTGGCAAAGAATGGAGATAACCATCTGGACAATAATGGTCTAATGATAATACTCACATATTCAACTCCAATTAAGACAAGTTCCACTACCCAGGTTAGCTCCAATGTCAAGTGGATTCTTGGGTCTCTGACCAAATTTGTAAAACAGTCATTTAATGTCTTCATCCCCAGAAACAACTTCACTCAATGTCCTTTTGAACACTTCTCTTTTATTTTTGATATTATGATATAATTACATACTGTCTCCATTCCCATTTCTCCTTTCAACCCTTTCCATTTACCCTACTGGTTCTCTTTCAAATTTGTGGCCTCTTTTACAATGGCTGTTGTTACATGCCTACATGTCTATGTATATATACATATATATATATGTACATATATACATGCATAAATACTCACGTGTAATAGTACTAGATACATAAAAATGATATTGTATTTACATATAAGTATACCATATTATGTATTTGAATATATAGTATATGTTATATATTATGAATATATAATATACTTTCCTAAGTATAGAGTATTTGTATATAATTTATACTTAAAATATACATGTAAATATTACATATTTATGAATGTGCATTCCTAAATATAACCTACCCAACCTATGTGTTGCTATTTTTACATATGTTTTCAGAGATGACATTTGGTATTGGGTAACTAACTAGTGTGCTGTTTCCTGACGTGGACTATTTCTCCCATTCTCAGCATTCCTTATTTGCCCACCGTACTTTCTGTGGGCCTAAGGCCTACTGAACTTTCTGTCGTTTACTTTGGCACTTCCTTTGCCACTGTCCTTTCTTATCTCATGTTTAGACGGTCATGTTAGTGAGATTTCCTGAGTGGAGCATCTTAACGAAAACTCCCTTGTCCTAGAGCTATTACAGAATTTCTGCCTCTCTTTTGTAATGTTCCCTAGGTCTTAGATGTGCAATTGTTTGTAAATATATCCATTGGGACTATGCTCTAAAACACCGTGTTTTGATTTATTGTGGTTGTTTATACAGTTCTCAATATGTTTCAGTGATGTATTCAGTGGGGAGAGAAAGATTCCATGACTCTACATTATCAATTCAAGGAAAGCAGTATTGAAGACAATTTTAAAAAATGAGGCTCTTATGCATTTGGTACAAAAAAGGTAAGAGAGAAGAATATTCATGCAAAATTAAAGTGGAACCTCCTTTTTCATTTATTGACAATAATGTACACTTAAAAACTGGACGCTCTGCCCTGGTTCTGGAGAGGTGGCTAAGTGATTAAGAGCACTTGCTGCTCTTCCATAGGATACAGGATTAGTAGCTGGTGTCCGCATGAGGTGGTTCACAACTGGTTTAAATATCAGCTCCAGATAACCCACGTCCCTTTTATGGCATCTATAGGCATGCATACAAATATCATTCATCATACATACACACACAGACACACACAAGTAAATATTTTTTCTTTTTTATTGTTTATTATTATCAGTTACATTTTATTAATTCTGTATCCCAGCTGTATCCCGCTCCCTTATTTCCTCCCAATCCCACCCTCCCTCCCTCAGCTTCTCCCTGCCCCTTTCCAAGTCCACTGATTTGGGGAGGATCTCCTCCCCTTTCATCTGGCCCTGTTTTATCAGGTATCTTCAGGACTGGCTACAAAGTCTTCCTCTGTGGCCTAACAGGACTGCTCCTCCCTTGGGGGATGGGGAGGTCAAAGAGCCAGTTCTTGAGTTCCTGTTAGAAATAGTCCTTGTTCCCCTTACTATGGGAAACCAATTGGTTATTGAGCTACCACAAGCTTCGTCAGAGCAAAGGTTCTAGGTTATAACATACATGATCCTTGGTTGGAGAAACAATTTCAGAAAAAAAACCCTGTGCCCAGATATATTGGGTACTTTAAATCTTTTAAAAATGCATCATAAAAATATGCACCTTTCTACTTTGATGCGTTCTACAGACTAGCTTTTTTTTGTGAAATTCTCAGAAACCCAGAAGCTGAAGTCCTGACTCACAATTGGCAGTATTAGGGAATAAAATTTTTAAGAGTCGGCTGAGTCTTGAGGACCTGTGAGTAGAGAGTTAAGCTAGAGACCTCTCACCTCTGACATGTGGTTAGGATCCCACGAGACCATAGCTGTGTGTACACAGGCAGAGGTTCATCATAAACTGAGCCTGCCAATCCCGGGAGACTGAACTTCCCAGACTCCAGATTTGTGAAAAACAAATGTCTTCTCTGTTTGAGAGACCCAGTTTATGGTATGTGTGTGGCAGCAGCACGGGCTGACTGAGAGAGCAAGAAGAGTGCCGTTTCTTTCTTCAGTGTATAGATTCCAGAGACTAAATGTCAACCACGGAGCAGCTACTTTTTGACACTTTCAGTCATTTCCATATTATTTAATGATAGACATGTGAAGAATTTATACATGTTTAATTTTTTTCTGATCATAATTCTTTTATTTATATGATATTCAACACTGTACATGATTTCAAGATATATATTTATTATTATAATTTATCACAATTTATTCAATTTGTACCCCAGCTGTAGAACCCTCGGTGTCTCCTCCCAATCCTACCCTCCCTCCCTGTTCCATCCCTATGCCCCTACTCTAGCTCACTGATTGGGAGGTCCTCCTTCCCTTCCATCTGGCCCTAGCCTATCAGGCCTCATCAGGACTGCCTGCATTGTCTTCCTCTGTGGCCAGGCAAGGCTGCACCCACCAGGGAGAGGTGATCAGAGAGCCTGTCACTGAGTTCGAGTCAGAGACAACCCCTGCTCTGCTTACTAGGGACCCCTCTTGGATACTGAGTCTATATGTTTAAAATTTTTAATGTCTATAGAAATACTATAATGATGTAACATTCAAGGGTAGAGACTGTAAAAGTATTACTGTTTAAATTTGTTGGGTCTTCCAACTGCTAAACTCAACTCATTCAAACAAACACAATAAATAATTCCCATAAATATTTAGTATTTAGTGTAAGGCGAAATCTCAGGGTCATTTTGATTTGCATTTCCTGATGACTAAGGGCACTGAGCATTTCTTAAATGTTTCTCTGCCATTACATATTCCTCTATTGAGAATTTTCTGTTTAGCTCTGTACCCCATTTTTCAATTGGATTACTTGGTTTGTGGTGTTTAACTTCTTCAGTTCTTTACATATTCTGGATTTAGCCCTCTGTCAGATGTAGGGTTGGCAAAAACCTTTTCCCAGTCCTTAGACTGTCATTTTGTTCTGTTGACAGTGTCTTCTGCTTTACAGAAGCTTTTCAGGTTTATTTAATTTAGAGAAAGTAAACTCCATGTGTAGAGTTTCAGAGGCTAGCTATCAAGCATGTTGTATGTCCTTAGCTCATGGGGCTGAGCATACAAAGTCACTATAAACAAAGGCAAACAAAAAGAAGGAGGGATACTTTGAATTTTTCATAGACAACATGAAAACATATCTGCACTCAAGCACACTGACCTAATATTTAGCTCACCAGTCAAGTTCTCCAGGTCTTCTCTTCATTTTTGCTGGAAGGTAAATGACTTTATTTCAACTTTTTCTTAATTATTGCTTCATGAATGATAGAATCCTGGCTTCATTTTAAAAATATATAGTATCTTTCACTTCATTGTCATGACGGTTTCCTTGGTTCTGGAATGGTTGTTGAGAAACCCATAAATCTGAATACTATGGAGTTGGCCTGTCTCTTTGGTTGTTTTTGAAGTCTTATTGTTCTTAAAAATGCCTCATTAGATTAACAGCTACATATTTTCTATATATCCCATTTGATATTTTCCATGCTAATCCGTACCATGATCTTCAGGCCTTAGAAATTCTCCCCTGTTTCTTTTGTGTATTCTTTCTCCTCATATTGTCTCACTGTCAACAGCTGTAATTCTTTTTCTGTAAATAGTGAAGTGTGTTTCATATTTCATTCATCATCTCTATTTATTATTTTATGAAATCTCTTTATAGCCTGGTTTTGACCATATTTTCTTTCACGTCTACATTAATTGAAAGGCATTACTCATTATTTTTTATATTGTCATAATATATTGCATCTTTATTTTTATAATGCCCACATATTTGGTTAACTTATCAATCCGCCCACCTGTACCTGTTTTGGAAGGCTATTAATGGCTACATACTCAAAATAGATATTGGTTTCTGGAGGTAATCCATTTCTCCCTCTTTGAATTTTGTTATAGTCCTCTTTTTAATAACGTTATAACACATCATCAATAGTACAAGTGTTCTCTGAAGTATGAGGTGTTGTTCACATTATTCTCCGGTGACTTCACAATTACAGTTTAACTGTCTCTCCCTGATTACTGGCGCAAGCCTGGCTCTCTCAGGACCTGTGTGTAGGTCCCCATCTGTTTCTGCTTCTAATTTCTAGAGCAGCTATTTGTTCTGTGATTTCAATTCCCTAACTAACTTAAGAGAATTTGTTTTTCAATTTGTTTTCTTACTCTTGTTGTCATGGGGATGTATAATCTCCTTATGTGCTGGAGTGGGAGTTGGGACTGTACTTTATATTATTCATCTAGTTCTTCATCTAACAACTAAAATGCCATTGGCTTACCTTCTGTGCCACTGTATTCTTGTGGGTTTCTTCTCTTGACCAGCACTCTTTCCAAACCGTCCTCCTACTAGACTCTGTCACCTGACGTAAGGCTCCATCACTGGCTGTTTTCTGAACATGTTGCACTGATGCAGTAACTAGTCATTAAAGTCATCTCTGTGTTGTTTATGCCAAGATGCGTACCGTTACCCCTTTCTGTCTACCCACAAACATGTCAAACACATACCTATAATCCATCTCAGATTTAGGTTAACAATTTGTTTGGTTTCTGTTTGTCCTAATCCTATATCTCTCCTGGTTATGTCCCAACTGAGTTAGTTTGATCTTGTCCTGACTACATGATTCCAAAACTCCCAAGCTGATAGCTCACATGGTAGGTGACTCTTTTTCTTTCTCTTTCCCCTTCAGTGAATTTCAGTGAATTTCAATGGAAAATCTAACCCAAATATTTTCATTTGCTGTTTCTTGGAATTCTTATTTTGCACTTTCCTTAATGACTGTCACATTCTCAACATTAGGTCTTGATCTAAGTGAGATCATGTCATATATTTCTTTCCTGACATACCAGTCTAAAATAGCCTTATACATACTGTATCCTGGGAGCCAAAAATAGGAGGTTTTCAGGAGATGGTTAATAAGATGAGTAAAAACTTGTTTTCAGAGGGAAAAAATGTGTGTCAAATTTCTATATTTTACACTGACTTTTATCTGTAGTGTGTACATTCACTGTACAATTTAAAGCGAAATATTTGACAAGATAAATATATATGCAAAAAGCTACACGTTTTTCCAAGTTCATTGAGATGTAAGGGTGTGGCATTTGGGTTTTGGTTTGCTTGTGTGTTCATTTGTTTTGGTTTGTTGTTTTGGGTTTTGTTTTGTAGAAATTAAATCTTGCTGTCAATTAAGCACTATATTTTCATTACCAGTATTGTCTTTATGCACTCCGAGAAGGAGGTGAAAACATGCCTTTGTGGAAGTCAGGAGATAGAAAAGACAAATAGCAATGTTGTTTTCCAACACCCTTCACAATAGCCACTAATAACATAAAGTAACTTGAGGTAACACTAACTAAGCAAGTGAAAGACCTGTTTGAGAAAAACTTCAAGTCTCTGAAGAAAGAAATTGAAGAAGAGTTCAGAAGATGGAAAGATCTCCCGTGCTCATGGATTGGTAGAATTAACATTGTGAAAATGGCCATCCTGCCAAAAGCAATCTACAGATTCAAAACAATTCCCATCAAAATACCAACTCAATTCTTTACGGACCTTGAAAAAAAGATTCTCACCTTCATATGGAGAAACAAAAATCCCAGAATCTCCAAAAAGATCCTGTACAGCAATAGATCATCTGGAGGTACCTCCATCCCCGATCACAAGCTGTGCTACAGAGTAATAATAATAATAAAAACTGCGTGGCATTGGCATAAAAACAGAAAGGAGGATCAGTGGAACCAAATAGAAGACCCAGAAATAAACTCACACACCTATGAATACTTGATTTTTGACAAAGCAGCCAAATCCATTCAATGGGAAAAAGACAGCATCTTCAACAAATGGTGCTCGTCCAACTGGATGTCTACATGCACAAAAATGAAAATAGATCCATATTTATCACCCTGCACAAAACTAAAGTTCAAGTGGGTCAAAGACCTCAACATAAAACCAGATACTCTAAATCAGTTAAAAGAAAAATTGGGAAGAGCCTAGAACTCATTGGCACAGGAGACAACTTCCTGAACAGAACACCAACAGTACAGACTTTAAGAGCAACAATCAATAAATGGGACCTCATGAAACCGAAAAGCTTCTGTAAAGCAAAGGACACCATCATCAAAACAAAACAAATGACAACAGATTGGGAAAGAATCTTCACTAACCCTTTATTTGACAGAGGGCTAATAACCAGTATATATAAAGAGCTAAAGAAGCAGAAAAGCAACAAACCAAGTAATCCAATTAAAAAATGGGGAACAGAGCTAAACAGAGAATTCTCCAGAGAGGAATATCGAATGGCAGAGAAACACTTAAAAAAATGCTCAATCTCATTAGCCATTAGAGAAATGCAAATCAAAACAACCCTGAGATTTCATCTTACACCCATCAGAATGGCCAAGATCAAAAAGTCAGGTGACAACACATGCTGGAGAGGTTGTGGAGAAAGGGCGGAACCCTCCTCCACTGCTGGTGGGAATGTAAACTGGTACAACCACTCTGGAAGTCAACCTGGCACTTTCTCAGACAATTAGGAAGAGTGCTTTTTGAAGACCCAGCTATACCGCTGCCACGTATATACCCAAAATTTGTTCAAGTACACAATAAGGACATTTGTTCAACCATGTTTGTAGCAGCTTCATTTGTAATAGCCAAAACCTAGAAACAACCCAGATGTTCATCAACGGAGGAATGGATACAAAAACTGTGGTATTTTTACACAATGGAATACTACTCAGCAGTCAAAAACAAGGAAATCATGATATTTGAAGGCAAATGGTGGGATCTAGAAAAGATTATTCTGAGTGAAGTATCCCAAAAGGAGAAAGACAAACATGGTATATACTCGCTTACATAGACCTAAAAGATATGATAAACATAATGAAATCTATAAACCTAAAGAAGATAAACAAGAAAGCAGACACGGGGTAAGATGATCAATTCTCACTTAGAAAGACAAATGGGTTGTGCACTGGATGTATGACAGGAGTCTACCACAGAAGGCATCTGAAAGACTCTACCTAACAGTGTTTCAAAGCAGATACTAAGACTCATAAACAAACCTTCGGCAGAGTGTAGGGAATCATATAAAAGAAGGGGGAGTTAGCATGACTTGGAAAGGATAGGAGCTCCACAAAGACCAAATATATCTGGGCACAGGGGTCTTTTCTGAGACTGACTCTCCACCAAGGACCATGTATGAATATAACCTAGAATCTCTGCTCGAATGAAGCCTGTGGTAGCTCAGTAACCAATTGGTTTCCCATAGTAAGGGGAACAGGGACTATTTCTGACAGGAACTCAATGGTAGGCTCTTTGACCTCCCCATCCCCCAAGGGAGGAGCAATCCTGCCAGGCCACAGAGGAGGACTTTGGAACCAGTCCTGAAGATACCTGATAATACAGGGTCAGATGAAAGGGGAGGAGGCCCTCCCCAGTCAGTGGACTTGGAAAGGGGCAGGGAGGAGATGAGGGAGGTAGGGTGGGATTGGGAGGGAATAAGGGAGCGGGATACAGCTGAGATACAGAGTTAACAAAATGTAAGTAATAATAAAAAAATTAAATCAAATTTTAAAAAAAGGAATATTGTTTTCTAGAAGCCAAATAAACAACCTGTGGTGATAATCCCCTGAATCAGCTTCCATATGGTGACTGGAAGACAAGTTTTGATGTGTTGTAAATCTATAGTAGGGATGCAGGCATATTTCTTGTATATTGATCTTTTGAAATCAGACCTCTTGAGACTGTAACATAAAGTGTCTATCTAATAGGTATCTATATAGAGTTTGGCATAATGACAACTGTAAAGATCTTGCAATAGCAGTAAATGAAACTGAAAATGGTGCACATTGTATCTTATGATTGAAATGTGTATCTAAAATATTTTTTTAATGTTTTTAATCTATACGGATGATACTACATGATGAAAAATGTCAGTGGATTTCTTTAGATAAGAAACTAGAAAGAGTGTTCCTTTTATAAATTATCCTGATTTTTAATTTTTATAAACAAAATAAGGATTTCAGTGCTTAAAAGTTGAAATTGTTTAAACATTTTTGTTCTTTGATAGCTGTCCACACTCCATGCTTTATAGTACTTTTGCACAACTTTTATATTTTTTTCAGACAAAAAAAGCTTAAGCTTCCTTACTAAGTGGGTTCATCAAGGATCAGTTTCTAGTTGCATGATGTATCAACACTATTTGTGTTCCTATAAAAATGAATTTAACATTTTCAGAGCTTTCACACTGGGAGCCAGTCTCAAATCTTATCAGTTTTCCAATCTAGCCATTGTAATCAAATATTTCAAAGCCCTTTAATATGTCTTTCAATGAGAGAGCATATATACAGTGTGAAAAGTAGGGTACCTAAGGACAGATTATAGCATGGTTTTCCAGTGAATATTGACTTTGTTATGGCAATCACAAACAACAACAAAATTACGTGTAGATTTAGTATTTGTCAAATAATGAAATTGTGTGAGATTGTACAGGCATAGAAGGAATATTAGGCATAGCCATGTCTCAGTGCAAGGAACTCCTTTGCGGGTTTGTTTATTGTGAACAGCTTGTAATCACTCAGATATTCTCCCTACACTCATTTCCTAGAGTGAATTTTGACACAGAGCCATACAGTACTGGTTACAAAAGTAAAGACATTCATAGCTTCTGTGAAATCCTGTTTCTTTCTAGAAGGACAATAGCTCCTCCCAATGGACAGAGAGGAAATTGATGAAAGGTTAGCTTAATCTGTGTACCTCCTCTAAAAATGACTTTTGCTAATATCAGCATCATGCAGAAATTCTAGAAAATTCCTTTAGGAAGTTTAGATTGTGCTACATATTGATTATCGAAAGGAAACAAAATGTGAATCGCCCTTGAACACAATTACATTATACTCATTAAACTTGTTTTTCAAATTTTGAATGTGGCAAAATTGAAATGTTTGGAAGCCAGAGGAATAAAGGACACCACAGGAAGACCAAAACAGTAAACTTATCAGAACCCATGGAAGCATGCAGAGACCAAACCACCAACCAAAGAATATTCATGGGCTGGACCTCGGCCCCCGCACCTGTGTAGCAGATGTGCAGCTTGGTCATCATGCGCGTCCCCTAACAATGAGAATAGGGGCTGTCTCTGATTCTGTGCCTGTCTCTGGACCCCAGCTGGGCTGCCTTGTCACGCCTCAGTGGGAGAAGAGGTGCTTAGTCCTGCTATGAGTTGAGATGTCAGGGTGGGTTGTTACCCTTGGGACACCTCCCCTTCTATGAGAAAAATGTAAGAGGGGAATAGAGGAGCAGTGCTTGAGGGGGGGACTGGGAAGAGAAGAGGGAGGGGACAGGAATCAGGCTATAAAGTGATTTAAAAAAGAGTCAGGTATCATTCCAAGACTTAGTCACACAAATAAGCAATTGTTACAGACTTGGGGACTTTGCTTGCTTTGGTTGGGTAGCTCATTAAGTTACAGTCATTTTTATCAACATCTGCTAGTCCCATTTACACTCTGCCAAAAACTTTGAAGTAGAAATTAAAAACTGAGAAAGATACTTTAAAAGACAACAACATAAAACCACACTCATTTCTCTTTATACAACCTTCAATTTCTGTACTTTTAACAGAAATCATATATTTTGAATTCAATACTATTATGGGTTTTCATACAGGATAGATTTATGCTTTGTTCTTAATTCTTATGTTGTCTTGGTACATTTTATTTTCCTGGATTTTTCTAAAAAGTTTTTTCTTGTGTTTTATTTAAATATTACTGATATAATATTTTTATTTAATATTATCAGGTTATAAAATGAAGCTTATTCCTTTTGTTTGAATTTTCAGTTCTAAATCCCTTTTATTTAAAGGCTTTTAGATCCATGTTTCAGCAAGACCAGGTGTTCCATAACTAAGAGCCATGAACAATGCTTTTCATAATTACAGTAAGTGGCATCCGTTGTATTTTATTTTCAGATTCAGCAACTCTGCTTTTAAGATATTACAGTGAATTTTCCATGATTTTAGGGCAAGTGTGTATTACATAGACATAAGAAAGTTTGAAACAACTAAGAAATATATAATTGATTATTCTCAATCGCCTATTTCATTTTTACGAATTTTTCTGACTTCTTTAAAAGTATGAGTTAACCAGATGGGATGCTCAAGATTTCACATCCATGTTCAGCAATGAAAATAATAATAATAATTTGATCCATTCTCCCTGGTGGAGCAACCTAGCCAGCCCACAGAGGAAGAGAATCCAATCCTGAGGAGACCTGATATGCTAGGGTCAAACAGTAGGGGAAGAGGACTGCTCCTATCAGTGGACTAGGTGAGAGGGATAGAGGAGGAAGAGGGAGGAAGGGATGGAAAGGGAGGAAATGAGGGAGGAGGTTACAACTGGGATACAAAGTGAATAAATTGTAAAAAAAAATTTTTAAAGAAAAAATAATTAAAAAATTTTTGAATTTAAATATAATTACATAATTTCCCAATATATATACATATACATACACATACATAAACCTTTTTGTTTGGTTTTGTTGTTATTGGTGTGTGTGTGTGTGTGTGTGTGTGTGTGTGTGTGTGTATTGTTTGTATAGGGTTGAGACATCATGAAATTTATGAGATTATTTTTTATCCTTCCATATTAGTTTGGCTGTTGGTGTTGTCCTTTTTGGGGTCTTTTGGCAGACATGTTGTCAAGGTTTCATAGATAGTGTTTCATTAAGATTTTCAGAAGATACACTCTCACAACAGACATCTTGTTTTTATGGCTCTTATAGTCTTTCTTTCCTCTCTCCCACAATGTTTCCTGAGACTTAGGTGTAAGAGTTGATGTTGTAGACAGGATCGTTAGGGCTAGGTACCACAAAATCATCTGTTTTCTGTATTTTAATTAGTTTTCTGTAATGGTCTCATTCTATTTCACAGAGAGATGTTTTTGCTGAAGGGTGAGAGCTATGTTTATCTGTGAGTGTAAGGATAAATACTTAGAATGCAATTAACAGTTGTGGTTGTTTAGCAAAGTGGCCATTGTAGATTTTTCTCCAAGACCAATGTCCACACTAGCCCAGGGTAGTCAGCTAGGATTCAAGTACCAGGCATGATTTCTCTCTTCTTGAGTGTACCTTAAGTGTGCCAAGTTAAGTATTTTTGGCTATTGTGAAGATAAGAGTGTCACTGTTTCACCATTTGCATTATGCTGTTCTGATTGTTCTTGTACTTTATCATCTTCTTAGCTAAATAAGACCAAAGGTTGCTTTCTTACCTACAAAGAGTCCATGCTCTCTTCTAGCATACAAAATCTAGGTCTAAGGGAGAAAACTTTCAGGTCAGATTAATCTTGTATCTTCTAGGTATTGTGTCCAAAGCATTGTGTGTCTTTAGTAATAGAAACTTACCTTCAGCTCAGGGAAGCAATCAGTGGCAGCAACAATAATTTGCATTGTCTGAGCAGTCTCTTAGACAACCCTGACAACAGCTTTAAAGGGTATGACTTATGTCTTGTATTTGTGTGTTTGTTAGTCTGTGACACTTGAGAGGAACATTGTCAATCCAGGTGTAAACATCTTAGTCAAACTATATATGTCTACATATAGACTCTTATTTTTGAGATTATAATTTACCACATTCCTTCCTTCCCTTTCATCTCTCTAACCCCTTTATCCTTCCCCACTCTCCTTCAAATTTATGGCCTTTATATTCATTGATTGTTATTGTATGCATACTTATATTTCTAATACATTATCTTGTATTTCTCTCTATATATATTCATATGTATATATGATACATATGAATGCATGCATACATATGTATGTACATATATAATATATATGCATTATATGTAATTTTAAGTAAATAGAAAATGACATGAACTCTTATGAGATTTTTAGACCCCTTTATTGTTATTTTATCCTCTTCTTCCCCTCTCCTTTTAGGTTGACCTCATTCCCCTCTCCCCCACCTACTCGCTCTCCCCTTTCATCCACTTCAAATTGCTTTTACTCAAGCAGTGAGAATGTTGAGTTGCCTAACGCACAGGTTCCAGTGAAGTCAGGATAAAATGTTGCTCTGCCATCTCTCAGCTCACATCCCTCAAAAGAGTGCTCTTTTCATACTTGATATTGTGTGATGACTTTCCCAGTCCTAGAATTGTTCTTGGAGATTTTGATGTTTAAAATGTCTCCCAACTCTAGTGCTGTGTAGGTTTCTGGTATCCATCTGCAAGTAAGCTGAGATAGGCTTCATGAGAAAATAACTGGTGAACGATTTTATTCATGTCTGCATCAGGACCAGATAGCCCTAAGTTCAGTGCTCATTTATTAAAAACATATACTTTTCAAGGGGACTTTAAATAGAAATATAAATGGAAAAGGCTTATGTATTGTTTGTTTAACATACTGTTGTGGCCAGAAGCTTCCTGGTACCTAATCATTTATTTCATCTTTATTTCACAAGGAAACGTCAGTACATGCCAATTCAGTGTTTACAGTGGCTTCACAGAACGTGGGGCCATGGGTAAAAGAAGATAAGTGTAAATTAACCTGCCATAAGAAAGCCCTCTGTGAAATTAAAATAGGTTTTTACTTTTTCTGGGACAGGTTCATAACAGAAAATGTTTGATGTGAAAGTTTTGATTTTCATAGAAAGTAAACCAAAGATTACGAAAAACATAAAATACCAAAGGAAAAAGGAAGGAGGTAGGTGTTGGTTAACAGTGCTGGGTGCTAATGAGCAGCCTGAATTAGGAGTCTCAGGAATATGTCAGATGAGTAGAGGAACTAAAGTGCCGTGTGGGTAGTAGATTGAGCATCTTACTCTCAGACAGAGTGTTTAGGCTTAAGTAAGGGAAGACTCTCTGAGGTTTCTGATGTGTTATTAGCACTTGTAAAATGCAGTCATTAGAGTAATCCCTATTACATTCATAAGGCCTAAATTAATTTTATATTTCTTTAAGTCATAATTACTGGATCCATATCAACACGTTTATATCCACACTTGAAACTCAAATGAGATGTTCACTCATTACTGGATATTTACTTCAAAAGAACCTCTACAAACAGTATATATTCCTACAACAATACTGAAGTAAGCTTTTTAAAGATTTATTTATTATTTACTATGTATACAATGTTCTGCCGGGATGTGTGCCTGCATGCCAGAAGAGGGTACCAGATCTCACTATAGATGGTTGTAAGCCACTGTGTGGTGGCTGGGAATTGAACTGAGGACCTTTGTTAGCCAGTGCTCTTAACCTCTCAGCCATCTCTCCAGCCTCAGTACTGAAGTATTAATCTCAGATTTCTTCCTCTTTTTTATGAGTAACTGCCCCAAATTAAGTACTTTTTAAGCATATGTAGTATTGATATTTGGTGGTTTTATTTGAATGAATTTTATTGAGAAGAGTAAATGTTTTATTACAATGAAAGAGAAATGAACTCAAGGCTGCAATTAAATGTTAACATTTTGGATTATAAGTAAGGGTGAACCAAACTTATATTTCTGTTTCTGGGTTACCTCACTTAGGATGATCTCTTCTAGTTCCATCCATTCGCCAGAAAATTTCATGATTTTCTTGTTTTTAATAGCTTAGTAGTATTCCATTGTGTACATGTATCACAATATCTGTATCCATTCCTCTGTTGAGGGATATCGAGGTTGTTTCCAGATTCTGGTTATTAAAAAGCTGCTATGATTAGCCATATATTATAGGATAGCCAGCTACAGACCTAAAGAAGCTGAACACTAAGGAGGACCCTAGGGAGGTCATCCAGAAAATCTCATTCAGAATGGCAAATAGGATAGACACCAGAAGTGGTGGAAGAGAGGATAAAGGATGGGAGCCTACTATAGAGGGTCCTCTGAAAGGATTCAACCAACAGGGGATCAAAGCATATGCTGAGACTCAGGATCAAACTTTGGGCAGAGCACAGGGAGTCTCATGGAGGAAGAGAGGGGTGGGATTAGAGGGACATGGAGGGGACAGGAGCCTCACAAGGAGACCAACAAAACTAAAAGATCAGAGCCCAGGGGTTCCTGCAGAGACTGATATATCAACGGAGGACCATGCTTGGAGAGAACCTAGATCTCCCTGTTCAGATGTGGCCTATTGACAGCTCAGTCTCCATGTGCATTTCTGAGTGAGGGGAGCAGGGTCTGTCTCTCTCACAAGCTCAGTTAACTGCGCTTTGATCACTCGTCCCTGGTGATGTGGCCTTTCCAAGCCATGGAGGAAGAGGATGCAGGCAGTGCTAATGAGATTTAACCTATGGGAAGATGGCAATAGCGGAGAACTCCCCCTTTCAGTGGACTAGGAGAAGGGGATGATGGGAAGAGGGAAGGGAGGGTAGGACGGGGGAAGTTGATGGAGGGAGCTTCAGTCGGGATATATAATGAATAAATTGTAGAAAAAAATAAATTAAATAAAGTTAGCATTTCTTAATTTTCTTTTATTTGGATGACTTTAACTAATTCATAGACATTTAAAACATATTGGACATTCATAGACATTAAAAACATATTGGATAGCGACCATATCTTAGGGCAAGCTGTGTTCATTGTGACTTAATATCAGAGAGACCATATGGAAACACAAAAAGAAAAATCTCTTCCCTGAACACCAGTGAAAGGATGATTATCCACTCCATGTGAAGAGAGAGTTGGGAGTCCTTTCTAAATGTGTGCTTTGAAGATTGAGTGACTGTCTATCTCACTAAAGAGCAGCAACAACACTCAGGGCATGGTAAAGTTAAATGAATTTCAATTACTAAAAGCAAACATATAAACATCTGTAATTCTAATGGCTATAATAAATCTTAGCAGTTGACGAAAGAAAAAAGTTCTAGCTGGCTTGATAATTGGATCAATTTTTCACTTATGGGCTGTCAATTACTTGACATTTTAATGCATGCCAAATACAGCTAAAAAGTATTTTAATTAGAATAACATTGCAAAAAGTAACCCTCCAGCTTTAATTGTGATTCTGATGTGCAAAATGTGCATCTGAATATCTATTTAATGAACAGAAGTTAATTAAAAGCATAGTTTTACATTGAGCATACACTGGTAGGAGAAATGAGGGAAACAATTAGGAATTAGGAATAGGTAAGAGTCCATCTTGGGCTGAGCAAGGTTATGAAAGTCATCAAGCAAATTTTCTTATCATTTTGGATAGTACGAAATTTTAAAGAAGGCAATACTCTTCACATACATGTAAATTGTTATGCGATGAATTGTTATTTTTAAGCTGTCATTATGTTATGACAAGATTTTATTTGGCTTAAAAACTGCTAGCTTGAGACAGCTCTCTTTTCTCATCTGAGTTAACTTAAAGGAGTTAAGACTAAAGCAAAAGAAAAGGAGACATCTACTGTTCATCATAATCAAAGGCAGAGAAGTGGTTAAAGGAACTTTTTTATGCTTTCTCTCTTTACTATTTTTTTTTCTTAGTCTGATATACTGAGACATTTCCTTATGATATTTTGATACATACCTAGTTCTTGTCTGTCCTCCTCTACCATTCTATGCCTCTCTCCTCCTGTCCTTTATGCTGGTCCCTTTCTCTCACAATAGTCAGCATTCTCCATCCATATCACATCCGTTCAGCTACCATCTTCAGCCCTGTCTTTAAGATCTCCCTTTTTCTCTCTCAGGCTCCTCCTTTGGCTTCATAGCCTTTTATACTTTTATGAAACCAGGACATAGGACAGAATACAACACCAATTGGGATTGTTTCCTTCCAGGTTGGGTGTAGAAAACAGGCTACAAACTACTTTATCTAACCTAAGCCTTTTAGAAAATTTATGAAAATAGAGGAATTTACTTCCCAAAGATTTGGTGAGCAGCATAGTCTGAATAATGTGCTGATGATTAATCTTCTCAGCCAAGCCTTCTAAAGAAAATGGAAAAACACAAATTGAATCCCAAGGAAACACTGGCCAAACAACAAACTGCAGCCTTGTTCAGCTGTCGCTCCCTAATCCAGACTGGAAATAATGAGTCTCTTCTAAATTTCTGCTATCTATAACTATTTCTAGGTAAATCTCTTGCAGTAAAAAAAAAAAATCATGAATTACTTTCATCATCAAGAAAATGCATTGAAATGTATTCAATTGTAAGGAGTAAGAAGAGGAGGATAAAAGACAAGAGCATGGAATGAAATTCCTTTTCTATGAAACTAGAGAAATGGAAAAAAGATATCTCTTCTAACTTGAACCCTCCTGAAATAAACAGTCTTTGAGAGTTATAGAAGGCATGCTCCCTAGAGAGACAGAATTGAGACCTGGACTGGACTGTCAGTGAAGTCTGTCATGACAGTATGTTTTGTCATCACTTCAACCATAGAGCCAAGCATAATGTGAGTCAACATTATAAAATGCAGTTACAACAAGCTTTTTACTGAACTGATGGCATAAAAACAAGCTGGTACAAAAGCACATTCTTTACTTTCGGTATTCAACAGAGATAGTGGAGGCTGGAAATTACTTCAAATAAGACCCCATATCAAAATAAAAAAATGAAATAAATAGTGATAAATACATAAATCTGATAACCAGCCTCAAAGAGGAGCAGATTACATTTCATCAATCAGTAATAGTTTCATCACTCAATATTATAATGGTACATTATAGGAGAAAGTACTTTCTTTTACTGTGAAAGAAACAGAGAGCCAGTTCCTCAGCTATATGATCAAGCACAGCATCAGAAAACACACATGGATAATATGGATCCTTGATGTGGTTGTTTTTTTTTTAATTATTTTTCTTTTATTTTCAATTAATTTATTTACTTCATGTCTTAAACAGTTACCTCTCCCTTCTCTCCTTCCAGTCCTTCCCTGCCACCTCCTTTTCACATTCCACCTAGTTGTTCTCCCTTTCTCTTCAGAAAAGGGGAGGCCCCATGTGCATTGAAAACACACAATTAAATTTTTTTTTAGAGATAAAGTACCTTTTAAGGACAAATCATGGCAAAACTAATACCCATGTGGTATGTTTTGTAAAAGGTGCTTTATCTCAAAAAGAATTTTTAGTTGTGTGTTTTTTATGCATGCATATGTAAGTACATGGGAATTAAGGTATACTCACACATGCATACATCATGCATACATGCACTTGTGGAGGCCATAAATAATTTCTGGAGTTTTCCTTTGCTATTCTCTACCTTATTTTTTGTTTGTTTGGTTTTCATTTATTTATTTATTCATTTATTTATTTATTTATTTATTTATTTATTTATTTATTTATTTTTGTTCTTTGTTTGGTTTTTAAAAAGACAAAATCTCTCACTAAACCTGGATCCCTCTGATTCAGCTAAGCAGCTCCTAGGACTCTTCTGTCTCCACGGCACCAGCTCTAAGATCATGCACACACTGCCAAGCCAAGCCTTTAGGTTCTCAGAGTACACAAGAAGACTTTGCTCACTGAGTCATCTCTGTAACCATCCCCCACTCACACAGAAAATGCACTTTTAACTCTGAAATCTTCATTACATGACTAGATAAAACAAGTAAGACAAAAGATAAAGCCTGATTGAAAGCATTCTAGAAAACAACTGACCAGAATTTTAAGAGATATATTTTTATTAATTCTATGAACATGTTTCATACATGCATACATTATATTTTATTTATTATTATATATACATGCATACATTATGTTTTGATCATATTCACTCAGACTCCTACGAGATCAACTTCCCTCCTCCCCAGCTGATCTCAACTTCATGACCTTTTTGAAAAAACTTAATCCATCCAGTCAGATTATAGTGTCCATGTTATTCATGGATATGGGACCATCTGCTGGAGCCTTGGCCAAAATTTATTAAAACTGTCAAACTCCTCTTCCAGTATCTGCTAGTTAATATAATAACTTCTTTTTTAATTATTTTTATTTTTATTAATTACAGTTTATTCACTTTGTATCTCCCCTGTAACCTCCTCCCTCCTCCCCTCCCAATTCCACCCTCCCTCTCTATTCTCCACCTGTGCCCCTCACCAAATTCACTGATGAGGGAGGTCCTCCTCCGCTTCCCTCTGATACTAGTCTATTAGGTTTCATCAGGATTGGCTGCATTGTCTTCCTCTGTGGCCTGGTAAGGCTACTCCCTACTCAGGGGGAGGTGATCAAAGAGCAGGCCAATCAGTTCCTGTCAGAGACAGTCCTTGTTCCCATACTACGGAGCCCACTTGGACACTGAATTGCCATGGGCTACTTCTGTGCAGGGGTTCCAGGCCATCTTCATGAGTGGGTCTTGGCCGGAGTATCAGTCTCAGAAAAGACCCCTGTACCCAGACTTTTAGGATCTGTTGCTGTCCTTGTGGAGCTCCTGTCCTCTCCAGGTATTACTATCTCACACTTCTTTCATAAGATTCCCTTCACTCTGCCCAAAGTTTGGCTATGAGTCTCAGCATCTGCCTTGATACCCTGCAGGGTAGAGCCTTTCAGAGGCCCTGTGTGGTAGGCTCCTGTCTTGTTCCCTGTTTTCTCCCTCCACCAATGTTCATCCTCTTTGCCTTTCTGAATGGGGATTGAACATCTTACCCAGAGTCCTCCTTCTTGATTAGCTCCCTTAGGTGTACAGATTTTAGTGTGTTTACCCTATATTATATGTCTACTATCCACTTATGAGTGAGTGTACACCCTGTGTGTCTTTCTGCTTCTGGAATAACTTCTTTAGAAAAGTATTTCCAGAGCTCCTTTGCCCATTGTGCAATGTGGCTGTTTACTTACTCTTTTCTCCTGAGTTGCAGGAATTCCGTATAAATGTGAAATATTAACCTCTTGTGAGCTAAGTAGGTGAGAACGTCCTGTCATTGCATGTGCTGTGCTTTCATTCTGTCTGGTTTCCCTCTGCTGTGCAGAGCCTCCTAGCTTAATATAGTCACATGTGTCTACCTCGCTCTTGCTGCCCCAGTTTTTGGTGACATGAAAGAAATCATTGCTGAGATAAATGTTATAAAGCTTTTCTCCTAAGTTTTTCTTCTAGCAGTTTTATAGCCCTGGACTTACATTTCAGCATTTAATCCATTGGAGTTGATATTTATGTGTAGTATAAGGCAACAATTCATTCTTTTGCTTGTGAATATCCAGGTTTTCAGTGTTGTTTATTGCAGAATGTGCCCTTTTCCCACTGCATACTCGGTATTATTTTTAAAACTCATAGGGTCATATACACACAGAATATTTCTAGGCTTTTTATTCTGCCTCATAGGTCCATTAATCAGTCTTTATTCTGGGACAATGCCTATTGATATCAAGAAGTCTTCAGCATTTTTTTAAATAAGTTTTATTTTGGTATTTGTTGTCTTGTATGATTCCCTATTATTTCTATACCTATGTTTCTGTAAGAATGTCATATTAATGTTGATGGGTTGAATACTGGATCTGAAAACCACTATATGTATTTTTTTTACATTGTGTGTGTGTGTATGTGCGTGTGTGTGTGCACATGAATTCAGTCTCCTGAATGTGCATGTATTCCACAGTGTAAATATAGATATCAAAATGTTACCAGTGGAGATTTATTCTTTCCTTCCACTATATGGTGCCTGGGGATCATATTTAAATTCTCGGGCTTTTCAACAGGTGCCTTCAGTACTGAGCATCTTTCCAGCCAGAAAACAGCCATTCTGTGTATCTTCATGCTTTCATCTGTAGACAAGGGCTAACTTTTAATTTATTTAATCCTTATTTTATCAATAATTTGTAACTCTGAGTGTACAGATCTTTCATCTCTTTGATTAAGTTTATCCCTAAGTATTTACTACCATTGAGGACCTCCTAATTTATCTTTAAATACTTGGATGTTAGTGCTTACAAACACAGTCATTTGAACATTGATTTGATGTCCTACTGAATTCACCTAGGGATCTTAATAGTGTTCTTTGAAGATTTTTTAGTTTTCTACATATAAAACCATGCCATGCTCAAATACGTAAAGTGCATAACAAGGACAAGGATGGGCCCTCAGTGCACTGATTGACAGGGAAATACAAATACAGTGAGATAGAACCTTCTCACTACTAGACCTACTAGAATGGTGATTACAAACAAGCAAGTTGTAAGTACAAGTTAGGATACAGAGAAACTGTAGACTCTATTTACTGTTGATGGGGATGTAAAGTAGTACAGCCAATTTGGAAATAATGTATATGTTCCTCAAGAAAATTGAGACAAAGAATTATGAAATTATCTAATGATGCTGCTTTCATTTATAGAGTTGAGCATTTTTAAAATCCATGTCTTTTATTTTATTTTTCTCATTTGTTTATTTTATTCACTTTACATTCTTGTAGACTCTTCCCTTCTCTCCTCCCAGTACTGCCCTCTCTCTTTTCCCCATCCCGCCTTGCCTTTTCCATTGACTCCAGCTCATCCAGTTCCATCAGGGCTTAACGTGTCCTCTTCCCTTGTGGCCTGTCAAGGCAGTTCCACCAAGTGAGTTCTTGTCTGATGCAGTCCTTGTTTTCCTTACTAGAGTCTAAATCTATATCTTGAGGTGATTTGGGTCCCTCTGTTCATTTTAACATTTTCTACGGAAGAAAAAACATGCAACCAACTTAAATGGCCCACAATAAATTAGTAAGTAGAAAAATGCAGCATTTGTTTATAAAATATGCATAAAAAATGGAGCATATGCAGAAAGTAGAATGTTATGTACCTTAAATGAGAACTGAAAAAGGAAATCCTACTGTGCACTGTGTGAAGATGAGCCTTGAGCACATTTACTAAGTGAAATGGGCCAGATGTGGAAAGCCATGCTTCTACATCTATAAGATACCTATAGTAGTCTCTAAGATGTGGATGCTTTTATCATGTGGCAGAGGGGTACTTCGACAGTAAGACAGTGTGAGGAAAAGTGTTGAGAGGAACGTAGAAGCTGGTAAGATGACTCAGTGAATAACCCGTGGACCCAGAAAACTAACTCCTTGTTGCTTCTGACCTCTGTGCAAACCACAACACCTACAACTACATGCTCAGATACCTGCTCAAACACACTCACACACAGAAAACAAACACACATAACTAAAATAAAGACAGAACTAGAATTTGATATTGTTATTCCAAATGCATAGAAATAAACCAAATGAATAAAAATTTAAAAATGGTAGAAGAGAAAAAAAACTAAAAATTTTTTGTATTACAAAATAATTCTTTGTATTGCTCCGGTCTGCTTTGTTATGACCAAAGTTCTGAGATTTACCATTCTAGGGAAGCAATAGCTATTTTGGGGCCTGCTTCAGAGATTTAACAAATGCTCACCTGGTGATGTCTCTTTGGGTGTGTGGTGATTCAGAACACTATGGCAGGAAAGCAGGGCACAAGAGCCTCTATACCTTATGTTGGCTGAGAAGCAAATAGTACAAGCAAAGAGGCCAGGGTCCTAGTATTCCTCTACCAACCGTGACCAGACTTGTGGCACTAGGCTCCACTTCCTAAAACTTCTGTTCTCTCTCATTAGTAGGGCAGGCTGAGAAGCAAACTTTTAGAACATAACCTCCTCCACTTCCTCCTTCTCTTCTTCCTCTTTTTTCTTCTACAACATGCAAACTCTAGAAATTTATGAGATTTTGTCCAATGGGAAAAAAAATAAGTCCTATATTTCAGGGACTTCCAAAGTTTCAGCTCACCAACTACTTCCCAGCTGTGAGGGTTGTATAAGAAAAAGAATCTGTGCTGAATGGGATGAATATTTAGAATAAAAATGGGTAATAGAAAGGGTCAGTGGGGTGGCTGAGTGCATAACAGTCTGGCTGACAAACCTGGAAAAGACAGTTTAATTTCTAAAACACATGTAAAGACAGAAGGAGAGAAGTAGCTCCACTCAGTTGTCCCATGACCTCCGCACACAGCTGTGGCCTGTGGACGCTCCTGCCATAAAGACCATAGAGAGAAGAAAAGCAAATGTCTCCCTTGATGCAGCCGGAGGTTCCTGACCTTCCAAGTGATTCTGACCGCTTCAGCATTCAAGTAGCTCACTGCTGTTCAAATGACAAAGTAACATATTTTAAAACAAACAATTGGTTATGGACAGGAGAAGCTGATAGGTATGAATCTTTTTGTTCTTTCAGTCATTATGAACTGTAATCCTATAATTATCATCTGCCTTATGTGACTACTCTCCCAATATACATTTTATTGAATTCAAGTAAGTGGCAAATTTAATTTAAAATTCTGAGCTTCATAAATACGGTTTTCTTATCCCTTTCTTCAGTTTGGTCTGTAGATAATGCAGAAGAGATGACATTATTGATAATTTGCTCTGAGCGTGGCATCTGACTTATAATTTCTCCCTCATTCCCTATTCATTGCAGAGTTCTAAGAATCAGCAGCTTCTTAATTAATTGCAGTTTCACAGGGTATTTAAATGTTGGGAGTCATTATTGTTGAAAGGTTCCTTTGTAATTATCCAAGACCCAAATCAAAGACAAATTAGATTTGTGATTTCCTTGTATTTGTTCTCGGAGCCCAAGTGCCACTTCCTTTCATATCAGAGAAAGAACGCGAGGAATACCCATATGTTCTAAACAATATGCTGGATTTTGGAAAAGCAAACATTGAAAACATTACTTTGAATGCAATCTGTCATGGAAGCCAATAAAGCTGTATTCATCCTTGATGACATGGACTGGAAGTGAATCAACACACTTTGTGGAAACTCTTTGAAGCAGGAATCAATTCTTTTAAATCTTTTCTCATCAAAGGAGTAAGCAGAACAAAGCAAAGAAAGTAAAATGAAATAATCACACTGTGACATCATGAGGGAAATGATGACTTCTAGGGACTGGGGAAAACAGAGCTCTTGTTCAATGGTTATAAAATTTCAATGACATGCTGAATAATTTCTAGATATAAGGTGATGCTGCACTGTAGAGAAAAGTAAATAGGATGCTAGTTCTTATCCTTCATTCACATCCATAGACACACACACACACACACTCAGGGTGTGTGTTAATATTCGGTGAATAATAGTTTGTTTATTATGTTGAATGTGATACTACATGACGAATCAATTTAATAAATCAAGTATACTTCAATAATGTTTACAAAACTGTCTCAGCCATTTAAAAAAGGAAATTCCAGGAAAAATTTACAGCTAAGAAAACTGTAGAGGGTTGAATAAAAATGGTCCCTATAGGCCCATAAGTAGTGGCATTATTAGGAGGTAGGGCCTTGTTGGAGTAGGTGTGGCTCTACTGGAGGAGTTTCATCATTAGGAGGTGGGCTTTGAGGTCTCAGAAGCTCAAGACACACCCAGTGTGGTAGTCTCTTCCTGTTGCCTGTGGGTCCTGATGTAGAACTCTCACCACCACCATGTCTGCCTACATACTGCCTTAATTACCACCATGATGATAATAGAATAAACCTCTGAACTGTAAGCTAGCCTCAATTAAATATTATTTCCTCTAAAAGATTTGTCATGGCCATAGTATCTATTCACAGCAATAGAAATCCTGACAAAAAACATACAACAACATGATTACTGAATGTAATATACCATGGATGAAAGTCAACAACAATAAGACAGCACAGGAAAAGCTTGATGAAATACGAATTTTATTTATTACTAGAGTCAATATTGTTTAAAGCATCCTAACACACATTTGATAATACTGTAACCTGTCAATAATAAAGGAAATAAGGAACACTATGTATTAGCTATCTCTAATGAAGTTTCTCTTCACCTCAAATTGTCCTTTGAAAAGTTCAATTCCATCTACAGAGTGGAATACTACTCAGCTATTAAAAACAAGGAAATCATGAAGTTTGCCAAAAAAATGGATGGATTTGGAAAAGATCATCCTGAGTGAAGTAACCCAGATCCAGAAAGACAAGCATGGTACATACTCACTCATGAGCAGATATTAGCTATACAATACAGGATAACCATGCTATAATCCACAGACTTAAAAAAGTTAAGCAACAAGGAGGACCCTAAGGAGGATGCTTAATTCTCATTCAGAGGGGCAAATAGAATAGACAGTGGAGGTGGGTGAAGAGAGGGAACAGGATGGGAACCTACCACAGATGTCCTCTGAAAGACTCCACCCAGCAGGGGATCAAAGCAGATGCTGAGACCCACAGCCAAACTTTGGTCAGAGTACCAGGAGTCTTATGGAAGAGTGGGGGGATAGAAGGACCAGTAGGGGACAGGAGCCCCACGAGGAGATCAACAAAGCCAACAAATCTCTGCCCGGGGGGGAGGGCAGCTATGGAGACTGATGCACCAACCAAGGACCATAGGCCCCCTGCTCAGATGTAGCCTATAGGAAGCTCAGTCCCCATGTGGGTCACCTAGTAAGCAGACTGTGGGCTGCCTCTGAGGAACTCTGTTGCCTGCTCTTTGCTCACTGCCTCCTGAGTGGGCAGCCTTGCCAGGCCACAGAGGAAGAGGATGCAGGCAGTCTTGAGGAGTCTTGATAGTCTTTGGTCAGTTGGTAAGGGAGGAGGGCTTCCCCTTTCTGAGGACTAGGAGAAGAGCATAGGGGCGAGGGGGAAGGTGGGTGGGACCAGGAGGGGACCATGACCATAAAGTAAAGTGAATAAATAAATAAATAAATAAATAAATAAATAAATAAATAAATAAAACCGAATTCAAGGAAAACATTTTGCGGTTGCTGTTGCTGACCTTGTCCTGCGATGTGCTGGCTGCCGGGAGCTGGCGGCAGAGCAAACATGAATGTTTGAGTTACTCACAGTGGCTGTAATGAACAGCCGTGGTATGCGGCTGACATACACTTTGGGAGTTGTCTTGTTTCCTACTGTATTATTCAGCATCCCCTTCTTCGGTGTTCCTGTTGCTTGGACCTTAACAAACATAAAACACAATCGGGTAATGAACGTGTTTTTGCAGTCAGTAAAAGGAACACCTTTTGAATCCCCCAATCAGGGTAAAGCAAGGCTCCTAACACACTGGGAACAGCTCGACTGGCAAGTTCCTATACGAAGTATGATCCAACTCACTTCATCCTGAACGCAGCTTCCCTCCCGAGTGTACTCATACCCAAAATGCCACAGCTGCATGGTGTTCGGATCTTTGGAATTAGTAAGTATTGACATGTTTCTGCAACTGTACAAAACTCTTAGAGCTACTGTGTTTCCTGTAAGGAAAGTGTAGATAGTGAACTTCCCTGTCTCTGTGATAAAGTGAAGTAAGAGGTATTTACCCGCGTGGCCAAGTACTGGTCCATCATAGGCTGTCTTGAAGTGCAGAACTCTACTTAAGGGCGGCTCTGTCTAATGTACGTGGTACATTTCTAAGAAAGGCTTTACAGGCAGGCCGGGCAGGCCCAACTTATAAAATGATGGGAGCACGATGAGGCTACAGTGACTAAATCCAAGGAAGGCGGGATTTGTATGAAACAGCTTATATGGAACGGGCATTTTGTTAGGGAAGGAACATTCCAATCATCCATACTCAGTTTAAGCAGACTTCTAGAAGGCAGAATCACCTGTACACACGTTTTTATTACTGTACACATTCCACTTTATATGTTTTATACAAGCCCCTTCCTAGTATTGTGTGTTGATAAATTAGGTCATGTTTGCATTGAATAACAGAGTTTGTGAAGGTTCACCCTCTTATCTCACTCTGACAAGAGACAGACAGGTATCTTACAGATAAGGCTCTGAGTCAACATTCTCATTTTGGAACGAAGTCGGTTTTACTGCTTTTCCAGAAACGAAGCTGCTATGCCAATTATGAGAATTACTTAGTTCAAGTAGTTGATATTTTGTGTAGCTTCCCCTATCAGTGGACTTAGAGAGGGGCAGGGAGGAAATAAGGGAGGGAGAGTAGGATTGGGAGGGAGTGATGGAGGGCGCTACAGCTGGATATAAAGTAAATAAACTATAATTAATATAAAAAATAAAAATTTATTTAAAAAAATATTGTTTAGCCATGAGTCTCAGCATCTGCTTTGATCCCCAAGGAGGATACAGGCAGTCTTGATGAGACTTAAAAAGCTATGGGCAGATGGCAATAGTGGAGAACTCCCCCTTTCCATGGACTGGGGAAGGAGATGAGAATAAGAGGGAGGGAGGGTAAGATTGGGAGAAGTTGAGGGAGGGTCTGCAATCAGGAAATACAATAAATAAATTGTGAAGAAAAAAAAATAAAATTAAAAAAAATGTGTTGTTTAGTTGGTTGCGCTGGTTGGTAAGTCTGCAATTCTTTAGAAAAGGAAATGCAAGATGCAGCCAACTGCTACAGGCAGAGCTGAAATAATAAATTCTCTCTGTTAACAAGGCTAAAGTACCAGATAGCATTGTAAGGTCTTAGTCTCCTGCTCTTGACACCCACAATTTGCCCATTAACACTTTCTTTAAATTGTGACAACGTCAAATTTAATTACTTCAACAACTTTACTGAATTCTTGTGACTTGGGGAAGCTTCCTCTCGGCAGCTTTGATGGTATGTAATTACTACTATGAGAGGCAAACACATTTCTAAAATGTCATAAGATACAGCTGAAAAACTCAGGAGATTTATAAGTTGTAGACCAACATACAAATCAACTCGTGGGATTAAAGAGACTAGGGATAGTGATCATTGTTTAATATTTCAAAAGAACTGAGTTTAGCGATCAGTTATACAATGCTGTCTTTGTATGTTTGTCTTTCTGTATTTTAAAATAACTGGTAATTGATGCTTTAATAAAGAAGTTTTTTGGTGAAAAAAAGAAAAATGTATTATTTTGCAATGTGATATTGAAGAATGGAATGTGAGAGTAAAGATATTTAATGACACATGTCTGTAATTTAAGGTTGCTTAGATCCTTAACTTTTTAAGGTATACATGTTTTATGGGTAAGGATGTGCATGGGCTGTCTTAACTAAGTGAGATAGGACATAGCAAAAAGGGTGTGATTCATAGCAGGTCAAACAGAACTAACCTAGCATAAAGTGGAGAAGGTAGACAGCTTTGCTTTTCATGACTGATAACAAATGACTAGATATTGTAATATGGTAACTGGACTTTCTTGTCAACCTAGTATTGAATCTTGGAAGACAGATTGCAGAGTTTAGTGCCCTTTTCTCCCACAATGTCTGAGGTGTATTCTAACACCATAACTTACCCTGTCAATCTTTAATCATGTGGCTAGGGAAGTGCTTGTTGGCTTTCATTACTCCAGTTCTGATTATCCCACATTCCAAACTAGCATCTTCACATAACTTCACTAAGCCTATAAGGAATGGAGTTTGATGCCTTCTTGTGGACATGCCATCTAGGTGAATTACAATTACTTTATGCTTGTGTGAGTGAGCATAGGGATTGGATGGGGTGGGGTGGGGTGGGATTTGGTGGAGACAGCCTTTTCAGATTTGTATATTTCAAGGTCTGTCTCTGTCTGTCTGTCTTTCTGTCTCTGTCTATCTCTTTCAATCTCATTCTGCATAGTGCCTGACTAAGAGTCTCTGTACTTATTCCCATTGACCGCAGGAGGAAGCTTCTCTTATGCTGTCTGAGCAAGGCACTGATCTATGAGTATCATTAGGAGACATTTTATTGTTTATTTTTAGACCAATAATATTTGGTTTTACCCTGGGTCTTGGCATGGGATCAATACTAATTTTATAAACCAATTGGTGTATGACTGAAGGTATTTTTATACATACTTTTTCAAGAAAACATTTCTAAACATTTAATTGATATCACTGTTGTTTAGTTGGTTATAATTGTTTACACAATTGGGAATTTGAATAAGAATACATCACTTTTTAAAAATATGTAGTCAACTGGTTATTAAGTTCTTGAAAGTTATTTTTCTTTCTCTCTCCACCTACACAAAATTAATGCTAGTTTTTTGTTTTTTTAGAAATATCCATTTTCATTCGCAAACCACATAAAACAGTAAAATAGAACACTTTAACATTTACATTTGATTTATCTATGTGAATCAATATATTTTATGTCTTTGGCTGTATTTCAGACATGTGGTGCCAGAAATAAAGCAATAAAATGATGAGGTCTCTGTTGGCTGGCAGTATATAAAAGGAAACATCACTGTTTGACTGGATGATAGGCAGCCAGAAGTCTCGTCTCTGCAGCTGAAAATTGAGTTAACTCAAAGGATGCAGAGAAACAAGAGAACTAGCTTACAGCTTGTGGTTGAAGACATCCTTTAAGTTCCAGAATCTTACTGTGCTTGACACTTATTCTAACTCTAAACATTTCAATACATGCGTTATTAAGAGTTCTTTTAATTGGGTTGGAAAGATGGTTCAACGGTTAGTAGCATATATTGATCTTTTTTCCCCTTTTTTATTTTTTATGTTTTTTTCTTTATTAATTACACTTTATTCATTTTTTATCCCCCCTGTGGTTCTCTCCCTCCTCCCGTCCCAATCCCTCCCTTCAACCACCCTCTGCATGCATGTCCCTCCCCAAGTCCACCGATAGGGGAGGTCCTCTTCTCCTTCCTTCTGATCCTAGTCAATTAGGTCTCATCAGGAGTGGCTGCATTGTCTTCTTCTGTGGCCTGGTAAAGCTGCTCCCCCCTCAGGGGGAGGTAATTAAAGAGCAGGCCAATCAGTTCATGTCAGAGACAGTCCCTGTTCCCATCACAATGGAGCCCACTTGGATACTGAACTGCCATGGGCTACGTTTGTACAGGGGTCTTAGGTTATCTCCATGCATAGTCCTTGGTTGGAATATCAGTCTCAGGAAAGACCCCTGTGCTCAGATTTTTTAGTTCTGTTGCTCTCCTTGTGGAGTTCCTGTCCTCTCCAGATCTTACTGTTTCCCATTTCTTTCCTAAGATTCCCTGCACTCTGCCCAAAGTTGCCCATAAGTCTCAGCATCTACATTGATCTTGAAAGGACTGGAGTTCAGTTACTAGCTCCCATTTCAGATGGCACACAATTACCTGTAGCTCTAGTTCCAAGGAATTCAGTGTCTCTATAGGAACTCAAACTCATAAGCACGTAACCCCCAACCCAAAATTAAAATAATAAAAGTAAATATTTTTAAAAGAGTCTTTTTAATTAATAGCTCAAATTTTCGGGTAAATCAAGTACCATAACATATAGGTTGTAGCAACTGGAGCACACCAATGCTCTCATAAATGTGAAGTCCTGGTTACAGTTACTAGAACTGTGATGAAACACCATGACCAAAACAACTTGGGGAGGAAAGGGTTTATTTCACAGTTTGTTGAAGTAAGTAAGGACAGGAACTCAAGCAGGGCAGGAGCCTGGAGGCAGGAGCTGACACAGAGGTCATGAAGTGGGGCTGTTTACTGGCTTGCTCCTTATGGCTTGCTCAGCTTGCTTTCTTAAAGAACCCAGGACCAGCAGCCCAGGGGATGACACAACTCCTCTAGATTGTGTCAAGTGAGCATTAAACTAGTCAGTACATGTAGAGAGTGACTGAGAAAGACACCTGACATCAACCTCTGTCTTTTGCACACATGTATACATACACTCACATGCAAACACATATACCAAAAGCACAAACACATAATAATTGTCATAAACTATATGTTACCTATACAAGAATCACTCTCCAGTTCATCAAAAAGTCTCGACACTGACATTATATAAATAAGTGTTTGTTAGCAATGAAGTGAAAAAGTACACATGATGAAGCATCTTCCTGTTAACATGTTTTGTGCTAACAACCAATATGCTTACTTGGTAAGGATTGGAAATTCATTGAAAATTACATCTCTCATTAAGTGACATCTTCCAAAATGGAACTCATGTCCATCTACAGATGCTCATTTGAGGCATTTGTGTATCCTCTATGCTGCAAAGCCTCTGTGCTGATGCATATTTACATAGAATATACTATAATAATACAAATGTTCAGCCCAGCACCGTTTTTACCTACCAATGGATCTTGTAAATTGTATAATTTTATATGTCCACATAATCTTATTTTTAAATGATTTGACAATATTTTCATATATAAATTTATTATTTTTAGCCAATAAAATTTCCTATTGGTAGTTTCTTAGATTTATTTGTTTTTTTTTTTGTTATTACGAATATGGATATATGTTCACATATTTTTAAACATGCTCACGTGTATAGAAAATAAATACCTAGATACAGAAATATAGATTATCATATATAGTTATTTTTTTACGTTTGAAAATTATTTTTAGAGAAATTATTTTACTCTAATGCAGAGCCATATGAATTTCCACTGATTAATGATAAGAATTGCAGAAAAAAATTAACTAAATCCTTGATCGTTTTACTGGTTATCTAAATATTTTCTAATACATTTAGCTCATATAAATGTAAATTCATTATTGAAAGTAGTGATAATAGATTATCTACTCCTTTATCACTCATATTTACCTGTAATATTCTTTTCAGTAATAATTATCTTACTTTTTCATATAAATTAGAGCTCTGAAAATGTTCCTCTTGTCATAATGGCTAGAAATGCATTAAATGATACTTGGTTTTTAACATACTATTAACATAATATTTTGCATTACATTATATTTATTCACTAGAGATACATAGTTATATAGCAAGAGAATCCCATGCATCTCAGCAGTATAAGAGCAAATGTTCATTTTTCTCTCTGTGCAGTATAATTCAGTTCAGGAGATTCATACAGTTCCAATGTGACTCTCCATGTCTTGCTTCTACATCAGGACGCATCATCGCTGAGCTGGGAAAGAGAGGACAGTTTCCACCAGTGGTCAGCCTTCAAGAGAACAGGCTGAGAACTTTACCCCAATATTTCTATGTATTAGTAACCTTAGGTATTAAGCAGGGGATTAAAAAGTTTCATTGTAGGATATGTGGACACAAGAAAGTGAGGGCTGTTGGAGAGAGTTGCATTACTAGGATTTTGCATAGTTTATACTACAGGGAAACTTTCATCAAGAGGACAATGATCCATGAGTTAAGATGAGAAGAGAATTCAAAGGATAGGTTGGGGATTTCATGAAGCAAGGTATATTCTCTTCAGTTCTCATAGGAGGTTTTTCGATGAGTTGATGGTATCAGATGCATCATAAGAGGCAGTTTTGTAAGGCTCATGATACAGAGTTGTCATTACAATTAAGCAAAGAGTAGTTAATAGTTGGCTTGACTGGGTCAGCCATTTTGGTCTCAGCTGATTTGGGGATGGCTTGTGTTTTTATAATTTCAGTAGTCACAGTGTTAGCGTTAGTAGTTACATGATGTCCTATTCTTTTTTTTTTTTTTTTTTTTTAAATCTTTTATTTATTTTTTATTAATTACACTTTATTCATTTTGTATCCCCCCATAAGCCCCTCCCTCCTCCCCTGCCAATCCCACCCTCCCTCCCCTTTCTGCATGCATGCCACTCCCCAAGTCCACTGATAGGGGAGGTCCTCCTCTCCTTCTTTCTGATCTTAGTCTATCAGTTCTCATCAAAAGTGGCTGCATTGTCCTCTACTGTGGCCTGGTAAGGCTGCTCCCCCCCAGGGGGAAGTGATCAAAGAGCAGGCCAATCAGATTATGTCAGAGGCAGTCCCTCTTCCCATTACTATGAAACCCACTTGGACACTGAACTGCCATGGGCTACACCTGTGCAGGGGTTCCAGGTCATCTCCACAAATAGTCCTTGGTTGGAGTAGGAGTCTCTGGGAAGTTCCCTGTGTTCAAATTATCTTGTTCTGTTGCTCTGCTTGTGGAGTTCCCGTTCCCTCCAGCTCTTACTATTTCCCACTTCTTACATAAAATTCCATTCACTCTGCCCATCAGTTGGCCATCAGGCTCAGCATCTGCTTTGACAGTCTATACTGCAGAAGCTTTCAGAGGCCCTCTGTGGCAGGTTTCAAGGTGGTTTCCTGTTTTCTTCTGGCTTTCAGAGGCCCTCTGTAGCGGGTTCCGAGGTTGTTTCCTATTTTCGTTTTCTTCTGATGTACATCCTCTTTGCCTTTCAGGATGGGGATTGAACATTTTAGTTAGGGTCCTCTCTTTTGCTTAGTTTGTTTAGATGTACAGCTTTTAGTGGGTTTATTCTATATCGTATGTTTATATGAGTGAGTATATACCGTGAGTGTCTTTTTGCTTCTGGGTCAACTCACTCAGGATGATCCTTTCCAGGTCCCACCATTTACCTGCAAATTTCATGATTTCCTTATTTTTCATTGCTGAGTAATACTCCATTGTATAGATGTACCACAGTTTCTGCATCCATTCTTCAGTTGAGGGGCATCTGGGTTGTTTCCAGCTTCTGGCTATTACAAATAAAGCTGCTACAAACATGGTTGAGCAAATGTCCTTTTTGTGTACTTGCGCCTCTTTTGGGTATATGCCTAGGAGTGGTATGGCTGGATCTTGAGGAAGCGCTATTCCTAGTTGTCTGAGAAAGCGCCAGATTGATTTCCAGAGTGGTTGTACCAGTTTACATTCCCACCAGCAGTGGAGAAGGGTTCCCCTTTCTCCACAACCTCTCCAGCATGTGTTGTCCCTTGAGATTTTCATCTTGGCCATTCTGATGGGTGTAAGGTGAAATCTCAGGGTTGTTTTGATTTGCATTTCCCTAATGGCTAATGAGGTTGAGCATTTCTTTAAGTGCTTCTCTGCCATTCGATATTCCTCTGCAGAGAATTCTCTCTTTAGCTCTGTTCCCCATTTTTTAAGTGGATTACTTGGTTTGTTGCTTTTCAGCTTGTTTAGTTCTTTATATATATTGGATATGAGTCCTCTGTCAGATAGAGGGTTAGTGATGATTCTTTCCCAATCTGTAGGCAGTCGCTTTGTTTTGATGACGGTGTCCTTTGCTTTACAGAAGCTTTTCAATTTCATGAGGTCCCATTTATTGATTGTTGCTCTTAGAGCCTGTGCTGTTGGTGTTCTGTTCAGGAAGTTTTCTCCTGTACCAATGAGTTCTAGGGTATTCCCCACTTTTTTTTCTAGCCGATTTAATGTGTCTGGTTTTATGTTGAGGTCTTTGATCCACTTGGACTTCAGTTTTGTGCAGGGTGATAAGTATGGATCTATTTTCATTTTTCTACATGTAGACATCCAGTTGGACCAGCACCATTTGTTGAAGATGCTATCATTTTTCCATTGTATGGTTTTGGCATCTTTGTCAAAAATCAGGTGTCCGTAAGTGTGTGGGTTTATTTCTGGGTCTTCTGTTCGATTCCATTGATCCACCATTCTGTTTCTATGCCAGTACCATGCAGTTTTTATAACTGTTGCTCTATAGTACAGCTTGAGATCAGGGATGGAGATACCTCCAGAAGATCTTTTATTGTAGAGGATTGTTTTAGCAATTCTCGGTTTCTTGTTATTCCATACAAAGTTGAGAATTTTTCTTTCCAGGTCTGTAAAGAATTGTGTTGGCAATTTGATGGGAATTGCATTAAATCTGTAGATTGCTTTTGGTAAGATGGCCATTTTTACTATGTTAATCCTGCCAAGCCATGAGCATGGGAGATCTTTCCATCTTCTCATATCTTCCTCTAATTCTTTCTTCAGAGACTTGAAATTTTTTTCATACAAGTCTTTGACTTCCTTGGTTAGGGTTACGCCAAGGTACTTTATGTCATTTGTGGCTATTGTGAATGGTGTTGTTTCTCTAATTTCTTTCTCAGCCCTTTTGTCTTTTGTATACAGGAGTGCTACTGATTTTTTTGAGTTAATTTTATATCCGGCCACTTTGCTGAAGGTGTTTATCAGCTGTAGGAGTTCCCTGGTAGAGTTTTTGGGGTCACTCATATATACTATCATATCATCTGCAAATAGTGATAATTTGACTTCTTCCTTTCCCATCTGTATCCCCTTGATCTCCTTCGACTGTCTTATTGCTCTAGCAAGGACTTCCAGCACTATGTTGAAGAGATATGGAGACAGTGGGCAGCCTTGTCTTGTCCCTGATTTCAGTGGGATTGCTTTAAGTTTCTCTCCGTTCAGTTTGATGTTGGCTATAGGCTTGCTGTATATCGCCTTTACTATGTTTAGATATGTGCCTTGTATCCCTGAACTCTCCAGTACTTTAAACATGAATGGATGTTGGATTTTGTCAAATGCTTTTTCAGCATCTAGGGAGATTATCATGTGGTTTTTTTCTTTCAGTTTGTTAATATGGTGGATCACATTGATGGATTTCCGTATATTGAACCACCCCTGCATACCTGGGATGAAGCCTACTTGGTCATAGTGGATAATATCTTTGATGTGTTCTTGGATCCGGTTTGCAAGTATTTTGTTAAGTATTTTTGCATCAATGTTCATAAGGGAGATTGGCCTGAAATTCTCTTTCTTTGTTGAGTCTTTGTGAGGTTTAGGTACCAAGGTGATTGTGGCTTCATAGAATGAGTTTGGTAATGTTCCTTCTGTTTCTATTTTGTGGAATAGTTTGAAGAGAATTGGAGTTAGCTCTTCTTTGAAGGTCTGGTAGAATTCTGCACTGAAGCCATCTGGTCCTGGGCTTTTTTTGGATGGGAGACTTTTGATGACTGCTTCTATTTCTTTGGGGGATATAGGACTATTTAGTTGATTTACCTGGTCCTGATTCAGCTTTGGTGAGTCAAATCGATCAAGAAAATTGTCCATTTCATTTAGATTTTCAAATTTTGTGGCATATAGACTTTTGAAGTAAGTCCTAATGATTGTTTGGATTTCCTCAGTGTCTGTAGTTATGTCCCCCTTTTCATTTCTGATTTTGTTGATTTGGGTGGTGTCTCTCTGCCTTTTAGTTAGCTTGGCTAAGGGTTTGTCTATCTTGTTGATTTTCTCAAAGAACCAGCTCTTGGTTTCATTGATTCTTTGAATTGTTTTATTTGTTTCTAATTGATTGATTTCAGCCCTGAGTTTGATTATTTCCAGCCGTCTACTCCTTTTTGGTGTGTCTGCTTCTTCTTTTTCTAGGGTTTTTAAGTGGGCCATTAAGTTGCTTGAATGAGCTGTCTCGAATTTCTTCTTGAAGGCACTTAGTGCTATGAACTTTCCTCTTAGCACTGCTTTCATTGTGTCCCACAAGTTAGGGTATGTTGTGTCTTCATTTTCATTGAGTTCTAGAAAGGCTTTAATTTCTTTCTTTATTTCTTCCCTGACCCAGCTGTCATTTAGTAACAAGTTGTTCAGTTTCCATGAGTGTGTAGGCTTTTTGCTATTTCTGTTGTTGTTGAAGTCCAGCTTTATTCCATGGTGATCAGACAGGATACAAGGGATTATTTCAGTCTTCTTGTATCTGTTGAGGCTTGCTTTGTGACCAACTATATGGTCTATTTTGGAGAAGGTTCCATGAGGTGATGAGAAGAAGGTAAATTCTTTTGTGTTTGGGTGTAAAGTTCTGTAGATGTCTGTGAGGTCCATTTGATTCATGACCTCTGTCAGAGATATTGTTTCTTTGTTTAATTTCTGTTTTGTTGACCTGTCCTTTGTTGAGAGTGGGGTGTTGAAGTCTCCCACTATTAATGTGTGGGGATCTATATGTGGTTTAAATTTTATCAATGTTTCTTTTACAAATGTGGGTGCTCTTGTATTTGGGGCATAGATGTTCAGGATTGTGATGTCTTCCTGGTGGAATTTTCCCTTGATGAGTATGAAGTGTCCTTCCTCATCTCTTTTTATTATTTTTGGTTGAAAGTCTATTTTATCAGATATTAGAATGGCTACTCCTGCTTGTTTCTTGGGTCCATTTGCTTGGAAAGTCATCTTCCAACCTTTTACCCTCAGGTAATGTCTATCTTTGTGTCTTAGGTGTGTTTCTTGTATGCAACAGATTGCTGGGTTTTGTTTACGTATCCATTCTGTTAATCTGTGTCTTTTTACTGGAGAGTTGAGTCCATTGATGTTGAGAGAGATTAATGACCAGTGGCTGTTAGATCCTTTGATTTTGATGTTGGCTGTGTTCATAAGTTTGTGTGCTTGGTTGCTTTTTGTTTTGCTGTAGTAAGGTTAATTATTTCCTGTGTTTTCTTGACAGAAGCTAATTTTCTTGGGTTGTATTTTCCCTTCCAGTGTCTTCTGTAATGCTGGATTTGTGTGTAGGTATTGTTGAAATTTGTTTTTGTCATTGAATATCTTGTTTTCTCCGTCTATGAGGACTGAGAGTTTTGCAGGGTATAGTAGCCTGGGTTGACATCTGTGTTCTCTTAGGGTCTGCATGATATCTGTCCAGGCCCTTCTGGCTTTCATAGTTTCTGTTGAAAAGTCAGGTGTGATTCTAATGGGTTTGCCATTATATGTTACTTGGCCTTTTTCCCTTGCAGCTTTTAGTATTTTTTCTTTGTTCTGTATACTTCCTGTTTTGATTATTATGTGGCGGGAGGATTTTCTTTTCTGGTCAAATTTGTTGGGTGTTCTGTAGGCCTCATGTATCCTTATTGGCTTCTCCTTTAACTTGGGGAAATTTTCTTCAATGATTTTGTTGAAAATATTTTCTGGGCCTTGGAGAAGGGAGTCTTCTTTTTCCTCTATTCCTATTATTCTCAAATTTTGTCTTTTCATATTGTCTTGGATTTCTTGGACGGTCTGTGTCAGGAATTTTTTGGATTTAACATTTTCTTTGACAGATACATCGATTTCTTCCATTGTATCTTCTACACCTGAGATTCTTTCTTCCATTTCTTGTATTCTGTTGGTTATGCTTACCTCTGTAGTTCCTGTTTTCTTCCCTAAATTCTTCCTCTCCATTATTTCCTCCATTTGTGTTTTCTTTAATTTTTCTAGTTCTATCTTCAGGTCTTGAGTTGTTTTGTTTACTTCCTTCACCTGTCTGCTTGTATTTTCCTCTTTTTCTTTTAGTTCCTTCAACTCTGTCTCTTTGATTTCTTTCAATGATTTAATTATTTCTTCTCTGAAGGCCACAAGCTGTTTGGCTGCATCTTCCCGTATTTCTTCACGGATGGCCCTAATTTGCTTGTCTTTATCTTCCTCCATTTCTTTACGGATAGCCATGATCTGTTTGGTTTTATCTTCCTCTAATTCTTTACGTATTTTATCTGTTTCCTCTATTATTCTCTTCATCAACATAGATGTAAGGTCATCTTCTTGATTTTCTATTATGCTGCATTGTTCAGGGCTCTTCGCCCCTGGATGGCTGGGTTTTGGAGATGCCATATTGCTCTGTCTTTTGTTGGTTGAGCCTTTACGCTGACCTCTACCCATTGGGCTGATTTAGGTTTTGGCTGTTAGTTTCTGTGCTTCCTGGAGTCCTGAGGTAGGGAGTATCCCCTTGGCCGGAAGATGATTTTTCCTGAAGGAGTCCTTCTCTGCTTTTTGGTTATGGTCACTGTATGGCCAGTGTTTCTCCGGAGATGCCACTGCTCACCTCAGGTTTATAGCCCTGAGTAGTAGCTGTGGTCTATGTTAGGCAGGGGGGGGATCTCCTCTTACCCATAAAATTTCTCAAGACAGCTGCCCCACTGCTGGGTTTCTTGTTATAAATTTAGTGTGCTGCTGCTCACTAAATTTCCATGTACAGTCCTCTTGAAGAAACTGCTGATTCCCTAGCTATGGGGTTTTCTCCCAACAGGGAAACTCAGTCTGTTATCCTGGGGCGCACAGTTCTGTCTGAGAAAGTGGGAGGTGCACTCAGCAAGTCTCTGGGCCAAAGGCTGATTGCTCTGCTCTGGACCTGGAGAATGTGCACCTAGGTTGATTTGGCACCTGGGGGCACTGTTCTGGTCTGGAGGCTGGGTGCCTCACTCTGGACCAGAAGCTGTGTGTCTCTGTCTGGGATGGCGGCTACAGGCACTGCTCTGGTCCAGACGCTGTGGGTGCAGCCCCCCCTGAAGGATCAGGGATTCCTACAGTTTTGGCAGTCCAGCCAGGGACAACTGGCCGATCCCTGGCACAGTATCTGAGGGCTGCTGTAATAGCTCTTCGACTCCTGCAGGTCCGAGGATGCAGCTGTGTGTCCCAGTGCCCCAGGGGAACGCAACAATGGCGGCAGAGCACTGCGCTTCTGCCTGCACTAGAGTCTGCGTGAGTCCAGGCAGTGTTTTGGTGCTGGGTGTCCTAAGCGTTAGAGCTGCTGACCCCCTCCGCTGGGGGTTTCCTCCTGCCAGAGACACGCAGTCTGGTGCCCTGTTGCCCTGGTGCCCACAGTTCTATCTGAGGCGGCGAATCACGCGCGCAGGCAGGGCTCTGTGCAGGCAGGCGCCTTTGTCCCTCCCGGCTCTGGGTCCGGGCTGGCTCCTGGGGCACCCGCGGAACCCGAGTCTTTTCCAGGGGATGTCTGGGTAACCTGGGGTCGGTCCCAATTGTTTCCTGCTCCGTGGGGTTATCTCTCGACTGGGAGATCCAGTCTATGGTGTTGTGGGCCCACAGTTCAGTCTGGGACCGTGACCAGATCGCGCTGGCGGGTAGCTCTGGGCTGGCGACCAAGCGCCTGGCGGAACGGGGATCTCTTCCGCGGTTTTGCCGGGTGAGTTAAAGCTGATCGAATCCCCCACCGTGGGGTATCCTCTCACCTGAGAAACACAACCACTTGTGTTTTATGGCCGCGAGTTCTGATTGCTGGTCACTGTGCCAATCCTGCTGTGCTGCTCCTCAGAATGAGAGTCCTCCCGGCGCTGCCATCTTGCCCCCTACTACTCGATGTCCTATTCTTAATCTATTTTATTTTGGTTTCTTATGCCTTTTTATTCATGTCTCGCCCCAATCCCTTCCAACAGCCCAATATCAGGTAAAAGAGAAAGGACATTAGTGGGGACAGAAGGCAGAATTCTCTTAGCTATTTCCTGCTGGTTACTAGGTCAGGTTCCTTGTGGAAAGGCCAATACTTGTTTCAGGTATCTCCACCTTCTTGCCATGCTGCATCAACAACAGTCAGGAGCAGCAGAGGGAAGCCAAAGCAGCTGCCCTCTTTCTTGGAGCTTCTTTTCTTGCTCTCTCTCTCTCTCTGGGCTCTGACATTTGTTTTCTCTCCAGGTCCTCAAGTTTAAACTATCTGCAGCTGGCAAAGGACCCCTCTCAGAGTCTGCACCACACAAATAGTTTGTTTCTGTGGACAATCTGAATCAGTCCCATATCCTACATATGGGATCAAAACAGAAACATGCTTGCATCCACAACAGCCCTGCTATAACTCTGCCCTGTGATTGAGTGACCCTCTAGCTACCTGCAACTTGCTTTTTTATCTTCTTTCCTGTGCCTAGCTAACTTACCTCAGTTTTATCTTCTTCAAACTCTATGTAGCCATCTCACAGCCCCAAACCACAAACCCAGTGATGCTAATGATTATAAATAATCTTACACTGAGCAGCTTTGTTCCCAATCTCTGTTCCAAGGAGTTTGCATATATTAGGTTCATTGCTATAAACAGGCAATATTACTAAACTTATTTGATATCTGAGAGGGCTGAATAATGTATTTTATTCTACATTAAGTTGTATCCAAATATGTTTGCAAAAGAGTCTTTTTTTCTCATCCTTCAAGTTTTCAAATATTGAATATGTGTATTTGTTTATAAATTTTTTTTCAAAATGACTCACACAGGAGATTCTAACTCTACTTTGTACTTCATTGGAATTGGTCAAAACGAAAGAAAGTAGAAGACACTTTACAATTACACCTCCTGTGTGTGGGTAATTGTAACTGGTAAGTGCAGGGAGGGTAAAGTATTGAATCATCATAACTTGAGTTTAGTATTACTCGTGTTAATTTTCAGTTCCACTTACCCTTATGCTAGAATTTTTGTCTTTACACGTGAGGCTAAGAATTTACTAAGATGTAGGTAAAAGGATCATGTGCTATCCAGGCTTAGAGTGATTATAACATCAACTAATCCAGTGATATCATGCCAAAGTGGGGGAGAAAGAAATCCGTGGAGAAAGGAAAGAAGAGAAAAACAAGACAATTTTAACTAACTACACCTTCATTTCCCATCAAAAGAAGTAAGAACAAGCAATTTGTTGCTCTTGCTGAAATAGATACTAATATATTAGAGCAAAATAATGATATGTATTAATAAATATGGTAGGCAAAGGAAATGAAATGATAACCACTTTTTCAAAGGAAAGTTATATTGAGCATACAAAACAATTTCTCATCATTGTTCAAGTTTGTGTTAGCTTAAGCATTAGCCATTGTGAAAGACATACAGACAGTGGAACAACAATGCATAAGCAAGTTTTAAAGTTATTCTGAGATGTTAATAGTTATCTAAAATTCACAAGGAAAGAAATAAAATGTAGAAGGACTAAAAATTATCTTGTATTTCCATGTTTGGCATATTTTCAGATGAGTTTTCTTTGAAATGCTTGTGATTAATCTCAAAATCATCCCGTAAATTGCTACTCCAGAAAACAGAATAGCCTAAATCTCTAAGTCCATCTTAAAATCTATGAAAACAAATATGTCTGGTTTTGCAATAATGAAAACTACTAAAAGTTAGTTAGACTAGACAATCTTATGACAATATTGACTTAATATCTTTTCTGGTTGCTGTGATGAAATCCCCTGTCAAAGGTCGTTTAAGGGAGATGTTACTTACTTTGCCTCCCAGTTCATGTTGCATTCCATTACGGGAGTGCAGTGGGGGAATAGGAGCTTGAAGGAGCCAGTTACTTTACCTTCATGAAAATCAGAGAAAATAGATACAGCTCCCTTTCTCCATTCACACAGTCTAGGATTCACTGCCTAGGGAATGGTACCACCTACACTGTGTGGGTCTTCCTGCCTCAATTAATACAGTCAAGGTACCTCTCCACAGACACTCATGGAGACTAATCTTAATCTAAACAGTTCTTCACAACAGTTCCCAAAAGTCTGCCTCCTAGATGCCCAGGTGACAATTGACGTTAATCATCACAAACATGGAGCCATTGTCATCATAAGAGGGTAAAGCAATATTTTCACAGCGCTACCATAAGCAAGCCAGTTGAACAAACTAGTTTGAACAAACTGGTTCAAATGAATTTATGTTTTGTCGACTTATATCAATTTCAGTGGTTTAGTTCCATTAATTTTCTTAATTTGACACAATTTTATGCAAATATGCCTTAAGATATCTTTAAAAATAGAAGTGTAGAAAATGCATTTGGAAAACAAAGCGGTTTCTAAGTGCGACATTTGTCAAACCACTTTAGGACTGAACAGCTCTGAAAATGATGAACTGCACGTAAGTGACTGGAAAAGCCACAAATTCACGTAAGTGGTTCACTCTAACGATGATTAAGGAGGCAAATACCAATTTTTATCATTTATTTTGGCATTGCTAAGTGAGGAGTGCTTGATTTATATGAATTAACACTAACTATAAAGCATTCAGTTTGGACCCAGTAAGTTGTAAATCTTAAAACAAAACAAATTAACAAAACAATCAAAATCGGTCTTAACTGTGGTACTTAACTACTTTCATGACTTCAGTACATGAAGACGTAAGCCAGGAGACTAACAGCTTTTAACTAGAGAAGCTAATGACATGTATTTTCCTAAATGTTTTATGTTTTACAGAAGTGGACTACTTCTTTTATAGATTTTAGAAAGACAAACTGAATAGAGATTTTTTTTTTTTTTTTACCAGATCAGTATAGGAGAAAAAAAGTCTTCAGATAAATATAAAAATCCAAACATACTCTAACTGGCAAGCAATACTCTCTTCAATTGTGCTTCAGAGATACGTTTTGACAAGCATAGCTTTACAAATATTTCACTACATATTATGTTTAAGCTTCTCTAATGAACAAGGCATTGGCTTGTTTATGTGTTGTTCCTGTCGGGAATAAATGGAAAGTTCTGTGTTTACTGTGACCTCCATTTGTTTCTTACACATACAACTCAGAATGGAAATACAGAGCTTTTCCATCACGGTTTTTGATCTAAGTAGTATTTATAACTGACAAATTCTGAGTTGCAATGTTGAGGGATTATTGTTTAATCATCATCCATCTGATGATGCTTTCTTAATCTTCTGAAAATATTTTTAGTAAGAGTTTAGTGGAACACAAGCAGCTTGTGTGTGTGAGTTCAGGTGTGTGCATGTGTGTTCATTTCTATATGTACATGACTGCAAGTCAGAGGTCAAATTCAGGTATCGTTTTAAAGGAACGTCTACCTTTATATTTGAAACAGTGTCTCTCAGTGGGACATGGGGGTCCATGAATAAACTCTGCAGGTCAATGACATAGGATCCTCCTATGTCCACCTCCCCACCATGGTAGTACAAGCATGACACACTTAGCTTTACAGATGCTGGGATTCTTACTCAGGCTTTTTTTTTTTTTTTAATTTTATTTTTTAATTTTTTTAATTTAATTTAATTTAATTTTTTTAATTTTATTTTTTTAATCAGTTACATTTTATTAACTCTGTATCCCAGCAGTGTCCCGATCCCTCATTCCCTCCCAGTCCCTCCCTCCCTCCATCCCTCATCTCCACTGTGCCCCTTTCCAAGTCCATTGATGGGGGGGACCTCCTCCCCATTCATCTGATCCTGTTTTATCAGGTATCTTCAGGACTGGCTGCAAAGCTCTCCTCTGTGGCCTAACAGGACTGCTCCTCCCTTGGGGGGTGGGGAGGCCAAAGAGCCAGTCATTGAGTTCCTGTTAGAAATAGTCCTTCTTCCCCTCACTATGGGAAACCAATTACTCAGGCTTTTGTATTTGCACAGAAATGTTTTGCGGAGTGAGCTAAGTCCCTAAATGTTTTCTTATTAATATCAGAATATTGCACTTTAACATATGAATGATTTAAAATGCCATTTCAAAAGTTAAGCATCTAGACATATGAGGGTCGCTAGAACATAAGGGTCACCATGAGTCTGAAGGGAATTTAAGCTGTATGGTGATTTCTAAAATATTTTTTAATGAAATATCTCTTCAGGTATGTTTTCCCTTCCTGAAAAATCTTTTCTGTCCTATTGTGCCCATGGACTCTCCCCTCTTTAACTCAAAAAGCTCTTATTAAGGGGCTGTTATAGAACAAATTCTGTACTATTATGACAATGCAGTTATTAATAAAGATTATGATCTTAAATCTAAGCCACTTACATCCTAGAGGACTTAACAAATATATGACACACAATTTCAAATATGGGAAAGAGTATTATTATGAACACACGGTAAATGGCCACTTACTCTATTGGGAAGATTCAGGAGAGTCATTCTGGTGTAATAAAATAATGCTTGAGATCAGACTTGAAGAAAGTTTAATGATAGCTAAGAGGCATTAAAACAATCAGGTAGAGGAAATAGCAAAGCCTGAGTGCAAAAACTAATAGTTCAAAATATGCTATGATCATAATAGGTAAGTCTTTTACGTTAGATTGTACATTTAGAATAGCAAGTTAAGCCTGAATAGTAGATACTGGATAGATAGATAGATAGATAGATAGATAGATAGATAGATAGATAGAT
>NW_026596073.1:6587305-6691799 GCF_907164565.1 Psammomys obesus | reverse complement strand
TTATACAGTTTCATAACTAAAATATTTTGGATAGTTGGATAGATACAGAGAAGTATACTTTTCTTCCTTTCAATATGTACTGTTTAAAACCAGTATGAAAAAGCCAAAATAATGAAAGGATAGTACAAATTATCATTACCTTTTTAAAGCTAACTTAAAACGATGAACTGCTAACCATCCTACTGTGGTTTTTCTGTGATTACATTACTCTCCATGACTGAGGTACATTACATAGTTACTCTTGCTGAGTGAGGTACCCCTACTTATTTTTCTTTTATGGTTAAATTCTTAACAACAGCAAAGAAAGTTGAATGATTTGCTTAACAGCCAGTAGGGGTATGAACTGGTTAAGGGTGACTCAGCACAAACACGTTCCTTTCCAATTCTGATGGCCTTTGATTACAAATATCCTCCTGTGCACTGAGTGCCAGGCTGCAAAGGTGTGCTGTGTTCATGGCAAGCTAAGTTACTAAGTGTGATTCAGGGTTCAACGGTCACAAGACCACCTGTCCAAAGATTTAAGCATGGCACATGGAGATCATTTTAGATGAAAACTAGTATATTGCATATTCATACCCATGTCTCTATTACAGTCTCAAAAGTAATAAGAGAAGTTGCTAAGAACTGAACTTCTAAAATGAGAGAATACATGAGGTTCCCATTTAATATGCAATGTTGATTAAGACAAGCCTGCTTCAAGATGCCATGGAGAGGAAAAGTGGTATTTAGTTGCTTGACCCTCAGAGCAGTACTTTATTCCTGGAATCCTATTGTCTAAGCTACTCCCAAGTGTAATAGGCCTCCCTTCCTGAAATGAAGCATCTGCTCTCTATTCTTCATGAAAAAAATTGCAGGTTTATTCAGTTTGTTTTACTGTAGTAACACAATAATGAGTAGTAATGAGATTTCTCAGTTTTTACCATTGCAGTACATTTTCAATCTAGTATACATTCTGGAAAGTACCTAACACCAAATAGTGGCTCTAACAAAAGAAAATTTACATTCATTGACAACCTTCCAGTAGAGATATTTATGGACCAATAGAGTGTTTTTTTTTTTTCAGCACTCCTTGATTGCTCAATCAATTTGATAATGAAATATCTTATTTATAGTATGTGAAAAAAAATACTGGAGGCTTATTGAGGAATGCCAAGTGACAAAGGTTTCGTATTGAAGTACAAGAGATAGCATTCGGTACTTTGTAAAACATAGTTTATCTTTTTTTAGTTGCTGATGAACAGAATTGTAAACTTCCAACATCAGTGGCTAAGGAAGGATATGTGCATACAGTTCTAGTGAATAAAATATCAACATTAACTATTGCATGACATCACTTCTCAAATAACGTTAGACAGCTTTCGGCACATCTTTTTTTTCTAATTTTTTAGACAAAACGATAATGAAGAAACAATCTTAAAATAATGAAGTTTTTAAAACATGCATGTTAAATCTATCTCCTTGTTCATATCCTTGAGTACCATGTGAGAACTAGATAGCATATTTAAACCGTCCTACACGATTTTCTGTTATGCACCATCACAATGATAATTGGCAGAGACATTTGTACATTCCAGCTTTAAACAGGTCATGAATCAGTTTCAGGAAAGTGAAATCAACCAACCCGATTTGTTCATTAGGAAATTAGTAAACGTTGCATATCACAAAATTGTTGGAATATTGTTTAAGTTTTTCACTACTTTTGCAAGAGATATGCTTAAAGGACACTCAGCCTAGAAAAATTACCACCATGCATATGAAATTGTGGTGATGAAGAAACGTTATTTTCATTACTATTAGAACCCAGAACTTCCACCAAAGCTACTGCAGAGGACTCACAAGTAACAGCTACTTACTGATCTTTATGTTCATCTGTGTATTACAAAGATGCATCTTTTGGGCACATCCTAACAACCATGCCTAATGCTACTTAAAAGGATGTTTCAGATGCACATGGAGACTGAGTTGCCCATTGGCTACATCTGAGCAAAGGATCTAGGTCCATTTCGTACATGCTCCTTGACTGGTGCATCAGTCTCTGCTGGCGCCCATGGGTCCGGATTTGTTGGCTGTGTTGGTCTTCTTATGGCGCTCCTGTCCCCTCTGGATCCTTCTATTCCCCCACTCTTTCCTAGGATTCCCTGTGCTCTGCCCAAAGTTTGACTGAGTCTGAACATCTGATTCATTCCCCTGTTGGGTGAAGTCTTTCAGAGGACATTTATGGAACAGTCCCATCCTGTTCCCTCTCTTCAACTGCTTCTGGTCACTATTCTATTTTTCCTTCCTAATGAGAATTAAGCATCCTCTCTAGGGTCTTCCTTGTTCTTTAGCCAGTAAGGGGAGCACGGGGTGTCTCTGACATGGTCTCTGTTGCCCACTCTTTAATCACTTCCAATTTGTGAGGCAAGGGAAGTTTTGCCAACCCAAAGAGGAAGAGGATATGGGCAGTCTTAATGAGACTTGATAGGCTGGAGTCATGGGAGGAGCGCTCCTCCTTTCTGAGGATTAAAGAAGGGAAAGTGGGGTGAAGAGAAAGTGAGGATGGGACCTGGAGGAAACAAAGGAGGGGTCTACAATCAGGATGTAAAGTGAATAAATTATAAAAACAAATTTAATTTTTTAATTATAAAAATGAATTTACTCAGGGTCCTCTCTCTTGATTAGTTTCTTTAGATGTACAGTTCTTAGTAGGTTATTCCCATCCTGAAAGGCAAAGAAGTTGGACATCAGAAGAAGAAAACAGGAAACGACCTAGGAACCTGCCACAGAGGGCCTCCGAAAGCCTCTGCTGTGCAGACTATCAAAGCAGATGCTGAGACTTATGGCCAACTGTTGGGCAGAGCACATGGAATCTTATGTAAGAAGTGGGAAATAGTAAGAGCTAGAGAGGATGGGAACCACACAAGGACAGCAACAGAATCAGAAAATTTGAACACGGAATATCCCACAGACTCATACTCCAACCTAGGACTATTCATGGAGATAACCTAGAACCCCTGCACAGATGTAGCACATGGCAGTTCAGTGTCCAAGTGGGTAACATAGTAATGGGAAGAGGGACTGCCTCTGACATAAACTGATTGGCCTGCTCTTTGATCACCTCCCCCCTGAGGGGGGAGCAGCCCTACCAGGCCACAGAAGATGACAATGCAGCCACTCCTGATATGATCTGATAGACTAAGATCAGAAGGAAGGAGAAGAGGATCTCCCCTATCAGTGGACTTGTAGAGGGGCATGCGGTGAAGAAGGGGGAGAGAGGGTGAGATTGGGAGGGGAGGGGGTGCTTATGGGGAGATAAAAAGTGAATAAAGTGTAATTAAAATAATTTACTTTTTTAAAAAGTAGACACATACAGATGGAAGGGGAGGAGGACTTCCCCCATCAGTGGACTTGGAGAAAAGCATGGGAGGAGATGAGAGAAGAAGGGTGGGATTGAGAGGGAATGAGGGAGGGGGCTAGAGCTTGGATACAAAATGAATAAACTTTCATTAATATTAAAATTAAAATAAAAAAAGAAGTACAAAAATGAACACACATAGCCAAACTTTGGGAAGAATGCATGCAATTTTATGAAAGAATGGGGAGATGAGAGCTCCAAAAAAAGACAAACAGAGCCAGAAAAATAAAAATAAGAAAAAAAAAAGAGAGATTGATACTCCAACCAAGGACCATGCATGGAGAGGACCTAAAACCCCTGCTCAGATGTAGCCCATAAACTCAGTCTCCAAGTGGATTCCCTAGTAAAGGGAGCAGGGGCTGTCTCTGGCATGAACTCAGTGGCAGGCTTTCTGATCAAATCCCCCTGAGGGATGCAGCCTTGCCAGGCCACAGAGGAAGACAATGTAGCCAATCCTGATGAGACCTGATAGGCTAGGGTTAGATAGAAGGAAAGGAGGTCCTCCCCTATCAGTGGACTAGGGGAGGGGCACAGGGGGGAGAAAAGGGAGGGAGGGTGGGATTGGGAGGAGATGAGGGAGGGGACCACAGCCATGATACAAAGTGAATAAATTGTAATAAATAATTAAAATTTAAAAACGTAAAAATAAATTAGATAAAAGTTTAAAAAATTAACAACAAAAAAAAGGATTTTTGGGAAATGCAGGTTGTGTGTGGCCATCCACTGCTATTCAAAAATTGAGCCAAAAATGTCTTGAAATGAGTTGTGAGTGATTTAATACATAGTGTCTGCAGCAAACAGTGCCAAGCTTGATTGGTATTGACTTCCTGAAGTGGTGATCTGAGGACTGACTGGGAATATGCAGGCTCAGCAAGAAGAGCAACATGATTCATTAGTGAAGACTGCTGAGAAGAGAACGGAAGTTCAGTCAGGATATGGGTGTCACTTACTGTTTCATTGCCAAACCATGCCTGGAACTAAGAGGCCACTAGGGAGTGGCAGCCGGGAACTTGAGACAGATGAATAATTATGGGACAGCAAGATCTGGAGGACCTAAGTGCTATAATTGTTGAACTCCTCAGTCTCAGGGGGCACTCAGATAACAAAGGGATGGGCTGCAGGTCAAGGTGAGTATCTGTGTTTAGAGAAGAAATTACCTGTGTCATCATGTATGGTGGCACATGTTTTTAATCCCGGCACTTGGGAGGCAGAGACAGGGGGCCTCTGTAAATGAAAGGCCAGACTGATCTACAAAATGAGTTCCTGGACAAGCTTCCACAGTGTTAGAAAGGCACCAGAGGAGAAAAGTTCACTGATCTTCCCCAGCTTTGAACCTTGTGAGCTGCAATAATGATTGGCCTGACAATGATCGTGGAGCAAATATTGTGGAAGTAAGCAATCACTTCTTTATTTGGTTCAAGGCCTCCTCCTCAAGTTGAAAACTATACCTGGCTCTGTTCTCAAGGCTAAGACACTGGCTAGCCAGGACACAGGTCCTAGGGGTGAAGCTACTACTATTCTGTTACATGCATACAGTGTTAAACAACTAATGGCTTATCCTTATACACAGACTTAGTGCATCATTCAACTGCAACTAAGGCATCTATGTCACATCATTTCTTCCCCAAGCTAAGGAATCATTGCCTAAGAGTCTGGTGATGGAAAGAGTGCAACAGTCAGGAGTATTCAGTGATTACAAGGAAGCAGCGTCTTCTGGACACAGCAGAGCAAGTGCATATGCATTTATAGCATATATACAAGAACTGTATAGTGTCAGAACAGACAGAACTGCAGTATGGAGAGGAGCAGTAGGCTCTAAGTCGCACCCCTAGTTAAGAAGATTTTAACACTTGCTAGCTTTTGAGTGAAGGTGAGTTGTCTTTTCAAGGGTGTGGCCCATGGTTGGTTGACCAGCCTCCAGTGAAAACCACAGATCCATGAGCAAATAGGGAAGACAGTACTGCCCTCTCCATTACAGAGTTGTAAGAACAAATAAAATATGGAAAAACTTAACATAAAGTAACATGTAAATAGATGAAGTGTGGTGTGAGCTCTTATGCAGTGTGATCTCATCTTTAAGAAGAATGAACTCCTGTCCTCTTTAGACACGAAAACGTCTAGATAACATTATTTCATGTAAAGTGAATCAGCCACACAGTGTAAATCCTGCGTGATTTCACAATGTGTGAGACCAGGAAAATAGTCACATACACAGAAACACAGGGAGTAGGTTGGCATCCAAGGTGGGGTGGGGTAAGAAAGCAGATGGCTGCTTCCCAACTGGTATCCAATTTCAGATATTGAAGATGAAAAGCTTCTAGAAGTCTGCTTCCCAAAAGTGTGTCTGCAGTCAACAGTATTACATTTTGAAATTAAGTTTTAAAAATAACGCTGTGTTAATGGTTTTTAAAGAAGCTAAAATATGGAAATTGGAGACAAAACCAGAAAGCTACAGATTCTCAAAATTGTCTCAATGAAAATAACCATGATTCATACTAAAGTTTTCTTTTTTCTTGAATGCTCTATAACTGAGAGTATGAATGATCATTAGTCACTCTTTAAATCTTCATTGACCTGAGTCATTCACCTATGTATAGTAAGTGCTCCCTTATGTTAATAAAACAGTATCCTTTAAAAAAAAAAGGCTCAAAATTAATATCCTTCATATCCTGCTCCCAAACCTTACCTTCTGCTATTGGATTTAGACCACATTTGCCTCCTATAGCACGTATCAGTCTGTCCTATTTAACTTTAGGAGGTGAAGTAACAAGTATTTCCCTGCTCCAAACCGAAGACCAAACTCATAGCAATCTGCTTTCTATTAGAAGCAGATTGTCTTTATACTATTGATAAATTAAGAATATAAAAGTACTAAAGTTATTTCCTTTTCTCAACTAGTGATGTCTGCCTGTAGAGTCTAGATTCAGTTGGCACAGTCATATTTGCTACATTTATTCTCCTTGGAATAAGCAGAATCAGGTTTCATCAGGACTGGCTGCATTGTCTTCCTCTGTTGCTTGGTAAGGCTGCTCCCCCGTCAGGGGGAGGTGATCAAAGAGCCGGCCACTGAGTTCATGTCAGAGACAGCCCCTGTTCCCCTTACTAGGGAGCCCACTGGGATAGATATCTTAACAAAAGTAGAAAGCAATTGGAAATGACACTGCAATATGCACACCCTCCTTTGTAGCCACAGTTGTGCCTCTCATGGGTATCTCTTGGGAGTTTCAACTCCCAGCTCAGTTTTTATGGGTGAAGCTCCATACAGTGGTGAAGGCTTAGAACATAGGTATGACCAATAAGTTAGCCCACGAAAAGGAAAAATTCTGTACCCAGAGATGTTAAATGGAGACGTACTTCTTAGTCGTCTATTTCTCTTACTTATACATGAATTGGAGTCCATTTGGGCTTTTTTTTTTTTTTTTTTTTTTTTTTTGCTGAAAGCTTTTTTTTTTTTCTTAGTAAATGTTCATATCTCTCTGATCTAATAATGATTTTCATACACCAACACAGAGGTTTGGGTCTGGGCTCAATCTATAAAATATGTGGCTTCTGCTTGTTCATTTAAGAGCCAAAATCTGAGAGACATTCAAAGGCCCAGATTACACAGTCACCTGGTGAGTAAGAAATGATAGAATGGGTGTCTCTAAGGTACCCAGGAGTTCACTGTAACTGAAAGTCACCCTGAGCCTGTAGCATGGCAGACACAAAGCATACAGCAAAAGTCACATCAAAAGTTCGCCCTGTTTGTCTTATCACCCCTTCTAGTGTCCCATGGTGAAACTGATGGGATGACTGGTGGGGAATCTGGATCAAAGAGAGGACCAGAGGATCAGAGGACCAGAGGATCAAAGAGTTTTCCTGGTGCCAAAGGAAGACTCTGAGCTTATCTAAGAAAAGGAAAAAGGACCAATGGAACATGTGGGAAAGTAAGGTTTGAGCTGATATTAGTGCTTACCATGAGGGAAAGGTGTACAATTCTAATTCTAATTTTATTCTAATTCTAATACCACAATGTCGCTGAAGTTAAAAATTATCTCAAAATGTGCTTGCACAGGCAGGTGCAGAAGAGAACACATTCATTTACATATCCAAATCTGGCATATTCAGTTCATATTTACTGTGTTTTCCACTTGGCTACAAGGGTTTAAAGGCTGGAAGAAACTCAGGATATTGCCCACCCAGCCAAATATTCAGCATCTGCATCTCTCATGCTTTCAGTAATTTCAGTGCTTAAAGCATGAATTTGTAGCAAATCTCTCTCTCTCTCTCTCTCTCTCTCTGCTTCTCCCTCTCCCATACCCTCTCTCTTTCCTTTCCTCCCTCTCTCCCCACAGAGAAAGAGAGAGACTAATACTATTTATAATGTATTTCTGTTAAGTTCTATGACCTTCGTGTAATAGTCACATGCAAATGAGTTAAGCAGAATCAATATCCATTTTGCCTGAAGTACTTTTACACAGAATTGCATGGACATGGATGCTTGTCCATTTATTTTTCACAATATGGCAGAGCACAGTGAAGAGTCTTGCTACGTAGAGACTGTTAAACTCTTCCTCAAAGACTGGTCATTAATTACTGAGCTTACCTCCTGTTGTCGTTGAGAACATCCCTTCCAATTTTTTCACTCTACTCTCTGATCTCTACCCCAGTGACCCTCCCAGGATTCCTATGTTCCTTACAATTGTTCTGAACTCTTTATCCTTACATCCAGCCTGGTAGAAATAAATTTACCCAATATCACTCTATAAACAGAGATCAGATATAAATTGTGAAGGATGTTTTTTTAAAATAGGACAAGCCCTATAATTTAAAACATAAAGATGCAAAAATCTCAGTGCTTCATATTTTGTGTAAATTGAGTCATACCACTCCTAAGATGAAAACGAAAAAAGATGAATATATCAGTCGTCTTTCTTTACATTTGCATATTTTTTTCTAATATCAGTTTTATAGTCTTCATGATGTGACCCTGTTTCCAATTGTGTTCTGTGAAGCCAGCATCTCATACTTTGGAAAGTTTTTCTTTCATTTGCTCCTTATACCTTAAATGTGACTGTGGGCAAATAACCACAAGATGGCACCATGATCCAATTCATGTAAGGTAACATTCTAATCAATGATTCTCCCCCCCATATGATTGCTATTGCTTTCAAAAACTTTAATAAAAGCAAACATATTATTTTGAAAAACATTATTTTCTCTGATAGACACATTTTACTCTACATTTTCACTGAGGTATAGGTCTGATAGATGATTGCAAATAATTTTAAATAACCTTTTTAAATTAAATTTTATTTTATTAATTACACTTTATTCACTTTGTATCCCCCCCATAAGCCTCTCCCTCCTCCCCTACTGACCCCACCCTCCCTCCCACTTCTTCACGAATGCCCCTCCACAAGTCCACTGATAGGGGAGGTCCTCTTCTCCTTCCTTCTGATCTTAGTCTATCAGATCACATCAGGAGTGGCTGCATTGTTATCTTCTGTGGCATGGTAAGGCTGCTCCTCCCTCAGGGGGAGGTGATCAAAGAGAAGACCAATTAGTTCATGTCAGAGACATTATTATGGACACTTGGACACTAAACTGCAATGGGCTACACCTATGCAGGGGTTCTAGGTTATCTCCATGCATGGTACTTGGTTGGAGTATGAGTCTCTGGGAAGACCCTTGTGTTCAAATTTTCTGGTTCTGTTGCTCTCCTTGTGGGGTTCCTGTCCTTTCCAGCTCTTACTATTTCCCATTTCTTACATAAGATTCCATGCACTCTGCCCAACAGTTGGCCATAAGTCTTAGCATCTGCTTTGATAGTCTGCAGGGCAGAGCATTTCAGAGGCCATCTGTGGCAGGCTTCCAGATTGTTTCCTGTTTTCTTCTTCTTCTGATGTCCTTTTGGGATAGGGATTGAGCATTTTAGTCAGGGTCCTCTCTCTTGATTAGTTTCTTTAGATGTACAGATTTTAGTAGGTTTATCCTATGTTATATGTCTATATGAGTGAGTATATACCATGTGTGGCTTTCTACTTCTGGGACAGCTCACTCAGGATGATTCTTTCCAGGTCCCACCATTTACCTGCAAATTTCATGATTTCCTTATTTTTCATTGCTGAGTAATACTCCATTGTGTAGATGTACCACAATTGCTGCATCCATTCTTCAGTTGAGGGGCATCTGGGCTGTTTCCAGCTTCTGGCTATTACAAATAAAGCTGCTACAAATATGGTTGAGCCAATGTCCTTATTGTGTACTTGAGCCTCTTTTGGATATATGCCTAGGAGTGGTATGGCTGGATCTTGAGGAAGCACTATTCCTAATTGTCTGAGAAAGCGCCAGATTGCTTTCCAGAGTGGTTGTACAAGTTTACATTCCCACCAGCAATGGAGGAGGGTTCCCCTTTCCCCACAACCTCTCCAGCATATGTTGTCACTTGAGTTTTTCATCTTGGCCATCCCGATGGGTGTAAGTTGAAATCTCAGGGTCGTTTTGATTTGCATTTCCCTAATGGCTAATGATGTTGAACATTTCTTTAAGTGTTTCTCTGCCATTCAATATTCCTCTACAGAGAATCTACAGAGAGTTCTCTGTTTATCTCTGTTCCCCATTTTTTAATTGGATTACTTGTTTTGCTGCTTTTCAGCTTCATTAGTTCTTTATATATGCTGGATATTAGCCCTCTGTCAGATGAAGGGTTGGTGAAGATTCTTTCTTTATATGATCTTATTAATAAGCCAACAGAGTACTTTGGTTTGGGTAGGAAGGGAAACATTTTAACTAGCAAAAGCTAGATGTAGTGATGAAACATAAAGTGAAATATAAAGGTCAAGTGTTTAGAATCTATTTTGATTTTTTACAAATTACTGTTTTTTCAATATTTTAAAATGTATTTATTTAGTTTGTGTGTGTAAGTGTGTCTGTGTTTCTGTGTATGTTTATGGATGGATAGGTATGTGCCTTGGCAGGCATGTGGTGACCAGAGGACAACTTTCAAAAAAAGGTTTTCTCCTTCTACTGTGTGAGTCCTTTCAGAGGAACTCAGGTCACTGAGCTTGGCAGCAATTGCTTTTACCTGCTAATTTTACTATATGACTTGCTAATTTTAATGCAAAACTACCTTTGTACCAACCTGGGATCTAGCCTAGGATTCTACATGTCCTGGGCAAGCACTCTGAAACAGAGCTACATTCATAGGCCCTGCATTCTTCATTGATTAGTTCCACGATAATTAAATCATCATAATATTGGCCATTTATAACTTAAAGGTTAGATTTGTCAGTGCATTGGCTAGGCAAATAATATTCTTTCAGAGTATTTTTAAGTGAATTATCTTTCATTTCTGCCTTTCTTGATTCTAAAGCTACAGCTGAGCAATAGATGTTGAGTTAATGCATGTTGTCATGATTCCAAAGAGACAAGGCCCTGTGAAAGGAATTAATTTACTGCAAGAATATTGGCTTTTTATTTCTGGGGATAGACTATCAAGGTAAACTAGATAAAAAAAATAAATCAGGCTAGAGTTTGTAATAGACTTTTTAAGGTCAAACAATTTGTTGAGATAGGCCCAAGATTGGAAACAAATTATCTTTCCAATATACCACATAACAGTCTCTTGTTTTTCTGTAAACTTTAAACATTAGTATTCTCTCCTCAATCACCAGTCTTAATCAGAGATTCATGCCAAATCTACCCCCGAGGCCTGTTGAATAGGTCTGATTCCATTCATTAGCATTCCCCATCTTCCCCACATTTCAACTTGTAAGCTGGTAACATCTGAAATGACATTCTGGTCTCAGCCAAGGATCCTCTCTTCAACCACTTGTCTTTGAAGTATTCAGGGTCACCTTGAGGTAAACGTACACATAAATGCACAGTAACTATCAAGAGCAGGCTATTTTTCATGTCTTAATGTGTGTGATGAGTAACTCTTGGGTTTTACGAAGCCATCAAATATACAATCTCAGTGTCTGGTGTCTCAGGGACTAAGCGTGCTCTTCATTCCAGCAGAGGTGCTTTAGATAAAATACATTGAAGTGGGAGGATGGGGAGAGATGGGGAGAAGGTCTGCTTTCTCACTTTCCTGCACAGCTGAAGAGGAAGAAAGAGAAGTCTGGCACTTTATGGTTCTTCCTTTCCTGATCATACATAAGGGAAACAATGGAGATTTTCTGTGCTTCCTCTTAAGAGTTCCAAATGTCCAGAGAAAGACTAACATGAAAGACAAGGGAGAAGGAGGACAAAAGAAAGAGGAGAGAAGAGGGGGGAAGGGAGAAAGAAAGAAGAGGAAGGAGGCAGCTCCACCAGGATTTGGTGTAATTCGGTGTAGAGCCTGTTACTCTTGTGAGTTAGACTGGTGAGAACAGTGGGCATCCTATCTGAAGCCAGACGATCTTTTCCAGACGATCTTTCAGGATGATAGTGTGTGATGCCCGTAAAAATCAAAAGCTGCCCTGGTTTATTTAATAGCATCCCAATAAAACAGAGGCTCTCAGTATGTGGGTTGTGACCCCTCTGGGGGGTCGCATTTCTGTCATGTACATCAGAGATTTACATAATTCATAACAAAATAGCAAAGATACAGTTATGAAGCAGCAAGGAGATAATTTTATGATTGGGGCTCTTCCACACCAGAGGAGCTGTATTAAATACAGGTCGTAGTATTAGGAAGAGTGAGGCCACTACAATAGAAGGAAAAGACCAGAACTCAGCTGGGGATCAATTGCAATCAAATCACCAGTGAAGAGAAAGAGTACTGCCTCTGACACAATCTGATTGACCTGCTCTTTGATCACCTCCCTCTGAGAGGGGAGCAGCCTTACCAGGCCACAGAAGATGACAATGCAGCCACTCCTGGTGTGATCTGATAGACCTCCCCTATCAGTGGACTTGGGGAGGGGCATTAGTGAAGAAGGGGGAGGGGAGGGTGAGACTGGGAGGGGAGAAGGGAGGAGCTTATGGGGGGATACAAAGTGAATAAAGTGTAATTAATAAAATTAAATTAAATTAAAGAGAGAGAGTATCTTCTGCCTCCCACGTAGATGCTTCAGGAGTCTTCCTTTATGTCTTTCTTGGATGGAGTTATGTATCAGAAACAGTCACCACACTGTGTGCTCAGCACAGTAGCCATGCTTTGTCCTGGATGTGGTTACTCCAGAAATCTGCCCAGTTAATCCCCGCTAATTCCTATTCTGTGGTGACATAAATAAAGCCATTGATTGCTAGAAGAAAAAAACAAAACAAAACAAAACAAAACCTGACGTAGATGAAATTTACTCTCACTTCTCTTCCTTTGCTAAAAGCAGTATTTTTAAGGAAATTGAAAATTCTCTTATTTTCATAACAGCCAGAACTTTAGCATTTTCTCAAGGACCCCAGACTCCAAGTTAGGCTGCAGTTACTGTACAGAGGCTGGGAGAAAAGGACTTTTACCTAATAATTACATTTTAGAAGTATTGGGAAAAGCTCCTTAAAACAGACATTCCCCCAGAGGAAACCTAGAGAAAGGCCTTTTGAAAACATTTACATCGCAGAGGGCATAGAAACAGAAGTTTAAAATTAAAAGAGCTCTAAAGTAAATGCCCTAAGAAAAGGAAAATCAGGGCTTCCAATCTGATCAATCAAGTGGCAGACAAGGTTTTTGTTCAGAACCCTGGTGAGTGTCTTAGATACACTTCACAGAAGCAAGTGCTAAAAGGATTAAACACACCTGCTATGAAGGAGAACACTTCACAGAAAAATTTCTAAATAACCTGAAGGTCAGCTAAGGCTGGACTCAGCAAAGTCTCTAGCCCATAGGATTTTAAGAACAAATACACAGTGGTAGGCCTTTGAACACTTTGGGTAAAGAAAAAGGATGGAGCCGAGCCTTGGAGACATAGGGGGAAACCCTGGTCTTGCCCAGAATTTCCAAAAGGATCCTGTACAACAACAGATCATCTGGAGGTATCACCATCCCTGATTTCAAGCTGTACTACAGAGTAATAATAATAAAAATGGCATGGTATTGGCATAGAAGCAGAAAGGTGGATCAATGGAACTAAATAGAAGACCAAGAAAAAAAACCCACACACCTGTGAATACTTTATTTTTTACAAAGAAGCCAAAACCATTCAATGGAAAAAAGATAACATCTTCAACAAATGGTGATGGTCCAACTGGACGTCTTCATGCAGAAAAATGGATCCATATTTAAAAAATAGATCCATATTTATCACCCTGCACAAAACTAAAGTCCGAGTGGATCAAAGACTTCAACATAAAACCAGACACACTAAATCGGTTAGAAGAAAAAGTGAAGAGCCTAGAACTCATTAGCACAGGACACAACTTCCTGAACAGAACACCAACAAGTACAGGCTCTAAGAGCAATGATCGATAAATGGGACCTCATGAAACTGAAAAGCTGCTCTAAAGCCAAAGACATAGTCATCAGAACAAAATGACAGCCTACAGACTGGGAAAGGATCTTCACCAACCCTATATCTGACGGAAGGCTGATATACAGAATACATAAAGAACTAAAGAAATTAAAAAGCAATAAATCAAGCAATCCAATAAAAAATGCAGTAAGGAGATAAACAGAGAATTCTCTGTAGAGGAATATAGAATGGCAGACAAACACCTAAAGAGATGTTCAATGTCCTTAGCCATCAGGAAGATGCAAATCAAAACGACCCTGAGATTTCACCTTACACCCATCAGAATGGCCAAGATGAAAAACTCAAGTGACAACACATGCTGGAGAGATTGTGGAGAAAAGGGAACCCTCCTCCATTGCTGGTGAGAATGTAAACTTGTACAACCACTTTAGAAATCAATTTGGTGCTTTCTCAGACAATTAGGAATAGTGCTTCCTCAAGATCCAGCTATACCACTCCTAGGCATATATCCAAAAGAAGCTCAAGTACACAACAAGGACATTTCCTCAACCGTGTTTGTAGCAGCTTTATTTGTAATAGCCAGAATCTGGCAACAACCCAGTTGTCTATCAACGGAGGAATGGATGCAGAAATTGTGGTACTTTTAAACAATAGAATACTACTCAGCTATTAAAAACAAGGAAATCATGAAATTTTCAGGCAAATGGTGGGATCTAGAAAATATCATCCTGAGTGAGGTATCCCAGTAGCAGAAAGACACACATGATATATTCTTGATTATATAGACCTATAAGATAGGATAAACGTAAAATATGTGCACCTAAAAAAGATAAACAAGAAAGAGGACCCGGAGTAAGATGATCAATCCTCACTTAGAAAGACAAATGGGATGGAAGTGGGAAGTAGGAGAAAAACAAATAACAGGACAGAAGTCTACTGCAGAGGGCCTCTGAAAGACTTTACCTAGCAGTGTATCAAAGCAGATGCTGAAACTCATAACCAAACCTTGGGCAGAGTGCAGGAAATCATATGAAAGAAGGGGAAGTTAGTATGACCTACAGAGGACAAGGGCTCCACAAGGACAAAATATATCAGGGCATGGGGGCCCTCTATAAGACTGTTTCTCCAATCAAGGACCATGTATGAATATAACCTAGAACCCTTGCTTGGACATAGCCCATGGTAGCTCAGCAATCAAGTGGGTTCCCTAGCAAGGGAAACATGAACTATATCTGACATGAACTCAATGCCTGGCTCCTTTACCACCACCACCCTCCCTGCGAGGGAGGAACAGTCTTGCTAGGCCACAGAGGAGGACATAGCAGCCAGTCCTGAAGATACCTGATAAGCTAGGGTCAGACGGTGAGGATGACCTCCCTTAGCAATGGACTTGGAAAAAGGCAGGGAGGAGATGAGGGAGGAAGTGTGTGATTGGGAGGGAATGAGGGAGGGGGCTATGGCTGGGATATAAAGTAAATAACCTGTGATTAATATAAAAAATTAAAATTAAAAAAAAGTGGCTTACAGTAAAAAGTCAAAGAAAATTTACCAGAGTATATCATTAGAGTGTAAGAAGACACAGACCATGTGAAATAGAGTAGGGGTTCCTGAAAAAAAAAAAAAAAAAAAAAAAAAAAAAAAAAAAAAAAAAAAAAAAACAACATTGATCTGAAATGTGAAAAACAATTGTGTGAGAGGCAGAAGAGCAAGATCTAAAAGGCTATGAAATAATCCGAAACAGCATAATAAACCACTGAGGTTTGATAAGATATTTCATTTATAGGCTCAACATCTAAAACAAAATAATGAAGGACAAAATTTGTTAAATGACCATTAAACACCAGAATGTCTTTTAATGTTCTTAAATACCTAAGAAAATTTGTCAAAAGTGTTTTAATACATTTCCAGGAAATAATTTTCTTAATTTTCAATACCACAGTATTTTTGAAATTTGTAATATATGACAAACTGGATTCATTTTATCATACATGTATATTCATAAGTGATGTTTATTCATTCTGCAGATTGTGCAAAGTGTTGTATGCAGTATCATTCCCTCCTATACTGTTTCGAAGAGTTTCAGTTTTAACTCAATCCATTCTATTAAACTTATCTTTATCCATTCATCTGTTTTCAGTCTTGCTTAATACTTTCTTTGGAAGGAAATATATATGTGGCTATTGGAGAGATATGTTAATCAAAGTTTTTAAATATGAACAAGACAAAGGAATCGGTCCAAAGGACCTATTGCACAACATGGTAACTAGAAAACCCAAGAATGGAGAAAGAAACTGGTTAGCCAGTTGAGCATAGAAGACCCCAAATGTGAACAGTCTTTCCATTATTAAAAGTTGAAAAAGTCCGTGTCCTTTGAACAACTCTATACATATCAGAGGTGAGTGATGCCAGAAATATTAAAGCAGAATATTTTTTTGTTTTGTTTTGTCAACAAAATCCAGGCATGCCAGAGGGAATATTTGGTTTCTTTTTATCTTTCTTTCCCACAGTGTGTACACTGGCTTGAAAACTGTACATGACAATATGATGGAAACTGAGAGGGTCCTGGATTAATCAAGGATAAGCAAACTAGACTTTCCAGTTCATCCAACTCCACACTTCCCTCCATTAAAGCTTTATTAACTCTAAGGTTGGTGCTGGGTACCCAAAGTTAGCCCATTTCTATTTCCAGGGATTGCTCCTGCCCTATGGGGGAGCTCTGCCTTCTTTTTCTTACATGTCCACCTATGACTCTGTAATACCGTCCTGTTGTGCATGAATTTCATTCTTTGGATTTATAAGAGAAGAACCCAGAAACCATTGGCCACACACACACACACACACACACACACACACACAGAGAGAGAGAGAGAGAGAGAGAGAGAGAGACAGAGACAGAGACAGAGTTACAGCCTACCTGACACTAAACAGACTCCACTGCTGCCATGAAACCACATTTTCCCATATTATAATCAATAAAATTACTAGAAAAGTGCTGAAGGTAATGGCTGTAGTAATTAGGATTAGCTGTCCATAATGTACATATTTCAAACATCAGCCTATAATCATAAGTACATGGATTTTTGTCATTAATTGAGAGGGAAACACATGGAACATCTTTTGTATAATTAATTAATTCATTTTTTATTCATTTCACATCCTGTTTGTAGCTCCATCACTGCTCCCCTCCCAGCCCCATCCTCCTTCTCTCCTCCTTTCCCCAACCTCTTCCTCAGAAAAAGGTAGCATAGAACATTTTAAACCTAAGTCCATGCGTAACTGTCTGAAAACATTTTAGTGAGTTGAGTTTGTAACAGTCATACAGGCAATAGTGATAGAGATGAATTTCAAATGTAGAATTTTACGAATTCCAAATCCACGGTCTGCATATTTCTCATTACTATTGATATTATTTGGGATCCTTATTAAAATCTGAGGGATGTCTGCCTGACACTCTCTTGCTTCAAGCCAAGCAAACTTTCCAGCTTGGATCATTTAATTCCAACCTGCCACTGAATCCCTCCCAGCAGCTGGAAACTTTCTTTTAAAGTGCTTCCACTAAAGAGTTAGGATGCACTCTGCTGTGTTCGTGCTGACTAGTTCTGCACAGTAGTAACCATAATTAAATACCATACTTAGTAGGTTATATTCCCTGTACACACGTTCTCTGCACATTTTCTCTACACATTGCTTGTGTTCTTAAGTATGGCAGTGTTCTATGGTTCTTAACAACACTATTGGGATCTTACTTTTTGCTTCCTTTTTTTCTTATTTTGGTCCCCACTACCTTAGAAAACTTATAAATTTGGTTCTTTTTCTCTAAGTTTATCATACTTAGACACTGTCAGTTTGGAGCCCTATCCATCGCCTGCCTGCCAAATGCTTCCCACAGCTATGCTGATGATTTCTCTGGACTCCTCTCGTATCTTTTGACTCAGGCTGGCCTATCTGACACTACCTGTGTGGATATATGAACCCAAAGAATTAGATTGTAACCATTGCTCTCTGTTAGTGCAGACTGTAAGTCTTTGTTTTCATTCTGGTAAGCACACCTTTAGCTTTGTTCAAGAGACAAAGTACCCTTTTAAGTGACACCTTTAGTCAGCATTCTTCCACAGGTCATGCCAAGGAACAGATTCCACCTTAAAGCAGATGTACAACCTCCCAAGAAGTTGATTTTTCTCTGTTAAACAAATTAGTTCTCCACTTTCTATTTACTTATCAAATTCTGTTCTTGGGTGAATACTTAGAAAGCCCAGACAGTGAATTCACATTGAATTATAAATAAAGGTTAAACACACAGACTCTGCTGTCAAGATTTAAATTTAAATTTTATTTTTAATATCATTTAGCACTTAAAACTGTGATAATAATACCAAGAATTCATATATGTATATGTTATAATAATTCATTAATTATTTTCTGAAGACATTTAAACCCACTTTAAAAAAAAAATTCTATATGAATGCTTCTGAATCCTTTGACACAAAATTGTTATGACCATGTCCTTTGGCCACATAAAACTATCATGTGTATTTCCCAAAAGCAAAGATAATTCCTTATGTAATCACAGCTTAACTATCAGATTAGTATTGATACACTGTGATCTAAAGTTCAGTATATAATAATCATAGTTCTATGTTAGTTCTAAGGCACAGAGACATGGAGAGAGAGAGAGAGAGAGAGAGAGAGAAGGCATACACGTGACACTGTGCACTTGTGGAGGTCAAAGCATGACTTTCTAGGAGTGGGTTCCCTCTCTTCACCTTGTCTTGAGGCAGCATCTGTCTTCTTTCTTCCAGCATGCTGCACACTCATGCAAGCAGACTCAAAGGCTTGTGCCTGACTGTCCTGTCTCCACCGCTGGTCTCCCTGTAGGAATGCTGGGATTGCTAATGTGTGTCATGGTATTAAGGCGTTTTTGACATTAGTTCTTGGATTAAACTCACGTCATCTTGTTGGCACAGCAAGTGCTTTGACCTACTGAGCCTTCTCCTTGAACCCCATGTTATAGTTTTAGTAATTGTTCTAAGAATCATTTTGTAACTTTTTTTTTCAAAGGATATGTATAAGTATGTATATGTATGTATGAGGATATGTATAAGTAGATCTCCTGGTCTTCCTTGATAGAATGCAGTAATACAATGATATCCATATTAACAGCTTATTATAGTCAAGGATACAGCCTGATGTCAGCAGAGGGAAAAGGCACATTAACCTAAAAATCAGATAATATCTTCTAGGTGTCTCTTAACATTGATTCTAAGCACAAATGCACTTGATCCTTTCAACAACATTACTGGGTGGAGACTGTAAAACTACCAGGGACATGCACCCCAGCTGTGGTGTTAGGATTATAATTTGTAATTGTCAGCTATTCTGACCCCAATCCCTACAGTAGAACCAGAAAAAAAAAAATGACTCCATAAATCACATTTTAGGAAGTGTGTTTCTGTCAAGACTGATAAAAAAGCTATCGCAAGAGTCAAACTATTTCATGGGCCCAGTGTTTCCCAGAAATCAAACAGGTGATAGTGCTAAAGACAGACAAACTTTGGAATGCGCTTGGTTGGGCCAGCCCAGGAGGCCTATAGTGTTAAGTTTGTTCTGAAAAGAAAGAAGTGCTGTATCATACATTGTATTCAGTTGACATTTATTTTTAATCTATTTAATTGTGAACAGTTCAGCCTTCCTTCAGTCTTTCTTTTAAAGACTATTATTACTTAGTTTCTAAAAATTTTCCTTTAAAAAGAAACTAGCACACTTTTTATTTTATATATAATGCTTTTGAGGAAAGAAAAGGCCACCAAAACAGGCTTTATAATGAAGAATAGATGAAATATGTTGATGACAAGATGATAATCTGTGACTAGCTACTATTGAACGTTTATTATTATCCTCCTTGTGAAATTTAATAGAAAAAAATGCTTCACAGGGCTTGTCAGAGATTCCTTATTGTTTGATTCTGATACATATTTTGTTAATTGAATGATCATTTAAGTGATGCCATGCAACCCATCAGAAGAAAGAAATCTCTATGGTGGGTTTGGTGGGTTTATTTAGCCAGTGTGAGGAGCCACACCCCTGATTTTTCTGGATGTCAGCACTTGACCACTAGCTAAATAAGTGACTGTTTAAAAACAACTGTGTCTATTACTTTGATGTGTATTCTAGAAGCATATTTTACTATAACAGCTTTTGCACAGGCAGAATTTACTACCCAGTTTGATCATATAATTATTATTCAAATGAAGAAACTGTTGATTAGAGCAGGAGACAAGCTGATATTTCTGCTGAAGCACAGAGATATAAATTGAGAGGTACAATCTCCCTATCACTATCCAAAGCATGTGTAAAAATATATAGTAAGAGCTTTGATTAAATTGTTTCCATAATGATAATGCTTAGTAGGAGCAACAAGGAAATCATATTCATATTTTATCTTCCTGATGATTAAAATATTTACAATTTTCTTTAGGGTTGTGTTACTGTGTATTTTTAAATGTTGATGGTTCAAAGATTCACCAGCCTGACTCAAGTTTTGTTTTTTTTTTTTTTTTTTTTTTTTTTTTTTTTTTTTTTTTTTCTTTTTAGTTACATTTTGTTAACTCTGTGTCCCAGCTGTATCCCGCTCCCTCATTCCCTCCCCAACCCCACACTCCCTCCCTGGTCTCCTCTCTGCCCCTTTCCAAGTCCCCTGATAGGGGAGGACCTCCTCCCCTTTCATCTGTCCCTGTTTTATCAGGTATCTTCAGGGCTGGCTGCAAAGTCCTCCTCTGTGGCCTAACAGACTGCTCCTCCCCTGGGGGGAGGTGTCAAACAGCCTGCCCTTGAGATCCTGTTAGAAATAGTCCGTGTCCCCCTTACTTTGGAAAACTACTTGGTTACTGAGCTACCACAGGCCACATCCGAGCAGAAGTTCTAGGTTATATCCATAGATGGTCCTTGGGAGGATTGTTATTTAAAAGAGACTGGCCAGGACCAAGCCAGAGAGAGAAAGAGAATTCTCTAGGTAAATTCCTCACTATTGTTAGCCCAAGGACTACAAAGGCAAAAAACACAAAGTTATAATGTGGGGGAGCTAAATTAACTCATATCCTGTCTGAGTTCAGGCAAGGCTTGATTCTTTTTTTTTTTTTAGACATCCAGCAAGTACCTCATTTGTCCAAGCAAACAAGGGTTGCTTAAAGAAGCTGAACTTAGCAGTTAGCCTGTTTTATATTGTGATCCATTACCTTATAAGAATAACTGAGGCATTTTGCAACAACCAGCAATTAAAAAAAATTATTTTTCCAGATCTTACTGTCTCCCACTTCTTTCATAAGATTCCCTGCACTCTGCCCAAAGGTTGCTCATAAGTCTCAGCATCTGCATTGATAGTCTGCAGGGCAGAACCTTTCAGAGGTCCCCTGTGTCAGGCTCCTGACTTGTTCCCTCTTTTCTCCTTCTTCTGATGTCCATCTCTTTGCCTTTCTGGATAGGGATTGAGCATTTTAGCAAGAGTCCTCCCTCTTGATTAGTTTCTTTAGGTGTACAGATTTAAGTAGGTTTATCCTATATTATATGTCTATATGAGTGAGTATATACCATGTGTGTCTTTCTGGTTCTGTGATATCTCATTCAGGATGATCTTTTCCAGATCCCACCATTTACCTGCAAATTTCATGATTTCCTTGTTTTTTATTGCTGAGTAACAAGGAGAGCAACAGACCCAAAAAATCTGAGCACAGGGGTCTTTCCAGAGACTGATACTCCAACCAAGGATCATGCATGGAGATAACCTGAGACCCCTGCACAGATATAACCCATGGCAGTTCAGTATCCAAGTGGGTTCCATTGTAATAGGAACACGGACTGTCTCTGACATGAACTGATTGGCCTGCTCTTTAATTACCTTCCCCTGAGGGGGTAGCAGCATTACCAGGGCACAGAAGAAGACAATGCAGCCACTCTTGATGAGACCTAATTGACTAGGATCAGAAGGAAAGAAAAGAAGACCTTCCCTATCAGTGGACTTGGGGAGGGGCATGCATGCAGAGGGTGGAGGAAGGGAGAGATTGGGATGGGAGGAGGTAGGGAACCACAGGGGAGATACAAAGTGAATAATGTATAATTAATAAAGAAAAAAGGGGGGAAATTATTTTTATTTATTTTATATCTCAATCACAGTGTTCTCTTCCTCCTCTACTCCCAGTACCTCTCCTCACTTCCCTTCTTTTCCTTAACCCATACACTCTTTTGTTTCTCTTCAGAAAAGGGCCTGCCTGGATGGATATTAAGTTGCAGTAAAACTAGGCACTTCCTCTTCTATTAAGGCTAAGACAAGGCAAAGTAGTAGGGAGAAGGGGTCCCAAAGACAGGCAACAGAGTTAGAGATAGCTCCTACTCATACTGTTAGGAGTTCCTCATCAAGTAAAGCTATATCCTTGTTGTAGTCCCATCCCCTTCCCCACCCCAAGTCCCACCTTACCTTTCTTTTTCTTTTCCCTTTCCCCTCCCCATCCTCTTTTGCTCAGAAAAGGGGAGGTCTCTTTACCATCCACCTCAGCTCATCAAGTTGCCTCAGGACTGAGCATGTCCTCTTCTCCTGGCAAGGCAATCCCTCTAGGTGAAAGTGATCAAAAAGCTGGCAAGTAATTCCATGTCTAATACAGTCATCGCTTCCTTTATTAGAGGGCCCACATGAGGACTAAGCTGCCTGTCTGCTACATCTTTGTAGGGCTTAGGTCCAGTACCTGCATAGTCCTTGATGCTTCAGTCTCAGCAAGCCCCTCTGGACCCCGGTCAGTTGGCTCTGTTGGTCTTCCTGTGGAGCTCCTGTCACCTCCTGGTCCTTTTCTTTTTCCTCCCACTTTTTCCACAAGACTCCCTACAAATCACCGAATGTTTGGCTTGTGAGTCTTGGGATCTGTTTTGAGGTGTTGCTGTGTAGTGCCTCTCAGAGGACAACTCTGTCAGGCTCCTGTATGCAAGTTAAGCAGAGCATCATTCATAGTGTCAGGGGTTGGCACTCCCTGATAGGGTCGGTCTTTGGTTGGACCAGGTCATTTGTTTATGTACTCAATTATGAATCGATTTTAGCCATATAGTACAGGGTGAGCATATATGAGGCACAGACTTAAAAAAGGTAAGTATCATAGGGAACCCAAGGGAGGATGTATAAATCTCAATCAGAAGGGAAAACGTAATAGACAGACATAGTGGCTGGAGAAAGGGAACAAGTAGGAGAGGGAACACACATTCAAGAGGGTGGGAAACAGAACTGGGAGAGCAAGGATGAAAGGACAAAAGGACTGTAGAGAAAAGAGAAATTGTGGGTGGGGGCATCCCTATAACAAGCTGGAGATCTAAGTCAGGGTAGGATCCTAGGAGGATATGAGGGGGACTCAAGCAGAGACTCCTAGTAGCAGAGGCCATAGTGACTGAAGAGGACACCCACTAACTAAACTAGTCTCCTAGCAGAAGGAGGGGAACACCAACCCACCCACAAAAATTTGGACCCCAAATTTACCCTGCTTACAAGATGTGCAGCGATAAAGATAGAGCAGATAGAAAAGAGATTAAGGAAATGCCCAAGCTACAACTTTAACTTATGTGTGGAGGGTCTAAGTCAGGCACATATCCTGCCAGTGTTGTTATTACAATTACATGAATTTAGAAGTATTTAAGATATTACTACTGAGAGGACAAGTAAAAATACTATTTTGTTTTGGTATGTGTGTTTGGACTGAAAAGTATTTTAAATTTGATATGACTAAGCATTTTAATACAATGTGTTACAAATTCATCAGGGTTAGAATTGAAGAAAAAAAAGCATATGATGAAAAAACAAAATTCACAGGTCAATGGTCACTTTTAAAAGAAAGATTCAAATATCTTACAAATGTATAAAATGTTTCCTGAGATTATGATAGACTTACATTATTTCTAAAATTACACACATGTTAAATAATTATAATAACCCAAACTCAATGAAGATTTGATTGATGTTTCATACGTGGAGTTTTAATACAGAGTAAGAGATACTAAAGTCATGTAAGGGGTTTTAAATCTAAACCTTCCAAGTGATGACTCTTCTCAAAGCTGGCTCCACAACTGGAGAGCTTAAAAAACGTGCCTTTTCTCAAGTCTTCATCCCATAGATTTGGATAGATTGAAACTAGTCTTTCCAAAGTTGAGAATGACTAGCCCAATCAGAACTTCTGAGCAGAATTAGAAGTTCAAATGTCTTGAATTCCAAATGACATATATAGATCAGGTTACTTTCTTTCTCATTGGTGACTGCAGTCAACATCACTATAATTATTATTCTCAGTGGTATACCTGAGCTCTTAACATTCATTTGACATAACAGCAGTAATTACAAGATATTCAAATTGCTCTTCTACTATATAATCAACTATATCTTCTCATTGTCCCACATCTTTGCAATTGAGGCCCAAGATTCCACTGAAATTCTTATACTCAAGTCCAAAGATTTTTGAATAATCTTTATTCCTCTCACACTTTATGCCTTAAGTTCAAAGTCATTTGAGTTGTACTTCCTTAATATATTTTGCCTTTATTTATGTGGAATTTTTCTTATTTATTCCTGTAAAACATATCCCTCCAAATTCCACTGACAGCTACTGATTGGTGTTTCATTCTAATATCAAGAGTAGGCTTCCCAAGAGGAGATATTCTCATATTTCATGGGTTTCAACTGTGAGCATGGGCAATTATCCCCTTCTTCTGTTAGGAGACTATTTTAGTTAGTGGGTGTCCTTTTCAGAAAAACCACATGATCATCTCCTTAGATGCTGAAAAAGCATTTGACAAAGTCCAACACCCATTCATGTTTAAATTCTTGGAGCGATCAGGAATACAAGGCACATATCTAAACATAGTAAAGGCAATATACAGCAAGCCTATAGCCAACATCAAACTCAAGGGAGAGAAACTTAAATCAATCCTACTGAAATCAGGGACAAGACAAGGCTGTCCACTCTCTCCATACCTCTTCAACATAGTTCTTGAAGTCCTAGCCAGAGCAATAAGACAACTAAAGGAGATCAAGGGGATACAAATCGAAAAGGAAGAGGTCAAAGTGTCACTATTTGCAGATGATATGATAGTATACATGAGCGACCCCAAAAATTCAACCAGAGAACTCCTCCATCTGATAAACACCTTCAGCAAAGTGGCAGGATACAAAATCAACTCAAAAAAATCAGAAACCCTCCTCTATACCAAAGACAAAAGGGCCGAGAAAGAAATCAGGGAAACAACACCCTTCACAATAACCACTAATAACATAAAGTACCTTGGGGTGACACTAACCAAGCAAGTGAAAGACATGTTTGAGAAAAACTTCAAGTCTCTGAAGAAAGAAATTGAAGAAGATCTCAGAAGATGGAAAGATCTCCCGTGCTCATGGATTGGTAGGATTAACATTGTGAAAATGGCCATCCTGCCAAAAGCAATCTACAGATTCAATGCAATTCCCATCAAAATACCAACTCAATTCTTTACAGACCTTGAAAAAAAGATTCTCAGCTTCATATGGAGAAACAAAAAACCCAGAATCTCCAAAACAATCCTGTACAACAACAGATCACCTGGAGGTAGCTCCATCCCCGATCTCAAGTTGTACTACAGAGCAATAGTAATAAAAACTGCATGGTATTGGCATAAAAACAGAAAGGAGGATCAATGGAACCACATAGAAGACCCAGAAATAAACCGACACACCTATGAATACTCGATTTTTGACAAAGAAGCCAAAACCATTCAATGGAAAAAAGACAGCATCTTCAACAAATGGTGCTGGTCCAACTGGATGTCTACAAGCAGAAAAATGAAAATAGATCTATATTTATCACCCTGCACAAAACTAAAGTCTAAGTGGATCAAAGACCTCAACATAAAACCAGATACTCTAAATCTGTTAGAAGAAAAAGTAGGGAACAGATTAGAACTCATTGGCAAAGGAGAAAACTTCCTGAACAGAACACCAACAGCACAGGCTCTAAGACCAACAATCAATAAATGGACCTCATGAAACTGAAAAGCTTCTGTAAAGCAAAGGACACCGTCATCAAAACAAAACGACTGCCTACAGATTGGGAAAGAATCTTCACTAACCCTTTATCTGACAGAGGACTAATATCCAGTATATACAAAGAACTAAACAAGCTGAAAAGCAGCAAACCAAGTAATCCAATTAAAAAATGGGGAACAGAATTCTCTGTAGAGGAATATCGAATGACAGAGAAACACTTAAAGAAATGCTCAACCTCATTAGCCATCAGGGAAATGCAAATCAAAACGACCCTGAGATTTCACCTTACACCCATCAGAATGGCCAAGATGAAAAACTCAAGTGACAACACATGCTGGAGAGGTTGTGGAGAAAGGGGAACCCTTCTCAACTGCTGGTGGGAATGTAAACTTGTACAACCACTCTGGAAAGCAATCTGGTGCTTTCTTTCTTTCTTCTTTTTTTTCTTAGACAACTAGGAATAACGCTTCCTCAAAATCCAGCCATACCACTCCTAGGTATATATCCAAAAGAGGCTCAAGTACACAAAAAGAACATTTGCTCAACCATGTTTGTAGCAGCTTTATTTGTAATAGCCAGAAGCTGGAAACAGCCCAGATGCCCCTCAACTGAAGAATGGATGCAGAAATTGTGGTACATCTATACAATGGAGTATTACTCAGCAATGAAAAATAAGGAAATCATGAAATTTGGAGGTAAATGGTGGGACCTGTAAAGGATCATCCGAGTGAGTTGTACCAGAAGCAGAAAGACACACAGGGTATATACTCACTCATATAAACATATAACATAAAATAAACCCACTAAAATCTGTACATCTAAACAAGTTAAGCAAAAGAGAGGACCCTAACTAAAATGTTCAATCCCCATCCTGAAAGGCAAAGAGGATGGACATCAGAAGAAGAAGAAAACAGGAAACAACCTAGGAACCTGCTACAGAGGGCCTCTGAAAGCCAGAAGAAGAAATCAGGAAACAACCTAGGAACCTACCACAGAGGACCTCTGAAAGCCTCTGCCCTGCAGACTATCAAAACAGATGCTGAGCCTGATGGCCAACTGGCGGGCAGAGTGAATGGAATTTTATGTAAGAAGTGGGAAATAGCAAGAGCTGGAGAGGACAGAAACTCCACAAGGAGAGCAACAGAACAAGAAAATTTGAACACAGGGAACTTTCCAAAGACTCATACTCCAACCAAGGACTATTCATGGAGATAACCTAGAACCCCTGCACAGATGTAGCCCATGGCAGTTCAGTGTCCAAATGGCTTACATAGTGATGGGAAGAGGGACTGCCTCTGATATAAACTGATTGGCCGGCTCTTTGATCACCTCCCCCTGAGGGGGGATCAGTCTTACCAGGCCACAGAAGAAGACAATGCAGCCATTCCTGATGTGATCTGATAGACTAAGATCAGAAGGAAGGAGAGGAGGACCTCCCCTATCAGTGGACATGAGGAGGAGCATGCATGCAGAAAGGGGAGGTAGGATGGGATAGGGAGGGGAGGAGGGAGGGGTTATGGGGGGATACAAAATGAATAAAGTATAATTAATAATAATAATAATAATAATAATAATAATAATAATAATAATAACAAGAGAAAAAAATGGGGAACAGAACTAAACAGAGAATTCTCGATAGAGGAATATCGAATGTCAGAGAAACACTTAAAGAAATGCTCAAATTCATTAATCATCAGGGAAATACAAATCAAAAGGACCCTAAGATTTCACCTTATACCCATCAGAATGGCTAAGATCAAAAACTCAAGTGACACCACATGCTGGAGAGGTTGTTGAGAAAGGGGAACCCTCCTCCACTGCTGGTGGGAATGTAAACTTACACAACCACTCTGGAAATCAATCTGGTGCTTTCTCAGACAACTAGGAATAGTGCTTCCTCAAGATGCAGCTATACCACTTCTAGGCATATATCGAAAAGAGGCTCAAGTACACAATAAGGACATTTGCTCGACCATGTTTGTAGCAGCTTTATTTGTAATAACCAGAAGCTGGAAACAACCACGATGCCCTGCAATGAGGAATGGATACAGAAATTGTGGAATATCTACACAATGGAATATTACTCAGCAATAAAAAACAAGGAAATCATGAAATTTACAGGTAAATGGTGGGAACTGGAAAAGATCATCCTGAATGAGCTGTCACAGAAGCAGAAAGACACATATGGCATATACTCACTGATACAGACGTATCATAAAGGATAAACCTACTAAAATCTGTACACCTAAAGAAGCTAATCATGAGGGAGGACTCTGGCTAAAATGCTCAATCCCCATCCTGAAAGGCAAAGAGGATGGACATCAGAAGAAGAAGAAAACAAGGAACAACTTAGGAACCTGCCACTGAGGACCTCTGAAAGGTTCTGCTCTGCAGACTGTCAAAGCAGATCCTAAGACTTATGGCCAAACTTTGGGCAGAATGCAGGGAATCTTATGAAAGAAGTAGGAAATAAGATCTGGAGAGGACAGGAGCTCCACAAGGAGAGCAACAGAACCAAAAAAATCTGAGCACAAGGGTCTTCCCTGAGACTGATACTCTAACCAAGTACTATGCATGGAGATAACCTAGAACCCCTGCACAGATGTAGCCCATGACAGTTCAGTCTCCAAGTGGGTTTCCCTAGTAATGGGAACAGGGACTGTCTCTGACATGAACTGATTGTCCTGCTCTTTGATCACCTCCCCCTAAGGGGGCGCAGCCTTACCAGGCCACAGAGGAAGACAATGCAGCCAGTCCTGATGAGCCCTGAGAAACTAGGATCAGAAGGAAGGAAAAAAAAAAGAAACCCCTCCCCTACTAGTGGACTTGGGGAGGGGCCTCAGTGGAGAAGGGAGAGGAAGAAAGAGATTGGAAGGGGAGGGGTCGGGAACTAGAGGCAGGATACAAAGTAAATAAAGTGTAATTAATAAAAAAAATAAAAGAAAAAAATAAGGGAGGGCTTGGTGCCCAACAAAACTCTTTTGAATGATTAAGATAAAACAATAATAAAAAATTAAGTTAGGATGCTTTCTTGAAAAAATCACTTATATTGAACATATCTATCAGCTCAGAAAGTTTGTTGGAATGCATAGAGTTTAAAAAAGCAGTTATTAGTAATATGGATGCAGTATCTACTCAAGTTTCATGCATAATCAACAACGTATTAGCATCTGATGAAATTAGTTAAACTAAAGCATGAGAACCATTTATGTAACCCATAGATTAATAAGCCAATATTCCTTTAATATACTTAAGTAGCGAATAAGTTGGAGCAAATTGAAATGGAAATAGTGCTAAGGCAGGTGTAAATAAGACAACTGTCATTGTCTCCTATGTAGTCTACCTGCTCCACAAAGCAAGAGAAATATATTGAAGTCAAAAGTTAACATGAAATTTAGTCAGATTTGTAATCAGAGTTTCAAGGACATTCAGATCAGCTGGAAAGGCAAAACAAGAAATCAAAATGTTTTCTTTGGATTACAGCACGGAAATGCATGATCAGTCATAACTAAATTGAGAATTTTGCTTCCATTCCTGCCTCCACATGGGTCTCTTTTTCCTTTTGCAAGGAGTTTGATTACATAATTGCCATGGTATATTACAGTTAAATGTGGCAGGTTGAAATTAACATCTTTTTCTTAAAATAAGTTATCAGAAATCAGAAACTAGGAAGGGGCCTTCGAAGTTCAATGTCCAATGGCTCCCAAAACTTCCTCAGAATGACTGTATCATGATGCCTTCTCAGACATCTACACTAGAGTCTGATGCAATATACATCAGATATAACATAAAAATTAACTTCGACCATTGATGTTTGGAGATTCTTGTGAGGCCATAATGTCCTTGTTTTTACTGAATGACTAAGATCAAAAACTTAAGGGATGACACATGCTGGAGAGGATGTAACCTTATACAACCACTTTGGAAATTAATCTGGTGCTTTCTCAGAAAATTAGGAATAGTGCTACCTCCAGATTCAGCTATACCACATCTGGGCATCTATCCGGAAGATGCTCAACTCTACAACATGAACATTTGCTCAACTATGTTCATAGAAACTTTATTCATAAATGTTAGAATCTGGAAAAAACCTAGATGTTGCTGAACTGAGGAGCAGGTACAGAAGTTGTGGTACATTTACACGATAGAATACTACTCAGCAATCAAAAACAAGGGAATAATGACATTTGCAGGCAAATGAATGGAACCAGAAAAGATCATCCTGAGTGAGGTAACCCAGGTGCAAAAAGACACATAAGGTATATATTCACTTATGAGTGGATTAGACATATAATAAAAGGAAAACATACTAAAATCTATAGTCCTAAAGAAGCTAAAAAACAAGAGGACCCCAGGGAAAAGGCTTAATCCTGATTCAGAAGGGCAAACAGGATAGACATCAGAAGTAGGAGAAGAAGACAGAGAACAGGACTGGAGTCTTCCACAGGGGGCCTCGGAAAGACTCTATCCAGCAGAGGATTGAAGAAGATGCTGAGACTCAAAGTCAAACTTTGGGCAGAGTGCAGGGAATCTTATGGAAGAAAGGGGAGATAGAAAGACCTGGAGGAGACAGGAGCTCCACAAGGAGACCAACAGAGCCAAAAAATAAACTTGGGCCCAGGGGGTCCTGCAGAGACAGATACTCTAACCAAGGACAATGCATGGAGCGGACTGAGAACCACAGCTCAGATGTACCCCACAAGGCAGCTCAGCCTCCAAGTGGGTTCCCTAGTAAGGGAAGCAGGTGCTGTCTCTGACATGAACTCAATGACTGGCTCTTTGATCACCTCACCCTGGGAGGAACAGCCATGCCAAACCACAGAGGAAGAATGAACCAGTCCTGATGAGACCTGATAGGCTAAGGTCAGATTTAGGGGAAGGAGGTCCTCCCCTATCAGTGGACTAGGGGAGTGGCATAGGGGAAGAAGAGGGAGGGAAAGTGGGACAGGGACGAGAAAAGGGAGGGGACAACAGCAGGGATTCAAAGAGAATAAATTGTGATGAAAAATAAATAATTTTTTAAAAATTAAAAAAACAAGAAAGAAAATTAACTTCGATGGAATTTCACAAAAAGCTACATTTAGTAAATTAGATTTGGTCCAATGAATAATAAGGAATAATTTTAAAAGTCCATGTGTGTTATATGATAGTTTTTACCAAGTATTCATTATGTGTCTTATAGTAAATCTCTTTTGTGTTCCATTGAGTCTTCATTAACTAAATGTATTTTGAAAAAATTTTTAAAAATTTTTTTGGTTCTATTTTTTATTTTTATTTTTTTTATATTAATCACAGGTTATTTATTTTGTATCCCAGCCATAGTCCCCTCCCACATTCCCTCCCAATTCCACTTTTCCTCCCTCATCTCCTCCCTGCCCCTTTCCAAGTCCACTGATAGGGAAGGTCCTCCTCCCCTTCCATCTGACCCTGGCTCATCAGGTATCTTCTGGACTGGCTGCCATGTCCTCTTCTGTGTCCTGGCAAGAATGCTTCTCCCTCGAGGGCATAGGAAGGGAGAGGTAAAGGAGCCAGTAATTGAGTTCATGTCAGAAATAGTTCCTGTTCCCCTTACTAGGAAAACTTTCATAAACTTTTTAAAATAAGTACATGCATTTTTATTTGAAAGTTTCTGTAAATTAAACAATACCAATGAAGTATATATTTTAATCAATCATTTCTCACTTATATTCCATTCTATTTACACATTGCCTTTATTTTAAATCATTGTGTTTCCATGTCTATAAACACATGCATACAATTGTATTCTGATCTATTTTCCAAGTATTTTAAAATAAACACGGTGTGACTACAAATTGATAATACCTCTGCAAATAATTAAGGAGTTTTTATTTTCTCCTTTCAAACATCCTGTCATAAAAGCCAGTCATTTTTTTGTTAGATACAAAAATGTCTCAAGATGAAATATCTAACCTGCACTGAAAACCAAGCTAACAATTATGTAGAAAGAATTCTATGCCCAAATTGTGTGCTTTGTAACCAAGCTTTTTTTTTTTTTAATTTTAATTTTCTTTTTAGTTACATTTTGTTAACTCTGTGTCCCAGCTGTATCCGCTCCCTCATTCCCTCCCCAACCCCACATTCCCTCCCTGGCTCTTCCCTGCCTCTTTCCATGTCCACTGATAGGGGAGGACCTCCTCCCCTTTCATTTGACCCTGTTTTATCAGTTATCTTCAGGGCTGGCTGCAAAGTCCTCCTCTGTGGCCTAACAGGACTGCTCCTTCCCTGGGGGGGGGGGGGAGGTCAAAGAGCCTGCCCTTGAGATGTAACCAAGCTTTTCATCATCATTTTTTGAAGACTACCACCAAAATTCTTAACAAAACCAGGATATTGTAAAAATATTTGTTTGCTTTAGTAAATGCAAATGCCTATATAAACTAAGAATATAAACTATGTAAACTAAGAATTAAACATTAATTTCCCAGTTTATCCTGAGCATTATGGGTTTTGTTTGCTTTGTTGTTACTGTTTTTAAGGCAGTGTCTCATATGGCTCAGACTGGCTGATTTCACTATGTAGTCAGTGATGATCTTGAATTCCTGATTACCCCTTCAAAGAAAGGTTCTGCATCCATGTCACCATTATTTGCTCATATTATTTGCTGAAAATTTCAACATACATAAAGATTTTTTACCTGAATTGATTGTCAAAGATAAAATGACAGACTCACTCATTTTGACAAATGGTAGATTTTATTTTCTGATCCAAACTTCTGCAACCATGAAAACCCAGCAGCTATGGGTACTAATTCAAGATTTGATAGTCCAGCTGTCCAGCATGGATAGCAGAAAATATCATGAACAGAAACCCATATACAACAGTGATAAGAATAATTTAAAAATGACAAACTCTCCACTTGTAAAAGCTGGGGTAACAGCACTAAAAGGTACCTAAAACATCAGCAGGAGATCTAAATTCAGCCTAAACTCAGTTTCCCTTAACTTCACTGTCCTTCAGTCTACACTGGCATGACTTTATGAAAACTAGGATTATTTTTTTCCCAGTAAAATACAAAATAGTTTTTGGTCTGTCCTGGAAACCTAAAAAAATGTGTCTAAACAACAAGTTAATCAAGTATCCCTGAAAAGGATGTCAGTATCTCCCATGTTTTCAACAAAATGCTAAACTGGATTTGTTGAATTGGTGTTTTAAGAATAAATATCCCAAATCTTTCCTCTTGCTATGAACATCAACCACAATTGGCATCATGGGTTTTATCTAATCATATTCAAGTTTCTACATTGAAAAATATCCCAAATCAGTTTCTCTAATGCACTTTAATATTATAGACCAACTTTCAGTTTCTGTAATAAAAGTCTGTAAAGACAGCAGTTTTGAAGCCCGGCTTGCTGTCTTAGGGTCATTATCTAAGCACTTAGAAGGTTGGGTCATAGGAAGCTAAGAGTTTGAAGCCAATCTAAACTACAGAGTGAGACCACAGGAAAAAAAAATAAAACAAGAAATAAAGAAAAGGAATGTAAGAAAGGAAGGGAGAGCAGTTTCTGATACTTCATTTTATTACAATGAACAAAAATTATGAAGTGCTAGATATTTAAAAACTTCTAACTACAATGTTAGTGGTAAAGACACTCAAAATGTTAATTAACACAAAAGAAATAAAAGTATTAGGGAGAGAAGGAGTCAGTATAATTTTGAACTGTTTTATAAATGGAAAGCAATCATTCAAAAGTTTGTGTTTGTGTCTCTGCTTCTAACTCTGTCGTACACTGTCTATGCAAAATTCCCGGAGTAAGCTTTGAACAGAGGCACTGAAGTGAGAAACTTAACATTTTACTATATTAAGTGACATACACAACAGTTACACTCTAAAAAAAATAAACTCATAGAAAATACAAATAAGCATAATTATTAGCAATGACACATTGTTTACAATCTCATGTACCTTCTACAAAAACTGGGTATTATGAATCTAAGAAAAATTGCAATAAGTACAAAAACAAAACAAAACAAAAAAACCCACAGTTACATAAAAACCAAATGCCCTTAAACTACTTCAATTAAGTTCAAGCCCAATTAAATTTGAGTTTAATTACTGTTAAGCACAGCACTAAAATCTGGGGAAATAGATAGAAGAGCCTGTGTAACCACGTACTAACCATGTGAGATGTTAACTAGATGTGAGAAGAAAGCTAGAGTTTAGGTTGCCACTGATCTGTTGGTGAGTTTTAAGCCCGACGGTTTTGTTGTTGCTGCTGCTGTTGTTTTATTTTCTTGTTTGTTTTCTTTCTATATTTATATATCTAGCCCCAGATATTGGTATAGCCATAGGCAATGCACATAACAATAGAGGAAAATACAGCTGAGAAGACAACTGAAGTGCCTCCTGGGCAAATATGAGGACCTGTGTTTAAATCCTCAGTACGAATGTAAAAGCCAACATTGAACCTGAACCTTATAACCCCAGAACCAGAGAAGAATGAGGGAGACTAGTGGATCTTTGAAACTCACTGGTTAGCAAGTCCAGTGAAACCAATGAGCCTCAGGTCCAGTGAGAGATCCTGTCTCAAAAATAAAAGTGAAAAACTGTTGTAGTTAGTTTTCTGTTGCTGTTGCAAACACACCAACTTGGTGAAAATGGCTTATTTCAGTTTAGAGGTTATATTCCATCACTGAAGGAAGCCAAGGCAAAAGCTCAAGGAAAGAACCATGAGGTAAGGGCTAAAGCAGAGACCACGAAGGGAAATTGCTTATTGGTTTGCTCAGCTTGCTTTCTTTAACAACTCAGGACAACATTCCCAGGAGTAACACTGTCAGAGTGGGATGTGCCCTCCCACAGCAGTCATCGGCAAGTTTGTGCCCCTCAGACATGCCAACAGGACAATCTGAGGGAGGAAAATTCTCAGTAGAGGTTACATCCTCCTATGTGTGTCAACTTGAAAACCAACATCAACCATCACAGATACCCATGCCAATTTGGGCCTCCTCACACATTTATTAATATAACCCATGCTAACAAGTGCAACCCCCACACGCAAACACCACACATCACACACATACCAAAAAACAAGAGGAAAAAATGAGAGAAGGAAGGAAGAAAGAAAGAAAGAAAGAAAGGAAAGAAAGAAAGAAAGAAAGAAAGAAAGAAAGAAAGAAAGAAAGAAAGAAAGAAAGAAAATCAGCTCTCCTTCATCATTAACTGAACAAATAAGTAGTGATGAAGAAAGATTTGAGAGTATGGGCACAGGAACTGGCATGGGCACACTCAGGTTAATAGCAGAGCTTAACATACAGAGAACTGATTGATTCTATATGTTTACTAAGCAAGACAAATCTCAGGCCGGTTAGCGAATGGTCACAAGGATGTCAAACAGGATTTCAAATGCCAACATCTTGGAGACTGGACTGATATTGCAATCATCACACATGAAAGAGAGAATGAAATTATGGCCAAATCCTAACTTGGTCAACTGACTTCAAGAACCTTCAAGATTCTTCACAGAACCATGGTCCCGAGTCTTAAAATGAAACAGAATTGCCCAAGACAAAATCAATAATCAACCAATATATGAAAAGAAACATATTTACAAAGAAAATCCACAGATTATACAATAAACACTTGAAAATATCTCTTATGAAAAAATTCAATGGAAAACAAGATATCCCTTAGAAAGAATGAAATGAGCAATTTGTCTTATTGGTTTTTTGTTTACATATTTCGGTTTCTGATTTTGTGAGGATGTGTGTGATTCTTTGATGTGTTGAGAGAGCATAAATGGCAAAAAGCTGGCTGGGTGAAGAGGTGGGAAGGTCTGGAAGGAGTCCAGGGATTAGAAATGGATGGCCATTATATGTAGTATGAAAAAAGAAACATTTTTCAATATATTTTCTTAAAAAGAAAGTAAAAATAGCCAATGTTGTAACCAATCACTTTGTCTATATTGTCATGGATTTGAAACACCAATAAATAAATAAGTTCATAAGTAATAAGTGAATGGAATACAGACATTGCAAAAAATAGAGATGTAAGGCACAATGGAGAACACGCTGAAAAAATTGGAGTAGGAAGGCAAATTAACCTGAATACTCACAGCTAAGCTCAACAGAAGAACAGACAAAACAGGGAATGGTGACCCTGAAGATAAATATATAGACATTATTCAAAACAAAAAGTGGGGAGAAATTTATCGGAACATGAATAGAACCTCAAGATCTCAGAAAAGAATAAAAGGTGTAAGAATTGTGCACTGTGTCTAAGGAGAGCAGAGGAGAGCTAGAAAGCACATTTAAAAAAAAATGACTCCAATCTTTTAAAACATGCAAACTTCTCGATTCAACAAGTTGGTGAAACCAAAATAGCATAAATAAAAAAGAGGATAAATTTAGATTTTTCTTATTTTTCAGAGCTTAAAGATGAAAATCCTTGAAACCAGGAAGATATGAAAGGTGGGCTGCCTGTGGTTTATGGAAAGTGCTTTGTGTTCAATTTCATGTGAACTCAACATTTTCTCAAAACTTGTTCTAAAATATTTAGATAAACACTGCTGAAAAGTATCTAGTATATATTCTATGGGAAAGTACTCTTTTAAAAAATAGATAAAAACGCTCTGAGGTCAAAATGATATGAAGAAGAATGTGATCACTAAGTCTACAGGTGCATATTGCTAAAATGTGTGTATTTTTGTATGCTAAAACTCTAGCCAAACCCCTGAATTATCTCTTTAGCATATCTTTCAATTTTCTTATAAAATGCAGCTTTACTGCAAAACCTGCTGAATCACCTTAATGATGCCAGTAGCCCATACCTCTTTGATACCTGATCAGCTTCTTCATCCTCTACACCACTGATGCCTGTCCACCTGGCTTGTCATCTGCCAGAACACCATCAGGTAAGTTTTGCGACAGTCTCTCCATTTTCCTTGGCACTCCCACCCTCTGCTCCCAACATTTTCTTTGCTTATTCATGCTCCAAAAGAATTAAGCCCATCCTGTTTCCACTGCAGTGGGTCCTGTATCTATTGTGTTGGTCCTCACTAAAGCCTGCTCTGCTGGATTTAACAGGCATCACTTAATGGTACTTTCCAAGGAATATTGTAAATCTATCATTATTGTAAGGCATTCTGTTAAGTGAGAAATTGTGGATTATTTTATACACACACACACACACACACATATGTACACATCGTGAGACTACGACTCAAGAGAATTATCAACAACCTGAGGTTTTATAAAAAGGATATTTATTAGATGATTTTAACACATGTTCTTAAACCAAGTTTTCCATGTTTGCAGGAAGGGAAGAGGAGAACTGCTGGGTTATACTCTCCCAGCTGGCATTTGCCAATAATAAAACAAAATGAGCTGTATTTAGGTTCTGTAGAAGGCAATACAGAAACTATCTTATTCCTTATCCTAGAGTCTTCCTGTTCTCTGTCTAAAACATCTTCAAGTTTCAGCTAGTATTTCCAAACTTTTCATTATTCATTCGTTGAATTTACTTAGTTTCATGCTCTCAGAAGTTTCCAATCTGTCCTTCCCTTCAACAGAGCAATACGCATAGAAAATATATGAAGCCTCTCCATCAAAACTGAACAAAACTACAAACATTGAAATGCTCAAGTAATAGATAGCTTTCCTGCACTTGGAAGGAATTTTCTTTTAGGAAAAGAAAGTGTTTTACATTGCAAGATAACACTGGTAGACATTTGGCTTGTTACAATGTAAGCGCCATGTAAGCAAAAGGTATGTTTGTGGTACTGCTGGCTGCAGACGAGATGTGATAACATTTCTCAGGAGGTGCTGTTGTGTCTGACATTATCGGATGAGAACTAAATTATAACTGGAAACGTAGAAGTTGGTACCGCTTGTGCCATTTTCTTCTAATGAAGATGGATAATTCACCTTACTGCATCATCTAACTGTATTCTAGAGCATTCTCTGTCAGAGATGGAGTGAATGGGTGTGCTTTATTAGTTTCCCCCATCAACGTTCATATATGATATGTAAGTTATTACTTCCAATGTTCTGTCAGATGACTAAGATATTGAAGTTGTTTAAATTATCACTTACCACTAAGAATAGTTGCTGATGAAATCATTTAATCAAAAGCACATTTAAATCTAAATTACCTAAATTATCAGAATGATTAGACACACTTGAGAACGTAATCTACATTAAGCTAAAATGAAAACTGACTTCTGTGAATATTCATGTATTTTGTGTTTCCTTTTGGAAAAAAAAAATAAAACCAAACTAGTAATTTTTAAATCAAGGCATAAGAGCAATTTGGCATGTGACTGTTTTTGCATGGACATATTAGTCAAATCAGGTATAAAAATTATAAAATTAACTTATTACATGTAATAAAATAATGCACTATTATTCATTAAAAGAGTGCCGTGATTCAGAATTCCAACTGTTGGGAAAACGTATGATGCCGCAAATAGATATAGAGAAAGAGAAATTAGTAATCTCATTGTTCAGCTGGGAGGAAGTGAATGGAACAGCCAGCATACAGCCCTTCAAGGAATATTCCATAACCTTAGCGTGGAGCCTACCAGTTAAGGGTACTGCTATAAGAAAGTTTTGTTCTGACAATCAATTCCTACAGAGCTTGCTTTGTAGACATTTCTCACTATGAGATGGCTTGGAACTCACTATGAGAACAAGCTGGCATTAAACTCATCTTCTGCCTCTCAGTTGCTGGAACTATAGATGCATGCCAGCATGCCTAGCCCATGGTATCATTTTCTTATTAAAAATGAGGGAACTAGTGAGTCTAAGAAACATTATGAATGAAATGTGATCTATCTGAGAAATGTTACAAGAATAGGAAATTAAGGAAAAATTATTAAAGAGTGAAGAAAGGACAATGCAGTGATATTTTCTTGTTAAGAATAAAAACAGAAAGCCACTGAAGATCGGAACATGTTACAGAAGTCAGCAGAAAACTGAACTGGGGAGAAGGCCCAGCATTTACCACTCTCACAGAGGACCCAAATTCAGCTTCTACCACCCATGGGATCAGGCAGCTCACAGCCTGTAACTCAGCTACAAGGAAACTGATGCCTTCTTCCAGCATCTCTGGGCATCTGCACACACTGAGGCCTGGCCTTTATTCACATAAACATGAATGAATGCATATAAATTGAAATAAAAATAAAATGTTAAAATTTGTGCGAAGATCAATTCAAAAAAAAAAAGAAGAAAAGAAAAAGAAAAAAAGAAAGAAAAAGAAAAATCTCAGTATAGGGAAAGTAGGCAAGATACAAAGCAAAAAACCCCACCCCAAACCAAGACGCTATTTGCATCTGGTATGTGCTGGGAGAAGGAAAATCAGTTTTCTTTAATAAAAGACACTGGGTATATCAACCACACTCTAGGACATGAACACATTTCAGGTATAGTTAACCAACATGAATTGGACTTTATGGGTGTGTGTGTGTGTGTGTGTGTGTGGCCTCCACACATTTTGGTGCTTTTTTTTTTTTTTTTTAAGAGAAAAGAACATGAATCTGGATGGTCAGGTTGTATATCTGGGAGGAATGGGGAAGGAAAAAAAGGATCAAAATATATAAAGTCCTCAAAATCAATAAAACTTTAACAAATTCTCAATAAAATACTTCTAACCCCAAACTGAGAAAACAGTTAAAAGATAAAAGACACTATTTTGACTTGCAATTAGAATTTCAACCAGAAATTAATCTAATGGAAATCATTATTTTATTGCTTAGATATAACAACAAATTTTTCATTAAATTTTGAACATGTTTTAATGAAGAAAATAAAATCCAAGTGCTGTTGGAGAAGGGTCAATACTGTGATGAATCTGAAACCATGTCAGGTTAAAATAATATTTGGGATGTTCTTGAAAAGGAATGTTGTCAAGAGATTATGATCATGAATCAAACTAGGAAAAATATTAATTTTTTTCTGTGTATCTTGGAAAAAATAAATAATGTTCCTGAGAAACACTTTTTATTCAACAAAAGAAAGTCCTACATAAAAGTAAGTGGCTTAGGATGGCTGCATAGATAATTGGCATTATCTTCCTGGTAGTGTATGTAAGACTAAGGGTGTAAATATCAGAGAAATACCATAACATTTATTAAAGAAATATATTTTAATTTCATGTATTTATGAACCATATGTTCTTGGTTTACAAAAAAAGCAACCATTTCACAACAATCTTTTTATTTATTTTTTATTAATTACAATTTATTCACTTCGTATCCCAAATGTAGCCCTTCCTTTGTCCTCTCCCAATCTAGTCCTTCCTCCCTCTTCTCCTCCCTTGCCCCTCCCCCAGTCCACTGATAGGGGAGGCCCTCCTCTTCTTCCATCTGACCCTAGGTCTCATCAGGACTGGCTGCCTTGTCTTCTTCTGTGGCTTGGTAAGGTTGTTCCTCCCTCCCCCATCAGGGGAAAGTGATCAACAAGTCAACCACTGAGTTCATGTCAGAGACAGTCCCTGCTCCCTGTAATAAGGAAACCACTTGGAGACTGAGCTGCCATGGGCTACATCTGTACAAGGGTTCTAGATTATCTCCATGCATGGTCCTTGGTTGGAGTAATCAATCTCAGAAAAGACCCCCGGGCTCAGTTTTTTTGGTTTGGTTGTTTTCTCTGTAGAGCTCCTGTTCTCTCCAGGTCTTTCATCTCCCCCTTCTTTCATAAGATTCCCTGCACTCTGCCCAAAGTTTGGCTATGAGTCTCAGCATCTGCTTTGATACCCTGCTGGGTAGAGTCTTTCAGAGGCCCTCTGTGGTAGGCTCCTGTCCTGTTCCCTGCTTCTTCCCTCTTCCAATGCCCATCCCTTTTGCCTTTCTGACTGAGAATTGATCATCTTAACCAGGGTCCTCCTTCATGCTTAGCTTCTTTAGGTGTACAGATTTTAGGATGTTTATCCTATATTACATGTCTTATATCCACTTATAAGTGAGCATATACTGTGTGTATCTTTCTGCTTCTGGGATACCTCACTCAGGATAACTTTTTCTAGTTCCCACCATTTGCCTGCAAATTTCATGATTTCCTTGTTTTTTACTTGTTTTTAAAGTGTGTGTGTTTTTCACACAATTTGATCTATCTTGAAAATAAAAAAAAATTATGAGAAGATATCAAATAAAATTTAGACTGTTATTTATCATTAAATCTATCATGCCCTTATAACAATGTACCATGAGATTCATAAACATATTAGAAAAAATATACTTTTGTTTATTATACGAAAATGGTAATCCAAATTTTTCAATTTTAGTCATTTAACACAACACTTCATTATTTGCTTATATTTTCTCAGACATGACTCTTAAATGCAGAAATGGAAAAACATCTGTAAGGTAACTGCAAAATGAACACACAGGGCTTGGAATGTTTCCCAGTTCAGGTCCATGGAGAGCAGACTGCCTGCAGGACAGGAGCTCATTTCCTGGGTGGTTGGGTGAGAGCCAGAGCCATTTACAATGCACCCAACTGTTGTTTGGTATAATCAAAGATGTACGAATTTTTCAGTGGATCATAAAACAATGTAGTTGACTACAGTGTCCGGCTGATCATTCATTTTAATTATCTTGAATAAGAAATACAAGGGAACATTTCTTGAAGGAGAATGAGAAACTGTCTACACAGTTGACTTACCTTCTGAGTCCCAACATGGGGTAAAGATCTCCAGAGTCAGAGGAAAAGGGGATTCAGACAAAAAGGAAATTGAGATGACTGTGGAAGGACTAAATAGATTCATCTATGACCCCTCTAAATTTTGAATTTGACTTGTTTTAGCAAACAACACTTTCTCAGTTTCAACTGTGAATTTTTTGTTGCATTATTTATTAGATTGATTGAAATAGCTCAAATACTTTGCCTTTCAAATTATTCCAAGTCTTGACCTAAAAAGAGAAATCTGCTGTGTCTGTGTTAGACACATTCTCAGTTGTCATTATTGTATAAAACACAAAGCTGCTTTCCTATAACAGAATTCAGGAATATAAGAAAAAAGATTTATATTGATTTTAGATATGTATATTAGAGAAATATTAGAAGACTAATGTCCTAACTTAGGCATTGCCCCAGCCCAGGTCTGTTTTCACTCAGCTACCAAGGACAGAGATTTCAGGACGTTCAAATTCTCTTTAAAGAGCATGGCAGTAAGTACAGAAGAAAGGTCACAAGGCACCTGTAATTGGAAAACAATGAGCCAATTAACTAAAAGGTCCTTTAATTGATTTCTATTTAAAAACTCACTGCATTCGTCAATAATTATCCTTCTCTCTTACAAGACCCAGATGGACTCTCATGGCAATTGCAGCCTGGTGTTTTAATGTCCTGCCTAGTGTGTCCTAGAGATTCCAGTGATGAGAAATCTGCTGTGCATTTAAAGAGGCCTCTATGCTTCTTCTCTTTAAAACTCAATTTATTTCACTTTTGCGAGCACATGTGATCACAAATATATGCAGTTGTGTAAATTGATGAAGTGAAATAGCCAAACAGCCAGTAGTGAAACAAGCTCCCTCCCTGCTTTTTTTTTTTTTTTTTTAACAACAAATTTTGATTTCGATGGTTCACGAATGCTGGCAAACACTAATTGAAATATTAAACCTGGCCGAAATGTGAGGGTGAAATTCGAAGAACAAAAGATACCCAATTTTCAGAAGGAAGAGAATCAGCCTGTGGTTGCTGCTCAGAAACAGGGAGCTTGCTCAGCATGTCTGAGGCCCGGAGTTCAATTTCCAAGACTAGAAAGTAGGAAGCTAGACTGAGCTTCACTGAGTTAGCTTTCGTGAGTATTTACAGTATCCCGCCATTAAAAATGTAATATCATGAGTCATAAAGTACAGAATATAAACTCATAGCAAGAGATGTGACAATGAGCTGTAACTGACAGTGGGGCACTTACAGAAAAGTCCTTGACACTTAGAAGAGATGCAGGGAGCAAACACACTATCACATAAAGTAAAATTAGAGACTTCACGGTAAATATGAAGCCCCTGCTTTAAAGGGTTCAGACAACTGACATACTCGATAAAATTTAGAGTTAAATCACTGTATTTCCCTTTTCTTCTTTCTTTACTAATTCAATTTTTTAACTAAACTCATTACTTCATTTTAATGTTTATTAATTGAATCCCATTAAATAGATTGAAAAATAAAGCTGAGGGTTAGCCCAATGGTATAAATCTTACTTGGTATGGATGAGAGGCTATGTTCCCCTCCCAGAAGTGCAGAGGTTAAACAAACAGAAAGACGAATGAACACTGTTCTTTTGTGCTGTTTTTGAATTATGCATATATGCCAAAATGGTCAAATTGAACCAATTCACATATGTATTACCTCACACTCTGTTTTGTTTTTGTGATGAGAACATTTAAAACTACAGGAAGTGGAAAAGGAGCTATAAAGAGGGAGAAAAAGCCTAAAATGAGGAAAATGATCAAAATGGCTGGGGATGGGAAGGAGGACTTACCTGAAGAGAGGAAAGGAGAACAACATAGAAGGATATAGAAGAGAGATAAATAATGTCAAATATAGTAATATATGTTGCATTACACACAGACTATTACATATATGAACACATACACTATATTTGTATGTATATGTATGTATGTATATATACACACACATAAAGTTATGTCATGTGGGATGATAATTCTTCTTCTAAACGCCATAAATTATCTAATGAAAACCTCAGACCATGTGTGGGAGATCTCTTTGCAAATTGTTTGTCAAGGGATTCCAAGAGACTCTGAAATCAACACAAGCTGATACACTGTTCCCCTTGATGATCTCCTAGACACCCCTGTGGTAGTTTAGATAGAAGTGACCCACACAGGGTCATATATTTGAATGTTTAGCCATCAGGGAATGGGGTTATTGGAGGAAGATGAAAACGATTAGGTGTGGCCTTGTTGGAGAAAGTATGTCACTAGAGGTGGGCTCTGGGGTTTCCAAAGCTCATGGAGGTTCAGCGCCTCTCTCTGCCGGCTGCCTGTGGATCATGATGCACTTAGCTACTTCTCTAACATTATGCCTGCCTGCTGCCATGCTCCCTGTCATGGTGATAATGAATTTATCCTCTAAAAGTTTAAACAAGCCCCAAATAAAATGCTTCCTTTCTAACAGGTGCCTTTGTTATAGTGTCTCTCCACAGAAATAGAACAGGAAGACAATCTAAATAGATGCAATAGTGGCATTTATAAGTTGGAGGTAGTCAATCATCAACTGTCTAATTGGACTTAAGACCTGCTCAATAGGAAAGAATTGATGCCTAATACTATAATCTGCCTCGGACCGGCCCCCTCGAGTGCCCGTGTCCTCGGGAGAATCAGAGAATTTGGATATCAGGAAGGCACAGATAGGCGAAATGACAGAGACCACACCAGGAGGTATTGGTTTGGATCTTCTGCACTTTACTGAAGTCAAGCAAACACTTTTATAGTAATCTTACAAAGAAGCACCTTAAAGTTGACATATCCCCAGGAACATTTACAAATTTTATATTTTAACTGAAAGAGTAACCTGGTAGAAGCAGTGTCTACAAAAATCTTGGCCTAAGCAGAGCAAACATAAAACTAGTGACTTGTTTGCCAATTTAGCGAGTAGAGGGCAATGGGCTTGTTAAACTTGTGGTCTGTTTACGTAGTTTATTGTTAGTTAATTAGGGGTTGTTAATAATCCCCTGAACTAGGTTGGCTAAAGATTTACAACCTTTCCTTAGATAAGATGCTTGAGCTAGCCTGTCCGTAAACTCATAGTATAATATAAAACTCTCTGACCTCCTATGTTTGTCTATCTTCTTTCTGCCTCATCATAAACAACCTGTGTTAGGTAATGGTTTTGTAGTAGCTTTACTGCAGTGGGAATATCCAGAGCATTCATCCTAACAGATCCTGATTAAACATTTTCTTTAGAAAGCCCTAAAACTCTTGTCCTTTTACTACCTACAGTGTTTGGTATTTCCACAAGCAATTCCTGATGCTGAATCTGATTTATTACCTCTCCTAAAATTTTATTTTCCTTCTACTCTTATTTGCTAAAGCTTTTAGTGATCTATTAGAAATGTTTCCTTGAATAGTTAATTGCACTGTTTTAAGAATCATAAAGAAACAGCAAAAAAGCTTATTAATTTAATCCAGCAACCAAATAAGCGTGGGACTTAAAATACGTCTTTTGGCTTAGATGGCCACGTTAGGGTTCTTGCTAGGGACTTCCAGGAAGCTGATTCCCATAGGAAATGTGTCTTCTAATCTGTTTGCATAATTTTATGCTTGCATAACACATGTTTATGCTATATAGACTTTCTGGAGTTAGTGTAGCAAATCTCAGTCTACTATCTGTGGCTGGTAAGGCCAAAGACCCGAAAGGAGAATTTACTGCTGTCACTTTTCTAAATCAGTATAATCTTAACTGAATTCTAAATACTTATTCTCATACCAGCAGATACATGCAGCTCTCATCCATTATCAAAGAAGCTCCTTTTCACAGCAGACAGAGAACATTACAGAAAGATATGTCAGTATGCAGAGGACAACTGACCATAGGCTGCTATAGGACCCTCAAAAAGACGGTAGAAATTTTGTAAGAGCAAGACAGGCTAGAAGTCTGCTTCAAGACTGCATCCTCCAAATATGACAGGGAAGCTACACTCAAAAAATATCTGGGTAGATCTGCTTCCTAAACAAGACTTGATAAAAAATCACTAATTTACATGTCAGCTTGGATAGGGGAAATCTCACATGTCCCAGTCCTAGATAAAGAACTGAAGACAATAGCCATGGAGAGACAGAGAATCACTGTGCCAAGCATACTTGAGGGGCTCTTCAATCCAAAGAGTCAGCCATAAACGCATAAACTTTTGGGTAACACTAAGTGGACTCAGCAGGTCGCATTAATAAAAGTATGTTTATAGCAATCATAATTTTAAAATAAGAGACCATGAATGTGAGAAGAAAAAAAATGATAGGAGCTGAGGGAGAAGAGGAAGGGGGAACTGATGCAAGTATGGTAGTCATAGATGAAATTCTCTAAAAGATAAAACATTTGCTTTGAGTCCTCAGGACCACCACAGAGCTTCTTTAGGACCTCTCATCATGAGATACAGCATATTATTGAACATCTATGTTCAATTTTAATTCTGTGCCTTGTACTTCCCCAGTTCCAGTTTCTATCTTGAAGACCCTAGCAATCAGCATTCTGTTTTCTGGTGCCAGTAATTCAACTATTGCAGATCACAGCTGTGAGTAGGATCAGACTGGGTTTGCCTTGCTATGTCCTCTAGCTTTATGCATGTTTTTCCAAAGGGCCAGAGAAAGCTTTCTTAGGCCTTCAGCTCAAAAACTCTCTGATATTTTAGAATATTTTGCATCCGAAACACATGGACTAGTCTAGTCAAGTAGTTCCAGGCTGGTAGACTGTTTTTCTCTAGCTAGAATATTCCATTGAAAGATTAAGTACACCCATTGCTTGGTCATGGCTGTTGGGGACTTAATAGATTTTTACTTTCACCTTTGATATCACATATCACCATGGTTGTCAAACAAGGTACAAGAGGAAAAGTCTTCCTCCAAATTAATCATGCTTCAATCCTCAGCTCCGAATATTGTGCTTTAGCTTCCTTTATTGTCAATAGAAATGGGGAACTTTCACTACTAACATTCCCCATATATTGCTGCATTCACTTCACTAAACTAAGTATCAGACATAAGATTTGAGCATGTTTTATGGATGAACTAATCTAGTCAGTATCACCTGGTAATTTTCCTGACTTCAAGGAGGCTTCGCTTTTATTTACATGTAGTTTTGGTTTATTATTTTTAAAAAATAGCCTATTTTGTTTTTGCTTTTGTGTTTGTTTTTTAATCCTTTGCCCTTAGGCTTGTGATGTTTCTCTGATTCCTGAGAAGTGATACTTTATTCTAGATGTAAATGTATCTATTGGAGATATGATTCTGCTGTGAAGAGTCTTTTAATAAATCTAAGGATTTTGTTTCCCAGTATAATGAAAACAGAATCAAATGATCAAAATAAATATTCTTCAGACTAACCATAAAATATGACTTATTTTCTCCCGTCTCCATATAAACAGAACACTACCTTATATATATTAGGGGGAAAGACAATGGCAATCACCCAAGTGTACTTAAACTCTCACTACAGTTAGAAGGCGTGAGTCAGCAGCAGTGTTCCCTGTGCCTGAGCGTCTCTGTAAATTAGATCTGGGGATGCAGTGTCTCTTCTCCTTATAACAGGAGCTCAGTATTTATGCATGCTCACAGTACAGTCAGTAAGAGAATTTTAAAGACTTCAAAGATTTAGTGTGAAAACTTTCCATTTTGTCAGACTACCATAGTAGAATGACCTGCTGTAACGTCCACACTTACGGAAGGCTCAGTGAAGGGCAGCAAACGACCTGACTGAAAATATTCTTGAGAAGTAAGCTTTTAAGAAAACTAACCGTGGAACAAGTGCCATCTGCAAGCAGAGATTCCAGGTACCCTGTTTGTGGCTGAGAGCAAAGGCAGACTAGGAGAGGCAGAAAGACACTGTCCTGACACCAGGGGGAAGGACAAAGTCTGGGCTTTGAAGATAAGCTCCATTTCCTCACAAGTATTTCTGTGCAGGCCATGCTATCTGCTCCAGAACACTGGGACATAAACTCATGACCAGTGAACAGTCATTTACATCACTTCCCCTTCACGACTGAAAGGCAAGAACAATGGCTATGACCTAAATAAGGTGACCCAACAGACTGCCAAGACCTTATCAAGGACACAGCCTAAATATCCCTCCTCCTTCCCTTTCTTGCTTGGAAATCTGCAGACAGGTTTAAGGGAGTCTCCTCTTTGCCTGTGAATATTTTCTCATTATTTCCAAGAGCTTAGACGGAAGTTTGCTAAGTCATTTGTTTACTATTTAGTATCTTACTTCTAGACTTATTTGAGGTGTTTTAGCAAAAGTGCTTTTGTTTTGTTTTTTGTTGTTGTTGTTGTTTTGATCCCCCTGCTATCCTCTTACTCTACTTTGTAGAATATGGACCGTAAGGAGAGTAAGCCTTGTGTGTGGAGAGTAAGCCTTGTGTGTGGAGAGTAAGCCTTGTGTGTTGGAGTAACAATTGTTTAATACCATGTTGATGTCCCTTTGTTTTGCATTTATTTGCAAATTCTTTTCTTATTCTTGATTGCCTATATTCTGCATAGAATAGGATTAATTCTTTTTTTTTCTTCCGCTCCCAATCTCCCCTCCCCCCTCATCTCTTCCTTCTCCCTTTCCAAGTCCACTGATAGGGGAGGACCTCCTCCCCTTTCATCTAACCCTGATTTATCAGGTCTCCTCAGGACTGGCTGCAAAGTCCTCCTCTGTGGCCTAGCAGGTTTGTTCCTCCCTCGGGGGGGGGGGGGGGGCAAAAGATGGCCTTTGAGTTCATGTCAGAAACAGTCCTTGTTCCCTTTATTAGGGTACCCACTTGGATACTGAGCTAGCATGGGCTACATCCGAGCAGGGTTTCTAGGTTATATCCATACATAGGATTTTTATATTTTACTCATTAAAACAAAGCACCCTTGACATGTATTAATTAAACAGCAAAAGCACTTTTGAAAATAAAATGTTTACCTTGCCTTGAATGGAGCATTAACTAATACATTTCTGTATCTAAAGTGTATCTATAAAAAAAAAAAAAACCCTTCTGAAAAACATAATGAAATCTATACACCTAAAAAAGATAATCAAGAAAGCAGACATGGGGTAAGATGATCAATCCTCGTTTAGAAAGACAGATGGGATTTGCATTGAACTTATGACAAGAGTCTACTGAGCGCATCTGAGAGACTCTAACTAGCAGTGTTTTCAAAGCAGATACGAAGACTCATGACCAAACCTTCGGCAGAGTACAGGGAATCATATGAAAGAAGGGGAGTTAGTATGATGGGGAAAGGATAGGAGCTCCACAAGGACCAAATATATCTGGGCACAGGGTCTTTTCTGAGACTGACATTCAACCAAGGACCATATATGGATATAACCTAGAACCTCTGCTAAGATGTAGCCTGTGTAGCTCAGTAACCAATTGGTTTCCCATAGTGGGGGAATAAGGACTATTTCTAACAGGAACTCAAGAACTGTCTCTTAGACCTCCCCCCCCCCCAAGGGAGGAGCAGTCCTGTTAGGCCACAGAGGAGGGCTTTGCAGACAGTTCTGAAGATACCTGATAAAACAGGATCAGATGAATGGGGAGGAGGTCCCCCCATCAGTAGACTTGGAAAGGAGCACGGTGGAGATGAGGGAGGGCGGGTGGGATTGGGAGGGAATGAGGGAGCGAGACACGGCTGGATTACAGAGTTAATAAAATGTAACTGATAAGAAAAAAATAAAATTAAAAAAAATAAAAATGAACACCTGATAGAAAAAAAAAACCCTTCTGAATATATTTTCTAAATATTTTCTACACACACACACACACACACACACACACACACACACACACACACACAAATTATATAACAAACATCTACACTCTACCTGTATGGCAAGTAATTTCAAACTTTTCTGGATTTTGTTGTTTCCGGGTGGGTGAGTCTTCATCTTCTCCCTGACCCTATCCAAGTCCACTGATAGGGGAGGACCTCCTCCCCTTTCATTTGACCCTAGCTTATCAGATATCTTCAGACCTGGATGCAAAGTCCTCCTTTGTGACCTAGCAGAGCTGCCCCTCCCTCGGGTGTGTGTGAGAGGTCAAAGAGCCAGCCATGGAGTTCATGTCAGAAATAGTCCCTGTTCCCCTTACTAGGGTACCCACTTGGATACTGAGCTACCATGGGCTACATGTGAGCAGGGGTTCTAGGTTATATCCATACATGGTCCTTGGTTGGAGAAACAGTCTCACAAAAGACCCCTGTGCCCAGATATATTTAAGTAACAGGACAGGAGCCGACCACTGAAGGCCTCTGAAAGACTCTACCTAGCAGTGTATCAAAGCAGATACTGAGACTCATAACCAAACCTTGGGCATAGTGCAGGGAATCATATGAAAGAAGGGGGACTTAGTATGAACTGTAAAGGAGAGGAGCCCCACAAGGACAGAATTTAAACTCTTGAAAGACAGAAATATATCAGAATTTATATGTTGTTGACTCCATTTTTGTTGCATTTTTCAAAGTCACTGTATTATGGAGCATATTGGTGTTTTCCAATTAGTTATAGGAGTTGCTGTGACTATTTATGGATGAAAGGAGAGAGATCTTTGGTTTAATGGACAGTTTCTTTTCTTGATTGGTGCAGTATTTATACAGAGATACATATGTAATGGTGTGTGACATAGGCACACACATATACCTGTGTTACTTTCCTGGTTTTGATATTATGCAGTATGTAATCACTGGAGGAATTGGTTTATCATTCTTAACCTCTCTGAGCCTTTTTTAAGGTTTATTTTTATTTATGTTCATTGTGTGTGTGTGCGTATATGTATGCTATGTGCACAGATGCCCAAAGAAGTCAGGGAAAGGAGTTAGCTCCTGGAGCTGGAGGTGCAGGTGGTTGTGAGCCTCTCAACCTGGGTGCTGAGAACTGAACTTGGGTCAGTTCTCCTCCGGAAGACCAGCAAGTGCTCTTATCAACCGATCGATCCATTTCTCCAGCCCCCAGCTATGCGATTTTTAATTACAATTTTTAGTGTTATTGTGCATGTGCACATGCTTCCAGCACACATGTGGGATTCTGAGGACAACTCTGGGAGAGTTTCTCTCATCCTGTGGATCCTGAGGAACATACTCAGTTTGCCAGGTGTGTTGGCAAGGGCCTCTCCTCAAGCCAGCTCGTGGCTCCTCTCTACCCTATTCTTACAACTCCTTATGTATCTGAATATTTAATAAAAATAGGATTTTTCTTCTTAAAATTAAAGAGTGTTATCATTGGGGGAGGTTTGCACTGAGTTCATTAAGTGGCACAGGGTTTTCTTTGTTGAGACACTAATAAAAGTCTTTAAATGTGAAAATAAATAAATAGATGTTAATACGTTCACACTTTCCTAAAGAAATTGTAGCTGTTTATCACTAATTTATCTCTTAATTATTGTCATATATTAATTGGATCAATAACTTAAAATATTTTTCTGATTTTTAGTCAAGGTACCAACAGCTGTGTATTAATTGAGCATTGCCAAATTTTCAGCATTCTAGTTAATTATTAGAGAAAAGACCAGTCTCTTACTCCAGGAGTTATACCAACTGAAAATTTATAATTAACAGAAAATAACATAACATTAATGTGGCCCTCATACACTCATATGTTTTAATACTTGGTCTCTACTTGATGGAACTTTTTAGGAAGGATTAGGAGGTGTGGCCATGCTGGAAGAGATGTGTCAGTGAGCGTTGGGCTCCATGGTTTCAAAAGACCACACCATTTTTAGTTAGTTGTCTATGCCTAGTTATCAAGATGCGAATTCTCATTTCCTGCTCCAGCACCATGCCTGCCTGATGCATTGTTCCCATGTGATGGTTTGCCATGCTTCTAACCCACTGAAATGATAAGCAAAAATAAATTCTTTTTTATATAAGTTGCCTTGGTCATAATGTCTTAGCAAAGAAATATAAATGTAAATAAGATAATGCGATAGAGGAGGAAACTACCTGTATAATTGGAGCAAATATCTTTATTCTTAAACCAGTACTTCCAAATTGTAATGAACGTTCAAAGCTGTGGTTAAATCACATTTAAATGAAAAATCCATAGAAACAGCTTTATTTTCATTTTCAGGAGCTAGCCAGGTGTAGCCAAACCTCACATGGTTAACCCACATCAAGATGTCTCAGGTCCTTCGCTATTTCATACATCACAAAATAATTGACATGGCAAAGTCTATAGGTATAATTCTCAATCACTTGAAAAATTTATAGAATTTGAGAAAATCAACCTTATTGTATAAAAATTTATATATTTCATATCTTTAAACTTGCCATTACAATGATGAAAAATTTACTGTAAATCTAACCTACATATTTCTCTTGAGCCCCAGAACCATGAACGCATAACTACATAGTGAACACCTCCCAGTCATATTCTTTGGGAGTCTGAGACCTGCAATGTCTAAACTATATAATCTTATTTTCTAAAATACACATTCTTTTCTCATGGCCATATTCTAGTTAGCATATGAAACATCATGAATCAAGTAGCTGAACTTTGAAGGGACTTTGGTCTCTTCACTTAATGAGCCATTCATTTCTGTCTATTCAATCTCAAAAATTCCTCTTTATTTTCTACATTCATTGCTTCTAATTCAGGATGCTTAAACAAGAATCCCTTTTACCTCTTGGTTTTCCAACTTTCTTTTTTTTTTTTTTCCATTTCATCTCCACCCAGTAGTCAAATGTAGCTTCTTAATACTCAGAATAGAAAATTACATTCCTTTGTTTAAAACATTACTGCATTTCCTTGTTCTTACATAAAAATCCCAAACTGTATAATCAATTATCAGGTTCTATAAATTAGATGTTTTTATTTTTGCTGTCCTTTAGCACTATTTAGATGCTGCACTCTGATCTATACACAGACCTATGCTGACTGTTTTTCTAAGCACACTAGTTTACATAGTTGAGTGGTGACTATCTATTGGTAGTCAGGCTACAGAGACATTCTCTGTAGTATTCTCTGTAGTAGTTTTGAAATAAGCCAGATAATTATCTAACAATGAAGTGGTATAGGTAGACTTTGCACTGTATGTGCACATATATAAACTTTTGTGCATAAAAGTTTATTTTATAAAGTTGGTTTTGGATTGTTTAACCCATATGGATTCATATAACTTGAAAAAGTTTGATCAAAAGAAAAGATTTCTGAATGTTCAAAGGCCAACAATAATTAAAAATAAAATTCATAATGAAAATGAGCTATATCATGTGATTTCTGACATTCTTGGTGATGAAGATAAATGGTGTTCTTTATCCTGAGCATGCTGTCATGCCACATAAAACCAAGCAACATTGCCTGAAATACCTGAGCTCAGATCATTGACTAATGTATGCTATAAGTTGCATTTGTCTCCCATTGTAGAGGAGGATACTTAAATCTCATTCAGAATGGCAAACACGATAGAAATCAGAAGAGGTGGAAAAGAGGAAACAGTATGGGAGCCTTCTATAGTGGGTCCTCTAACAAGGGATAGAAGCAGATGCTGAGACCCAAGGCCAGACTTTGGGCAGAGCACAGAGAGTCTAATGGAGGAAGAGAGGGTTGGGGTTAGAAAGACATGGAGGGGACAGGAGCCCCACAAGGAAAACAATAAAACTAAAACATCTGAGTCCAGGGGGTCCTGCAGAGACTGATTCACCAACCAAGAACCAGGCGTGGAGAGGACCTAGACCCCCTGCTCAGATGTGGTGCATTGGCAGCTCAGTCTCCATGTGGATCTCTGAGTGAGTTGATCAGGGAATGCCTCTATCATGAACTCAGTTGACTGCTCTTTGATCACAAGGTGATGCGGCCATCCCAGGCCACAGAGGACGAGGATCCAGGCAATCCTGATGAAACTTAACAAGCTATGGGCAGATGGCAATAGTGGAGAACTCCCTCTTTCAGTGGCCTAGGGGAAAGGGATGGGAGTATGAGGGAGGAAGGATGGGACTGGTGAAGTTGTGGAAGGAGGCTTCAATTGGTATATATAATAAATAAATTGTGAAAAAAAACTCCAAAAACTAAAAAAAGTGATTGTTTAAAAGAAAACCTAATGTTTTATTTGCAGAAAGAAAATACTTCCAATGCTTTTACACTGTCATACATCAAATTGATGCTTGTTTGGATATTGTCATATTAAAATGTTTGATTTTCACAATTACTCTTTTTAGTTGCTGAGTAGGCTTTCATGAAGAATCATTAAGTGAAATTTGGTTTGGGATTTGGATGGAACTTTTAATATCTCTGAAATTGTATTATGCATACCTCTTCCATTTTGTGCTACCTATTTATATTAAACAGTATTCCCAGGTATTGATAATTATAAATAAAAATATCAGTCAACTCTGAAAAACTTTAAATTGTGTAGCACCAAATATTCAGCCAATATTTAATCATATATATGTATATATTAGTATGCTAATTTGCTGCCATCTTTAATAAATGATAAAATTTTATGTATACTAAACCCAAATAAATGTTTTAAAATAATTTTAATGAGTTATTATAAGTAAACATATGATTTGCATACCTACATTACATATCCAGATATCCACATGAAAACTTATTATGCAAAATAATAAGACACCATTTCTATAAATAAATAAGATACCATGAGCTATAGAATGCTATTTAAAAATGTAAAGGCACCTAATAATTAACCTATATACTTAATAATTTTGAACTATTCCTATGTATGTTTTGCAGTAGGTATCACTAATTACTAGGACTACCAAATACTATCTTGACACATAAATACTGCTCTGGAGGTCGTCATTAGTCTCAAGTCGGAGTTTTTCACTTGACTTCCTCAAGGGCTTAAGTTCCTTGGTACCTTTATAGCATTGTGCATAAGTTAATTGGGTTGTTTTATACTACATTTTATTCCCTTGTAAATGCTAGACAATTACTTCTAGGATGTGAGCAAAAGTATCTCTTTATATTATATGTACTTTTAGTATATTTCCTAGCGTCTGGCATCATGTACTTATTTAAGGGACATATAGAAAAAAGTAAATAGAAAAATGAAAATTATTGCCCATGCTTAGTTTTCTTAGTTCTTCTTGAATGTAATTTTCATTGTCTCACAGGATTCCTTCTACACCCTTTCCATTATTATCTATATATTATGTTTTATGTTTTCTTCTTTTATTATACATAATTACTAAAGACAGATTTAAATTATTTCACATTGTTCAATAAACATTTAAAAAATAAATCATTTAAATTATAATTTTTTCAAATTTTGAGGATTGCTAGCATTTAATATTCATATTCATATTCAGTCATAATTTAAGAATTTAGAGTGATTTCCATATATGTGCTGGAATACAAATGCAGAAATATTATTATTAAAGATGATGATATCATAAATCTTGTTATAGTATAAGTAACAAAGATAAAAAAACTATAATTAAACAATGACATTCTGATGTAATTTACCTCAAGGTGACCCTAATATTTCAGGTAGCAGATTTATTTAAATGATATTTCTGTCTTGCTCACTATACACATTTTCCCAGATCTTGATTGCAAAAGCAGATGTATAATGCTGACTTTATTTTAGGGAAAATACGACACTATGAACATAGTTCTAAAATATATTTTACTTGTTTAGAAATGTACTCTCTTGAAATGTGGCCAGAAGGCAAAATTCTTTTGCTGATCTTTCAAGCTACTTATTTCTCTAAACATGTGCAATGATGTAAGTGGCCTGCCAGATGTGACTAATTATCACAAAGCACTTCCTTAATGTAGAATCTGAAAATGCCTACAGCTACACAATTCTTATATTTGATATTCCCACCCTGATTTACATAGGAAGTTGTGCATGCAGAAAATAACAACTCTGAAAAAACTGGCCTTCAAAGGCTAAAGGTAGAATGATACTGGTTATGGAAGTACAAAGTCATGAGTTCTAAGTATCTATAATTTATCACTGCTTGAAATTCAAATTGTGACTGAGATCCAGTGATTTTAATCACCCTGTGTTAGTCAGCATTCTGTAATTATAACAAAAATCTGATAAAAATCAGCTCTTAAGAGGCAACTGCTTGTTCTGAGTTTCAGAGGCTGCAGTCCACTATCCTTTATAGAAAGGCAGCACATCACGACTAGAACATGAGATGGAACAAAACAGCAGGAGAGAAAAACAAGCATCCTACTTGAAGATATGTCTCCAATGACAATGACCTAAAGCTTCTGCTACCTCCCAGGAGCAGCATTGTAGAAACTAATCAAGCCTTTGGCACTGAAGTCTTTGAGAGGCATTTGAGATACAGTCTATATCAAAACACTAACTCTTTGCTGGTGGAAATGTAATATAGCACAATCATTTTAGAAACATTCTGGCAATTTCTTCAATAGGTAACTGTAAATCTATCAGATAATCCAATAACTTCACTTATAGGTATCTACCTGAGAAAACTAAAAGCACTATTTTCAAATATGGACTTATAAAAGATGATTTATAGTAGAGTAATTGGCAAGACATAAAATATTATGAACAATTCAAATGTCCATGACCTAATGAATAGATAAATTAATATGGGTGACCTATTAGGGATGTTATCTACTAAAGGAACACAAAGAGTAGACTATTAGAAACACAACAAATAGTCCTAACACTTATGACACATGAAAGAAGCCAGGTGGGAAAGATCCAGTACTGTATTACATAAACCATTAGAATAAAATATCCAGAGAAAGTAAGACTGTAGACACATAAAGCCCCAAAGAAAGTTGGACTGCCAGCCTTAGAAAGAAGTGACTCAGCAGTGATAACAGGGTGGGCAAATGTTAGAAATGTGGTTTGTGGTGATGGATGTACAACTCTTTAACTCTACCAGAGTCCCTGAACACACACTTGAGTGAATGAGAATTTTAGCACATAAATCAAACCACGGGTATGAAGATATTACTTGAAGGTATTCTTGTTAGTAAAAATGTATGCAAGTTGGTTCACATTTAAGCACAACATAAACTAACTTTATTCTGCACAGTGAAGTAACTGTTGTGAAATACTTTTGAACACAATGCTATTCTTGACATCTCTAATTATTAAAGATATGATTTTAGCCTTTTCATTGGAGAACATGTCTTCAATCAGGATATTAATGTTTTCTCTCTGGCTGTCTTTTTCTGCCTCATGTTCTAGTCGTGATGTGCTGCATTTCTATAGAGGATCATGGACTGCATTCTATGAAATGGTGATCCAGAACAAGCCATTTCCTCTTAAGAGTTGATTTGATCAGATGTTTGTTACAGTAACAGAACACTGACTAAGATAGGGTTCTTAAAATCCATGGCTTGGATCAATGGCTTGAACAAAACCAATGCTATTGATATATTGTATAATATATATATATATATATATATATATACACATATATAAATTACATATTTATATATGTATATATATATGGAGACCTGTCTTCAAGTAGGTGACTTTTAGCGCAATCTTCCCACAGCAATTGATGTAATTAATACACTGATCACATACAAGCTTAGAGATGTACCTGGAGATTACTGATGTACCTGGAGGCTTGTCTCTTAAGTGATTCCAAACAACTACTTCAGCTCAGTACTTGTAAAACTTGAGACTGACATTTAATTATATCCCTATCTTATGAATTGAGTCTAGATGAATTGTTTCCTTCAAGGATGGATTGATAATGTCAACATTCTAGAAATAAATACAAGTCTAGATGACGCTGCTCTTGCTTTGCAAAGTTAGAGACTATGCAACACTTTGAAACATTCATTAATTTTAAAAAGGTGAAAAGATAGTTTGTTAAGATGTAAGGAATCTGAGTAAAAGATCAGATATGAAAGCTAAAGCCCTTAAAGTCAGAAAAAATAAGGATAGGTTCATGATGGCAATAACTGGCATTCTTGAGAACCCCCAAAAGTGCCTTATGTTATCAAATTGGCACTTATTTTAATGATCTGAACAACGAATTAACATAGTTGAACTTAATTTAAAACTATAGCATTAAGAGATTGTTTATGCTCCTAACCTATAGGTTTTAGGTACAACTAATAACCCTTCATTTTCACTTGGCAATTTCCAACGATTCAAAGTTGAGTCCATTTAGCCCCTCTGTCAATCCCTTTTTTTCTCCTCTATTCCTTTGTAATTCCTAATGAACACAGTCTACACATCTTCTCATATCATGAACCTATCTCACTGATCTTCTAAACCTACAATTTTCTAGACGTCACACACAATTTTTTTTTCCCTTTTAAGGTTTTTCTCAAGGTGTAGGAGAAGAGGTACTGAACCTATTTTAACAATTATTACAAGATTTTTCTAAGCTGTCTGGTTTGCCTTGCATTTTCCAAATCTATTCTTCTCCATGCTATAGGGCCAGGACTCTAATAAGAACATGTATTTAGAAAAAGGTTTCCAACAAATATTTCTTGCGGTCCATGTTAGGATACCATACAGTCTGTATAAAATAAGTCTATGCATACCTGAGGAATTGAGGTTAGCAATTACAGTTTATGATCTATCTACTTAAACTCCTGCAGCCCCAAATGCCAGGCGGATCTCTTTCCCTGGGTAATTTTTCTCTCCATCGTTTCTGTTTCCCTTCAGAGACTTTCCCATTGACTTGTGTCTTTTCATTGCTCTGGAATTGGATGGGCACTTGACCGACATACAGCTGAATAATATCCTGCCCTACTCTCCAAATCTCCAAAGTTACATGTCCCTTTTATGTAAAGACCACAAAAGAGAAAACCACCTCATGTTAATTAATTAATAGAATTTTAATATAAATAATGGGACATTTAATCAGGGAGCTGCCATTTCCTTTTCTTCTAAAGCAATGACAAGTCATTAGCATGCAGTAGTATTTTGTTTTCCTTTAATTATGTGAAAAAACTATAATTTTTGCACTGTGTGGTGGATCTTTCTATTAGTTTCTTTTCATAGCCAGGTGTGGTGGTTTAAGTGAGTCTTCCACAGCCTCCTACATGTGAACATTTGGTTCCCAGCTGGTGGTACTGTTTGGGAAAGTTTAGGAGGTAGAATGTCGCTGGGGAAAGCACATCGATGCAGGTAGTTTTTGAGAGTTTAAATCTTCACATCACTTCCAGGTTGTTCTCTCTGTTTCATGTCTGGGGTTGAGGATATTGGCTTTCTTGGATGGCTGCCCTGGCTGCCATGCATACAACATTCTATCATAATATACTTTCTTACCACGATGTATAAAAGTTGTTTGTTTGTTTTTTTTCCTCTGATGAGGAAATGAGATGCGAGCTTTACTCAAACTGTGTGAATATATGGCTTTAGCTGAGCCCAGAATGTTTCTTTCTCTGTTCTAGCCATCCCTAGGCCTAATCCTGGAAGCTTCCAGCCTCCATACAAGATAATCTACTGTAACCAGAACCTTAAAGATTTCAGCTTCCAGCCTCCATCTGCTAGACCTAGACTGTTTCAGCCTCCAAAACTTACTGCTGAATCAACCCACCATTTATAATTCTTTCTGAACTCTCACTGGATGGTTAAATTCAGATGTTCTGACCCAAACTTATCTCCTATATGACTGATTTCACCTGGCTTCTCTTTCAGCTTCTGACTGAATTGCTCTGTTTACCTCAAACAAATCTTGGCAATATTTCTGTATTTCTGGCTCCTTCTTATTATCTACTCTATTCACTCTGAAACCTGTCTCCATTAAATATTCCAGTAAAACTTCCACACAGCTTCAGATATCTATCCTGTATGCCCTGCTGAATGAGGATTGAGAATCTTTTCTAGGGGTCTCCTAGAAAAGTTGTTCAGCTTCTTTAGGAGTATAGATTTTAATATGTTTATCCTATATTATATGGCTAATATCCACTTATAAGTGAATATATAAAATGTGTGTCTTTCTGCTTCTGGCACACCCCATTCAGAATGTTCTTTTCTAGTTCCCACCATTTGCCTGCAGATTTCATGATTTCCTTGTTTTTAATTGAGTAGCATTCCACTGTGTAAATGTATCACAATTTCTGTATCCATTCCTCCGCTGAGGGACTTCTGGATTGTTTCCAGCTTCTGGTTATTACGAATAAAGCTGCTACAAACATGGTTGAGCAAATACCCTTGTTGTATACTTGAGCATATTTTGGTTATATGCCTAGGAGTGGTATAGCTGGATTTTGTGGTAGCACTATTCCTAATTTTCTGAGAAAGTGCCAGATTGATTTTCAAAATGGTTATACAAGTTTACATTCCCATCAGCAATGGAGGAGAGTTCCCCTTTCTCCACATCCTCTGCAGCATGTGTTGTCACTTGAGATTTTGATCTTAGCCATTCTGATGAGTGTAAGGTAAAATCTCAGGGTTGCTGTGATTTGCATTTCCCTTATGACTAAGGATATTGGGCATTTCTTTAAGTGTTTCTCTGCCAGTCGATATTCTTCGACTGAGAATAATCTGTTTAGCTCTGTACACCATTTTTTTAAAAATTGGATTACTTGGTTTGTTGTTGTTTAACTTCATGAGTTCTTTATATATTCTGGATATTAGACCTCTGTCAGATGTAGGGTTGGTGAGGATCCTTTCCCAATCTGTAGGCTGTCCTTTTGTTCTCATGACAGGGTCCTTTGCTTTACAGAAGCTTTTCGGCTTCATGAGGTACCATTTATTGATTATTGCTCTTAGAGCCTGTGCTGTTGATGTTCTGTTCAGGAACTTGTCTCCTGTGCCAATGAGTTCAAGGCCCTTCCCCACTTTTCTTCTGACAGATTTAGGGTGTCTGGTTTTATGTTGAGGTCTTTAATCCACTTGGACTTTAGTTTTGTGCATGGTGATAAATATGGATCTATTTGCATTTTTCTATATGTAGACATCCAGTTAGACAGAACCATTTGTTGAAGATGCTGTCTTTTTTTCTATTGTATGGTTTCGGCTTCTTTGTCAAAAATCAAATATTCATAGGTGTGTAGGTTTATTTCTGGGTCATCTGTTTGGTTCCATTGATCCACCATTCTGTTTCTATGCCAGTTTCCTCAACAAGAGAATGGATACAGAAATTGTGGAACATTTACATAATAGAATACTACTCAGCAATGAAAAACAAGGAAATCATGAAATTTGCAGGCAAATGGTGGGAACTAGAAAAGATTATCCTGAGTGAGATATCCCAGAAGCAGAAAGACATACATGGTATATACTCACGTATAAGTGAATATTAGACATAAAATATAGGATAAACATACTGACATCTGTACACCTAAAGAAGTTATGCAAGAAGGAGTATCCTAGGTAAGATGATCAATCCTCATTCAGAAAGGAAAATGGGATGTGCATCAGAAGAGGAAGAAAACAGGGAACAGGACAGGAGCCTACCACAGAGGGCCTCTGAAAGATTCTACCATATACTGAGGCTCATAGCCAAACTTTGGGCAGAGGGCAGGGAATCTTATGAAAGAAGGGGGAGATAGAAAAACCTGGAGGGGACAGGAGGTCCATAAGGAGAGCAACAGAACTAAAAAATCTGGGCCTAGGGGTCTTTTCTGAGACTAATACTCCAACCAAGGACCATGCATGGAGATAACCTAGAACCCTTGCTCAGATGTTGCCCATGTCAGCTCAGTGTCTAAGTGAGTGTCCTAGTAAGGGGAACAGTGACTGTCTCTGTCATAATCTCATTGGCTGGCTCTTTGGTCACCTACCCCTGAGGGGGAACAGCCTTCTCAGGCCACAGAGGAAGGCAATGCAGCGAATCCTGATGAGACTTGACAGTCTAGGGTCAGAGGAAAGGGGAGGAGGACCTCCTCTATCAGTGGACTGGAGAAGGTGTATGGGAGAAGAAGAATGAGGAAGGGTGGGGTTTTGAGGAGAATAGCAAGGGAGCTACAGCTGCGATAAAAAATTTAAAAATTGTAATTAATTTAAAAATAAATAAATTTAGGCTTATCATATCTTATAGGTCTATATAAGTGAGTATATACCGTGTTTGTCTTTCTCCTTCTGGGATATTTCACTCAGGATGATCTTTTCTAGGTCCCACCATTTGTCTGCAAATTTCATGATTTCCTCCTTTTTGATTGCTGAGTAGTATTCCATTGTGTAAAAATACCACAATTTCTGTACCCATTCCTCCGTTGATGGACATCTGGGTTGTTTCCAGGTTCTGGCTATTACAAATAAAGCAGCTATAAACATGGTTGAGCAAATATCTCTTTTGTGTACTTGAGCAAACTTTGGGTATATACCTAGCAGTGGTATAGCTGGGTCTTGAGGAAGCACTATTCCTAATTGTCTTATGAAATCTATACACCTAAAAAAGATAATCAAGAGAGCAGACATGGGGTATGATTATCAATCCTTGTTTTGAAAGACAGATGGGATGCACATTAAACATTGACAGGAGTCTACTGAGCGCATTTGAAAAACTCTAACTAGCAGTGTTTTCAAAGCAAAGACTCATGACCAAACCTTTGGCAGAGTACAGGGAATCATAAGAAAGAAGGGGAGTTAGTATGATGAGGAAAGGATAGGAGTTCCACAAGGACCAAACATATCTGGGCACAGGGTCTTTTCTGAGACTGACATGCAACCAAGGACCATGTATGAATGTAACCTAGAACCTCTGCTCAGATGTAGCCTGTGGTAACTCAGTAACCAATTGGTTTCCCATAGTGAGGGGAACAAGGACTATTTCTAACAGGAACTCAATGACTGGCTCTTTGGCCTCCCCACCCCCCAAGGGAGGAGCAGTCCTGTTAGGCCACAGAGGAGAGCTTTGCAGCCAGTCCTGAAGATACCTGATAAAACAGGATCGGATGAATGGGGAGGAGGTTCCCCCTATCAGTGGACTTGGCAAGGGGCACGGTGGAGATGAGGGAGGGAGGGAGGGACTGGGAGGGAATGAGGGATCGGGACAGGGCTGGGATACAGAGTTAATAAAATGTAACTGATAAGAAAAAAATAAAATTAAATAAAAATATACATGAACTACAAAAATAAATAAATAAATAAATGAACACATCTAAAGTTTCTAAAATAAATAAATAAATAAATAAATAAATTTTAAATAGATGCGTGTTTACATTAATCAAGGAGGTCATTCAGCCAAGATTTAATTCTTTCAGTCAAAGATTATAAGTATGTTCACTTTCACTTATCAATTAACTATCAGTTTACTTATCAGATATTAGCCGCTCCTCCTGGTAGTTACTAGATGATAACATTTACATTTTAGTGAAAATATTGCAGTCTTTTGAAAAGGCTCTGTATTCATGATTTAAATTTTAAAAAAAGTAAATATTTTTCTACCCTGATTTGCTTAATGTATGGATGATAGATTGTTTTGTTGATAAATAAGCAACTGTGTTCCATTTTAAATGCAAATGGAAAGACTGCTTCTAAGTTCTCAAAGCGTCTTGCACACCCGTGTTTATCTGTCTTAATATAATTTTAACTTAAAATAGAAGAAACAAGAGATCCCCTAATTTCAACACTGTTTACAGACCAATTTCATATCTGATATTCATCGTCGATTTTTCCTTTGACTGTCTGGTGACTCTGCAGGACTCATGAGTATTTGCTAGTTTTCTAGGTTAGTAGATGTCTAGCAACAGCAGAGGGAGCTCACAGTGTATTCTTTTGATTTTAGCTGTTACATATTTTTACCCTGACTGCTCAATGGCAGGGCTGTAAAGCTTAAAGGTTAATTTATCAAGGACATTTTTACAAGAACATACCGACAGGTACAACAAATGAACTATGTTTTATAATAAATATAATAAATAGCCTTACAATAAATAGTGGAATATTTAAAAACTGCACTGCATCTGCACAACACCTGTGTTGTTGTGAATACTAAACTGGAACCTCTTTCAATTGACATATTATTGCTATGAACTTTTGTCTTGCTCAAGTCTATTTTCATGAGTCCAGATTTATATCTACTCAGTATCTCCCCTCAGATGTCTTTAAGACATCTGCCACAAAGACATCAAAACAACCTTCCTGCTTTCTAAGCCCTTCCACTCCCAAACCATTTCTCATGTCAGCTGAGCCTTTTATTTGTTCAAGGAAGACATCTTGGAGTCATGTTCACTTTTCACTCCAAGTCCTAGGTCTAATCTTTGATTTCTTTCTAAACTCTTTCAAACATTTCAGAATAATTTCCCAATACCCCATGCTACCTTCAAGCATCATTCCGTTTTCATCACCATAAGAGCCACCTGAAGAGGACCCTCAAGTTGGCTCTCAGTAAAAAAGCACACATGAACTTTGAGGAATATGAGCATACCATGCTATTTTATTTTGTTTAAAACTTTCCAAATGATTCCACAATGTACTGAAAATTCAGGCCAGTGTCTTTCTAGTACCTTTGAGACCTCCTGGACTAGTCTCATTGCTACTCCTGTTAGCTACAGTGTTGCTCTATCCTTTTAACTTTTGACTGTATACCCTAATTTGGGGTTTTTGCATGAATGTTGTGTCTGTCTGGGAAAGCCTTTCCTCTGAATGCCTGCTCAATTAATCCATCAACTCCTTTGCTCTTTTCCAAAATGTCACCTGTTTGTTACTTGGTTTCTGATCAACCTGTGTAAAATTGCAAACCCTTCTCTCTGCTTTCTCTAGCTCTTACCCTATGTACTACTTACACACAATTTATTTGCTCTAACAAATAAATTGTTAATCAAACAAATGATTTACTTGCTTCTAACAATCAGTTTCTATTCTAAGATGTAAATACCAAAAGGTCTTTTAAATTCCTGATGTAGCTCAGGCTAATAGAAAATCCTGCCACATTATAGGCCCTAAAAAGACAGATATATGCATACATACATTTATATAGTAGACATTAACTGTGATTATTTTATGGCACCTATGCTGCTACATATTTTCAGGACTTTATTAGTAATTTAAATCTAGTACCTGAGGTCTTAACTTTGAAGCTAATCTTGATAGGAATCTCAGTTTTGTGTGTGTCTGTGTGTATGTGTCTCTAATATAGCATAAATTACTTTGGGCAGAAGGGTGCCAAAGCTTTGTAATAACTTTCCATGGAGAAATATAGTGTTATTTTCTCACTTGAAAGATTTTATTATAAAACTAATTGCTTCAAGTAACCTTTCATCCAATTTCCTTAAATAATAACTTTAATGTGTTATGTAAATCAGATGAGTCTGAGGGCACATAGTCTTTCAGCTGTTATCTCAGAATATTTGATTTCTGGTAGAATTAGAAAGTCATAACTCTTAACTGTTTGATTAAATTTAATGCATTTAGCTATATAGGCTTAAAGAAATCTAATATTTTTTATAGACTACAGCAAATATGATCAAATCCTATTGTTCAAAATAACTGTTAGATCACAGACTCTCTTACTTCCTGCTCCCTCTCTCAGGTAACACACCCCTCCAGCTCTCTGGGACTGCTGATAAGAAAGTATCTGTACTGTGGTCTCCCATCCCCCTTGAGGCTCAACCTAAGCTTGTGTCCTACCTTGTGCCAATAGGACAAGTGGGCTTGGGCCACGCTAGATGACAAGATATGAACATTTACAATCCCCCCCATGAAAACGTTTAAGAGTCAAAACACCCACCCTCTTTCCCAAAACTTTTAAGGGAAGTTTCCTCTCAAGGTTCTACTATGATAGATGATATGGTGGCATAATAGTCTATCTTGCCTGATGCTCTTTATTTCAAGGTTTCATCATGTCTGCTGGTCGTTGATGTTCTGTTCTAGATAGAATTTTTTTTTTTTTGTGAAGCTGAAAAAAGCTTTGAATCATCTGGGAAAAGAGAGCTTTAATTTAAGAACGGTGTTTACTAGACAGGACTGTGACCATGTGCATGAAAGGTCCTCTCTGTTGACTGATGTGAGAGGCCCAGCTCACTGTGAGAGGCACCATTCCTAGGCAGATGGGCCTGGCTTCTGTAGGGAAGAGGGCAAGCAAATAAGTAGGGTTCCTTAATTTTTATGTTACAAGTTCTTATCCTGACTTCCTTTTGTCATGGACTGATATGGAAGTATAAAGCCAAATAAACATTTTCCTCTCCAATTTGCCTTTACTTAGTGTTTGTCAGAGGAAAAAAAAAATGGCTCCCTTATTACTGGTCACCTATGGATAATTATTGGGTCAACGTTCTTCTTTCTTTTTTAAAAATATCAATTAATTTTTATTTAATTGAAAATAGATCTTCTCATACAATACATCCCAATTCTAGTTTGCCCTCCCTCCACTCCTCTCATATCGCCTCACTTCCTCTTTCCAAACATCCGCTCCGAATGTGTTTCCTCTTGAAACAGGAGCAGGACTCTAAGAGATGACTGCTAACTAGGACAAAACAAGATAAAATAATGTAAGGTGAACAAGGCTAAATAAAGCAACCTAATGCAAAATGGTCTTTTTCTTCTAACTATAACTGTCTATAGCATAAATAAACAAACAAACAAATAAATAAAAGTCTGTTGCCTGGCTTCTAATATGAGAAAGCCCTGAGAGACACAAGTGGAGAAAATGCCAAGACTCTAGAGCCTCAGACCTATGGAGGAAAAGCAAAGAAAAATGTCCACCAATGCTTTCAGGTGTTTACAGCCTGAAAAACTGTAGGATCAGTCTCAGCTAAGGCTGCCTCTTTGATCCAGAACCCCTCTTCCTTGTTTATCCGTATGTATTAACCCTACCTTCTGGTTGAGCTGTATATAATAAACAGGATGAGCCTCCAGGCTACTGTCCTTTCTCCAACACAGAGACTGGACGACCGATCCCAGGTCTCTGTACCTGAGTCTGCCTTTTCTTCATTTTCTCTCTACCCACTCTGGTCTGTCGCTGGAGTCATGTTAGACTTGGCACTAATCACAATTTACAACTTGCGCTTTCTAGAATATACCAATCATTTCATTCATTCATTCATTCATTCATTCATTCATTCATTCATTTATTATTTACTTATTTCAATTTATTCACTTTGTAGCCTGGCTGCAGCTATCTCCTCCCAGTCCCTCCCACCCTCCCTCTTCTTCCCCTATGCCGCTCCCCTATCTACTGATAGGGGAGGACCTTCTCCCCTTCTATCTGACCCTAGCCTATCAGGTCTCATCAGGGCTGGCTGTACCATCTTCCTCTGTGGCCTCACAAGGCTGCACCCCCCTGGTGCAGAAAGACACATCTTGAGTGAGGAATACTTTAAACACAACGATCCTTAATCATCCTAAGGCTTTATTTAAAATATTTCCTGAGGTCAATGCCCGTCAGCCCCTCCACAGATTTCCTCGTTCGTTTTGCAGAACTACCAACCTCTGTGGCCGAAGCTTAGGTATTATGTAAAACACTCTTGATTTTGTACAAGAGCAGAGCAAGTACCACAGAACCTTCCGCAATACCCTGAAAGCCGCATGTTATACAATTCCAAGGGCACATCTAAACAGAATAACGCAGAGGACATTGCCTGCTGTGCGCAAGCCTGCACTGGAGCTCACATCAAAAAGACAGATTGCTTGCTCTACTTTCATCAAAACAGTATACTTGTGACATCATCCTTGTTCTAAAACAAAGCTAATGAACCCAAACATCTATACTTCTTAAGGAAATGACTTGTTTTCCCATTCCCAGGATTATGGTTTTCTCTTCTTTCTGAAATGAAATGTCTATGCTATTTTCCAGAGAAAGGACAGCATTCAACAATCCTTTTTTTTTTTTTTTTTTTGCTTATTTATCTCCCTATTATAATTTAACTGAAAAGGACATGGGAACTTTTTAGCCATCAGGTGTCAGTTATGGAGTATCCTGGACCCTGGATATCCTGGGGGTTTATTGCTTTATAAAATTATTAGTGGTCTCAGAAATAAAGCATATGTCAGCAACCTCAGCACTCCAATTATTAAACTAATAGTCCTCAGTTTTGAAAAGCTTACAAAAGGCTTCTTTGATTCCTCTGCATTTCAATGTAACTTCCTCACTCCCTAACTTGCTTGGCACATCCCACCAGCGCAAATGAAACAGAGTATCTGGATAAGAATGTCTTTTTAGAATCCAGATGTTCACACTGTGCTTGACAGGAACATTAAGAATGCTACATTTTTGTCTAATGAAAGTCCCATTTTCAGAAAATTCACCACCTTACATTACATTTAAAATAATGTAGTACAAAAGAAGTTAATCACACTTTGACTTTTTTTTTTTTTGTTACACATGGGAGATTCTTTAAATTGATGCAGGAAGCACAGAGCAGTTAGATTGGTAAGGACACAGCTTTTAGGGGGTCAGCTGTTATCATACCCAAGGAAACCTTATCAGCTCCATTGCTCGTTCACTGATAGGGGTTAATTTGTTAAATCTGCAATGCTACTTAGCAATTTTCATGTACGTCACACAGTGCAAGTGCACATGATTAAAAGCAATTACACGGCAGTGGAAAACTGACAATGAAGAAAAGCACAAATTCGGTAATGCCTACCTCTTTCATCTAAAAATAACATCATTTTTTTGTCTCAAAACTTAGTCTCCTGGCTATTAAATTACTCTACACTTGGAAACAAAGGATTGGGAGGGCAAAAGAACAAACAGGGCTGGGAAGCTGGCTCAGTAGGTAAAATGCTGTCTGCGTATGTGTGAGGACCTGAGCTGGATTCCCCAGAACTCTCACAAAGCCAAACACCATAGCCATGTGTCAACACTTCCTCCATCCCACTGCCAGATGGGAGGTGCAAATAAGAGAATGCCTGGAGGTTCACAGGATGGCTAGGCTTGTTGTGAAGCAGCCAACGGTAAAAAGAGCCAGTCTCTAAGAGGAGCCTGAAAACCAACACCTGTGGCCGTCTTCTGTTCTCCATCTTTGTGCTATGGCACATAGAGAATGCACCCACATACACACACACATAGCATACGCCCTTTCAAAAAGGAAAGAGAAAACATATTATACTAAGAAAAAAGAGCTTGCCAGATGACTCAGTAGGTAAAATATTAGCTATCAAGTCCTATACCTGAGTTTGATTCTTGGAAGTTGCATGTTTGGAAAAAAGAGACCCAGTTCCACCATAGCATGGGAGTACCCACATACACAAACATGCACACTCACAAACACACTAAACAAACAAACAAACAAACTTTTGTTTAAATAAATAGTAGTAGCAATGAAATGTGAAGTACAACTGCTGAAATGGAAGCTTCCAGAATATTTTAAATCTAAATAAGACAGTAAAATCGTAGCTAAAGGAGATGCCAGAGTTTGGTTCTGAGTTGTCCTCCGAAGGTCTGAGTGTGAAAGGCATGGTCCCAGCTCACAGACATAGGGAAGTCATTGAATTTTTAGAGCACTGGGTGTGTACTGTTGAAATGACACCAGGATGCAGCTCCTGCAATTATCTCTTCTTCTCTTGAACATGCCAAACATACAAGAGCCCATGAGGAAGATAGGCTGTCTTCATTACAATGCTTCTCTCATGACTACACTACCATAAATACAAAACAAGTGACCATAGAACAATATCTCTAAACCTTGAGCCAAAATGATTATCATATATTTGTCATCGTGACAGAAAGGTCACTAGCATGGGAGAAAAATGTCTGGCTATTATTAAATCAACAGTCTTCTGTAGTTTTTCTTTCAATAAAAGAACTGCAATATCTGAGTCTGTTTCTTCTCCCCTTCCTAAGGAACCTCCATGGAGACTGAACTGTCTATGGGATAAATCTGGGCAGGGGCCTATGTCCTCTCCATGTATAGTCTTTTCTTGATGCATTGCTCTCTGCAGTATCCCCTGAGCTCAACTTTTTTGTCTTTGTTGGTCTCTTTTTGGGGCTCCTGTCCTCTCCGGGTCCTTCTATCTCCCAACTTTTCCATTAGACTCCCTGCACTCAGTCCAAAGTTTGGCTGTGAGTCTCTGCATGTGCTTCCATCCCCTGCTGGGTATAGTCTTTTAGAGAACATTTGTGGAAAGCTCTCATCCTGTTCTCTCTCTTCTACCACTCCCTGTGTCTATCCTGTTTGCCCATCTGAATGAGAATTAAGCATGTTCCCTAGGGTCCTCCCTGTTGTTTAGCTTCTTTAGATCTGTAGAGTTCAGTATCTTTATCCTATATTATATGGCTAATATCCACTTATAAGTGAGTATATACCATGTGTGTCCTTCTGCTTCTGGGTTACCTCACTCAGGATGATCTTTTCTAGTTCCATTCATTTGTTTGCAAATTTCATGATTTCCTGTTTTTAAATAGCTGAGTAGTATTCCATTGTGTAAGTATACCACACTTTCTGTATACATTTTTAGAGTGAGGGACATCTAGGTTGTTTCCAGATTCTGACTATTATGAATAAAGCTGCTATGAACAATCAGACATGAACTTGGTTGCCTGCTCCTTGATCATTTCTCCCTGGTGGGATGACCTAGCCAGCCCACAACGGAAGAGGATCCAAGCAGTCCTGATGCGACCTAATAGGCTAAGGTCAGACAGTAGGCAAGGAGGACTTCCCATATAAGTGGACTAGGGGAGAGAGATAGAGGAGGAAGAGAGTCAGAAGGTGGGAACAGAAGGAGATGAGGGAGGGGGCTACAACTGGGATATAAAGTGAATAAACTGTAAAATAATAATAATAAAGAAAAAATCTGAAATATTTTTCAAAAACTTGTTTTTATAAGTCATCTCTGATTCTTAGAATCCCAATTATATAAGTTCTGATATGTTAAAAGAAAACATAGCTCAGCAATAGTTCAATAGTTCACAAATGCATATTTGTTTCCTCCTTTTCTAAAAACCTTTTCTTGATGAAGACTATTCCCCGAGAATGTATCATTTCAACCAAAAATATGTCTTAGAGTTTATTATGAGAAAGTATTTAGAGATGTACCTTTCTTAGATTACATGTTTTCAGAAATATGCATGTGGAAAAATTCTAAGTTTACATAACAATTCTGTATTCATAAATTCCAACATGATAGAAACAATAAATTTAAAGTAGAAGAGAATTATTCTTTACTATGCAGAAAATTTGAGTTTCCAATAACTTCGAGTAAGGCCACAGTGTGAATAAGGAATATTAATTTTTATTTCCATTAGGAAAACTTGTGTCTATCTACCCAACAGATAGAACTTCTGTTATTTAACTCTAGTACATGTCAGCATGATTTCATACCATTTTGCTGTCAAACAATTCATGTTCCTACTCTGCTTACTTACTTTGATAATTGAGTCACCAATACTTGTAAGTTGGTTTCTTTCTTTTTTCACTTATACATTTTTGTCTCATTTTTTTTTTTGTTTTGAACAAGGACTAGTTCTATCCAATAATGAAAAATTTAAGCAGTTCCTAAAATTTCTAGACATGATCTCTAAAGCTCTTATCTCTGAGTTGACTCATAGAGGAGGCTCTTTGTTAAAAGTTATTTTAATTTCATTCTGTAGGAGTAAGTAATTTTTTTAAGTCCTTAGAAAGAAATATATTTAATATAGTGAAATTAGAATGTCTGTGTTACAATTTTACTGTTTGGTTCTATGGTGTTTCTTACATGTATCTATAATTCTAGAACTGCTTATAACTTTATTAGTTAGTGTAACTAACATTAATTGTCAGATTGACACAACCTTGAATTGCCCTGGAAGAGAATCTCTATGAAGCTTTGTCTGCATTGTGTTGGCTTGTGGGTATGACTGTAATAGATTGTCTTAACTAAGTTAATTGATATGGGAAGACCTGAATTACTTGGGCAGCACCATCCCCTAGGCAGGATGTTTTGTATTGTCAAAGAGTGGAAAATCAAGCTGAATACCAACCAGCAGGTAAGCAAGGACATTCATTTTTCCTTTGCCCTTGACTGTGCATGTGATCTCACTAGCTATCTCAAGATCCTGCTGTTATAACTTCTCCACAGTAAAGAACTATAATCTGAAGTTGTGAGCTAAAATAAACCTTTTATACCCTAAGTTGTTGGTTGTCAGGATATTTTATCACAGCAAGTGAAATGAAAGTACAACAGGTACTATTTATTTTCTAGTTTTATCCCTGAGGTATATATCTAGTCATGCTGAGGGTAATTCTAAAAACATTCATTTCAAAAAGGAATTCCTACTGCGGAATTAGAACTTTGTTTCATTTTATACATATCTGTTCAATTATGGTGTATATTCAACAAATACATCTAAAATAATTTATGTAAAGAAAAACTAATAATATATATTATTTCTAATACTAAAACCAGAACATTCCTTGAAGACTCTTCTAGTAAAAGATATTTGGTTCAAAAAGTTGAAACAACTAGGCTGAGTATTAGGTTCAATCATGAAACCAGATTTATCAATGAGGAAAGTAATAGACCTGTTAAGTATAAAGTGTAGGATATATGTATTCAATGTCAGAAAATAAAAATGAATGTTAATATATTTAAAAAGTTAATATCAATTCAGAGATTTAGAAATAGATTTATAAAATACAAATAAATATATAGATAACAACACATGATTGACTTTTTACCATACTCTGTACCTCTGGAGAAAAAAGAAACACCTTGGAATCTCGTGAATTTGGGAGCAATAGAGCATGCTTAAACATGTCTTTTGCTCTTTGTTTCTGGAACCTGTATGTTCATAGAAAGCCACTCACTCTCCTTTACATTCTCTGTGTGATAGAAATGATGATCCTGCCAGTAAAACATGACTATGCATTCCAATCAAGGAGTAGATCTGCTCATAAACCACATATCACAGTGCTTTCATGTCTCATAAAGCTACACAAAGGAATTCAATATTAGAGAAACTTTTATTCTGAACTCAAGTAAATTTAAAGTGTAGTATTTACTATTCCTATAAAACAACCATTTCATCACCATAATATCTGAATATTTTTTACAAACAAAATAGAAGGATTTTTTTGTAATTTTTACAAGAAATAATGGCTTATGTACCTTGAAGGTATTCTCATAAAGACAAAATGGACCTCTGGGTGATTTGTTGCCAATTTAATTAAAAGATAGCACATATAAATATTTTCTGAGCATATGGTAGCATTTTCATCTAACTTTTAGTTGCTTGTAATTTTTCACTTATTCTTTTGTGATATAGGGTTAAGTACTGGGGAAGAAAGCACCTTTGACTCAAGACTGAACAATGAAAAGTTTGTCCTATACAAATGGAATTACAAATATATTTAATGTTATCCATAAGCACCACATTACATATTCCAGTTAATCTCTGGTTCTAATAAACAAGATGAACAAAAGGAAAACTACTAATAATCAAGCTACAATTAGTTTGGTACTGGGAGTGTGGTTGATACAAGCCTCAAAACAAGTGATTTTATTTGATGGTGAGAAACACTGAAGCAAAGATATTAGTATGGAGAAGGAATGTGACTCATGATGAAAGTTTATTTGGTTGAATAAGAGAGAAGAAACAGTTCCCTCTTTGGGGGCAAGATCTTGAGCCAAATGAGACTTCAGTGGTATCTGAAGGGAATCAAATAAATTAGTAATAGAATCACCTTTGATCAGAATTATGAATGTCAAGTCTTTTATTACAGTGAATAAATGGTTGGATTTATTATATCTAGTGGGATTTTTCACCCCTTCGATCCTATTTTACACCATGAAACTAATAATCAATAGTGTAACATGCTCATCTTCCTTTCCTTAAATTATTAAATATCATCTGCATGCTGTACAACTCAGAAAAACAAGAAAAACATTCCTTCTTCTAAATGACCTAATGAAAAAGTGGACAAAGACTAATAGATATTTTTTTTCCCCGAAATGTCAGAGTTGACCAATGGATAAAATTCGTTTCTTGGCGGCAGATTATTAAGTAGCAGGAAAAAGCAAATCAAAACATTGTAACACATCATCTCACATTTGGATGGCTGTTACTGAAAAGTCACAAGACTACAAATGCCCATGAAGACGTGAAGCAAAAGTCCTCTCTGTACCCTGTACATGGAAAAGTAAACTTGTGAGGCTTATTTGTAAAAGAGTTTAGTAGAGTTTCTTCAAAATATTTAGAAAGAATCCAAAACCCCCGATTTTGGTTATATATCCAAAGAAGATGAAATTGCTATTCCAAAGATGTTTTTATGGTTTTATTACTACAGCATTATTTAAAGCAGTAATGATAGAGAAACAACCTACTTGACTATTGATACATGAACACAAATAAAATGAGTATGCATGCATAGCTATGATGGGATATTGCTCAAGTACGCAAAACAAAAAAAAATGATGCTAATTGACAGAACTTGGAAGATTTCATGCTAAGTGAAATAATGCAGACAAAATAAATGCTGTGAGATCTAAATAATATATGACATTAAAAGTGCTTAATTTACTGATCATCTTACCCTGGGTCCTTTTTCTTTTGCTTAGTTTCTTTTTTTAAATTAAATTTTTATTTTTTTATATTAGTTACAGTTTATTTACTTTGTAACCCAGCTGTAACCCCCTCCCTTATTCCCTTCCAATCGCACCCTCCATCCCTCCCTCATCTCCTCCCTGCCCCTCTCTAAGTCCACTGATAAGGGAGGACATCTTCCCCTTTCATCTGACCTTAGGTTATCAGGTCTCTTCAGGACTGGCTGCAATGTCCTCCTCTGTGGCCTAGCAAGGCTGCTCCTCCCTCAGGGGCAGGGGAAGATAAAGAGCCAGCCAATGAGTTCATGTCAGAAACAGTCCCTGTTCAACCTACTAGTGAAACCACTTAGATATATAAACAAGAAAGAGGACCTGGGGTAAGATGATCGACCTTCACTTAGAAAGACAAATGGGATGGACATTGGAAGTAGGAGAAAGAAGTAATAGTACAGGAGCCTACCAGAGAGGGCCTCTGAAAGACTCTACCTAGCAGTGTATCAAAGCAGATGCTGAGACTCATAACCAAACCTTCGGCAGAGTGCAGGGAATCATATGAAAGAAGGGGGAGTTAGTATGACCAAGAGAAGACAGGAACTCCACAAGGACCAAATATATCTGGGCACAGGGGTCTTTTCTGAGACTGTTTCTCCAACCAAGGACCTTGCTTAGCTTCTTTAGGTGTACAGATTTTAGTGTGTTTATCCTATGTTATATGTCTAATATCCACTTATGAATGAGTATATACCATGTGTGTCTTTCTGCATCTGAGATACCTCACTCAGGATGATCTTTTCTGGATCCCAACATTTGCCTACAAATTTCATGATTTCCTTGTTTTTAATTGTGGAGTAGTATTCCATTGTGAAAATGAACCACAATTTCTGTATCCATTCCTCAGTTGAGGGGCATCTGGGTTGTTTCCAGGTTTTGGCTATTAGGAATAAAGCTGTTATAAACATGGTTGAGCAAATAAGCTTGTTGTATACTCTAGCATATTTTGGACATATGCTTAGGAGTAGTATTGGTAAGATGATCAATCCTCACTCAGAAAGGCAAGCAGGAAAGAAATTGGAAGAGGGAGAAAAGAGGAAACAGGATAGGAGCCTACCAAAGAGGGCCTCTCAAAGACTCTATCCAACAGTGTATCAAAACAGAAGCTGAGGCTCATAGCCAAACTCTGGGTAGAGTGCAGGGAAACTTATGAAAGAAAGGAAAGATAGAAAGACCTGGAGGGGACAAGAGCTCTACAGGAGATCAACAGATACAAAAATCTGGGCACAGGGGTCTTTTCTGAGACTGATACTACAACCAAGGATCATGCATGGCGATAACCTAAAACCCCTGCTTGGATGGAGCCCACGGCAGCTCAGTATGCAAGTGGTTCCCATAGTAAGGAGAACAGGGACTGTCTCTGACATGATCTCAGTGGCTGGCTCTTTGATCACCTCCCTCTGTTGGGGGAGCAGCCTTACCAGGCCACAGAGGAAGACAATGCAGCCAGTCCTGATGAGATCTGATAGGCTAGGGTCAGATGGAAGGGCAAGAAGACCTCCCCTATCAGTGGACTTGGAGAAGGGCATGAGAGGAGATGAGGAATGTAGGGTGGGATTGGGAGTGAATGAGGGAGAGGGCTACAGCTGGGCTACAAAGTGAATAAACTGCAATTAATATAAAAAATTAAATTAAAATTAAAAAAGAAAACAACAACAACAACAACAATATTGAAAGTATAAAAACAGGTTAAACTTATCTTTACAGTGAATTTCAGCTTAAGGGCGTCAGTTGCTGGTCAAATGACATGAATATTGAACTATAAAATGAATACATTCCATAAATCAAATGGATAGTATTATGGTGACTATAGTTATCAACAAGACAGCAATTCTTGTATTTTCTCAACATATGCACAAAGATGTCTTTGAGAGAGGATGTTCATGTCAGTTGTATCCATGATGATCATCTTTTCATAGTACAGGCCTATGTTAACTGATCACTGTGTACCTTAAATTGATGTAATTTGATAGACACACATAAATGAAACTTAGAAAAATAAAACCATTCCTTCATCAATGCCCACACAACATACATGTGCATACTCCCTTCCTCTCTCTATGTCTGTGTCTCTCTGTCTCTTTCTCTCTGTCACTCTCTCTTTCTGTCTCTGAGACCCAGGTTGCTAGCCTTGCCAGCAGCATCTTTTACCTACTGAGACATATCGCCAGCACTGTTTTATAGTTTTTAACAAATAAATTGTCTTCTGTTAGTCTAAATTTTGAAATTGATAAAGTCATGGAATCAAAGGTTGTGTAGTTGGGTCATAATGACCGAAATATTAGAGAATGATTTTGATTCATGTGTACTCTGATCTTGTGATATTCATCTTATAACACACTAATAGACAACATGAAATTTAAATGTACTATTTACTACGGTATTTACTTTGGGGAACAGTAGCAAGCCAGTATAATTTACATGGAGTATTCCTGTGAAAAACTGGCTACTTATAAAAATGGGCCAATTCCTCTGAAATGGTAAATATAAAATAAATGGACAGGGTAATTATCTGGATAATAACTAGATAATATCCAGATGAGATATGCACAATTAGATTTCCACGGTCAATTTGTTTCACTACAGAATTTGATCAATGACTAACAGACATTTATGTTCTTTGATCAAGTTTAATGACATAATAATAGATTTTTGTTCTAAATTAAAATATTTGTAAATTATGGTCTTAGTTTTTTATATTCTTACGCAATCTTTGTATCCTTTGTTCACTGTATTCATATTTCTATGTAAACTATTTTATATCCAAAATTTTTTCCAGGGAAGAATTCAGTACTATATAAATGCTGAAAACAGCCTTATTTGTGGGTGAACACTAAAGCTTTTCTCATTAATTTGCTTCCCCAACAACTGTTGTCTTTGAACCATGTCATAACTGAGAAAAATCTCTCTACTGAGTTAAATAAATATCTAACCGATAAAGCAATTTAATGTCAAACGTTTTCTTTAATTCTCCATTGCACCGAAGAACAAAGATACTTAGATATTAGGTAAATCCACAAATGTTGGTTCATGAGAAAAATAAATTTTTATATTTCCCAAAGTATTCTACATATGTATTTTTTCTTCCATTCATTTTTCAGGTTTTGTTCCTTTGATGGACCAATATGTATACATAAATATTTTATTAAAGAAAAATCATGCATTAGGTAAGCAAATTGATATTCAGAAAGATGGGCCTAATATTTTCTATGAAAAGCAGCATTTATAATTTTTAAAGACATAAATGTTGGACAGGAACAATTTTCAAAGAGGAAACCGGTGAGGTGAAGAGGAAGGGCAAGAGAATCTGATGGGAGATGAATGTGATCAAGTATGTTACACACATATATGAAGCGTCATAATGAGACCCACTGTTTTGTACAGCTAATAAAGACTACTAATAAATAAACCTCAGAAAAAGAAATAGTGCAGACTCTTGAGCAAAAAAGTTTGAGTATTGAGGGGGAAAAGTACTTGAATAAGATCGGAATGTATTGGAGGGTTGGAGGCCAACAGTTGTGGTGGGTATGGCTGCGAGAATAATGACTATGCATTGCCAAAGTGTACTACTATTTATGCAAGGTGAGAACTCAGAATGCAGCAATATAGTGCACATTGCGGAAAACTGTGAGTCTCAGTAAGACTCTGTCCTGGATGCCTGTAAGAGAAGCCCATCCATGTCCCCATGTTCTCTGGTCCTATACACAGGAGGCCATCCTATCCTTCCTTTAAAAAATTAATAGCTAATACTATTTACCTTTTAGATAAAGTTTTACATAGATGTTTTCAATGCTTTGATGTTGATCTTTGAATCTATTTGGTCTTCTCCTATAAAACAACGCGAGCCTTTTTACTTGCAAATTTGTCTACAAGTCTAGAATATTTTGCCATTTTACCTTTGGGTGGGATCGGGAGGGGAGGAGGGTGGGGCTTATGGGGGGACACAAAATGAATAAACTGTAATTAATAAAAAAAAAAGCTCTATTTGCTTGTTTGTGTTCTTGCTTCATAATTTTCCCCCTTTGGTACAAAGGAAGTTTTGCTAGCTGCTCTCCTCTGCCTTCTGTAGCTGGGATCTGTCTTCATAGCCTTCTGTCTTTGCCTACTCCCTTTGTGTGTCTGCAGAGCTTTCTATTGTCTTCCCCCGTCATTCTTTGTCATCGTAATTCAGAAATTAAACTATAGCATATCTTGGGGCATGAAACGGTGTGGGTTTTTTGTTGTTGTTGCTTCTTTCTTTGTTTTAAATTCCTGTACCATAAAAGACCACACTATACATGAAATCCTGTCCACATATGAGCTCACAGACACTATAACTGTATGCATAAGATGTGTGCAAATTCAAAGACAAAATCCCAGTGTAGACAAGGGAAAATAGGCCTAATGAATAAACTATTTGCAACTGATGCCTCCTGGGAGAGGGAAATAAGTTTTCTCCAATGGAGTGTCAACCACAGTCCAGGGCAGACCTCAGGTCCATGAGTAAGTGATCAACTTACTCATGGATTCTATTGCTTTTTGTTTGCCTTTCTATTTGTCATTGTTTGGGTTTTGTGCTTTTTTTTTTTGTCATTTTCCATTTTGCTTTGATTTCCTGATTGTTTTGGTTTTGTTTTATCTTGAGAAAGAAGAAAATATATGAAGTTGGGTGGGTAAGGAGCTGGGAAGACTATAGGAAAACTTGGAGGAGATTGATGAATATTATAAAAATTCTATAAAAATGGTGAACTAATTTAGAAAAGCTATATTTTTTAAATCTTATATAAAGATGAATAAAGTCATAATTCCTTTATTCAAGTTAAACCAGGTTAATAAAGCAAATCCCTGGCTCTAGCCTAGGACTTATACCGAGTCTTTTTCCTTTGTTTATGTCAAACTTAGAAAAGTTGAAATCACTTTTATAATTTGGGAAAAATGGTCATCCAACTTACCCCCCATTATCACGAGGAAGAACACACTTTCTTTTCCTGTGAGAGCTAGAGCAGTGCAGGCTCACTTGAGTGGGTGATCATGGCCATTCAGAGAAAGGGCATGAGGAAAGGGGATAAAGGGAGCTGAGTCATACCCTGTGCAGGAGCTGGGTTTTCTTTTTTTATCACTAGTCTAAGGACAGAAAAGAAAAGAGAGAAGCAAGGAGTGACTCAGTCTTGGTCATCAGAAAGATTCCTGCTAATATATCCCCATTTGTCATGCTCCTGTATTCTTTTTTTTATGGAATAAAGAGGCAAGTAGGGCTATTCAAACCTACTGAAATCGTAGAATCCTATCCAAGTAGATATAATAACTCTAATGCATTTTTTATTATTTCCATGTAATTTTAATTCTAAAATACTCTTAACTCATTCACTTTTTACATTATGAATGTCTGTCAGCAGCATCTCATTTCATCTAAATCTGACTTCTCATCTTATATGTTATTTCATGGAATCTTCATTTTATTGCATTTTGATGTAAAAAAAAATCTCAGAAAGTATTTTCTTGTCTCCTATGGAAAATACTTTCCTTTTCTTTGTCTTTCATATATGTATGTGTCACAGTTATGATTCGGATCACAAATGGCCTCTAATGGCCCATGTTTGGAAAGCTTAGTCACTAATAGAAGGCACAATTTTGGGAGGTGTGGGAAACTTTGGAGGTGGGGGTAAAGCTTTCAGAAGTAGACCACTAAGAGAGGGGCTCTGTGGGGTGATACCCAGCACATGGTTCTTGTTGTGCTGTTTCCTGATCAACCATAATGTAAACAGTGTGAGCCTCACACTCCTGCCACCATGATCGAAGATGCTCTGGCAAGCTTTTCTTGATGTATTTTAACAAATACTTTTGAATTGTGAGCCAAAATAGAATGTTCTTTTTTAAAGCTGCTTCTGTAAAATATTTCTGTATAGTAATGTATAAGTGACTAATATTATCTTCCTGTATTTACTGATATTTCTACTTTTAAACTTGGTTTAAATATAACATTGGATTCTCTTTTAATTTTTTTTAATCTATTTTCTTGTTTATGTGTATGTATCTGAAGAAGTGCTCTCAGATGCCTGAAGGGACATTGGATTGAAGGTGTAGTTTCAGGAAGTTGTGAGCCACTCAATGCCCAATACGGGCTTTGGAATCAAAATGGGGTTCTCTAGATGAGCAGCCAAAGCTCTTAGCCACTGAGTTGTCTCTCCAGTTCCCAGCGTGGGATTCTTAGAGAACAGGATATGCTGGTTTTGTTCATTGATAAATATGATAATTTAGGTCAACTGATAAGGTAATATAGAATACATTTGAGATTTCATGCACATTAATTATATCTCCCCATATAGAAATACAAGTAATATACTACATATTTTGATATATATTTGTTAATTTTATTTGAAAAAAGAAAAGAATCATTGCTATATCCTTACATACCAACTAAGTCTTGGTGATTTGGTTAACATGCCCTGTTGTATTGGTGTTAGATGAAATGTAATGCCAGTAGACATGACAAAGAGATTTGCAAGTAACCGCCTCCAAGGGACTCCAACTCACCCTCTTTTATAGCAGTCATCACTGTTTGAATATCATACTGTCTTTGGATACATACACACTTTCATGTTGGCTCAGAAAACAAAGCATATTGTCTTTAAAATTATTTTTAATATAAAATAATGTCATACATAATGCTTATTATTTATTGTTAACTTTTGTGTATAAATACTATACACTTTTGTTAAATACTATACACTATTGTTAACTTTTGTGTATAAATACTATAAAATGGAATTGAAAATTCAGAGAATGTAGTATATATGTTTCAGAGTCTTTTTATCTTTGAGACAAGATCTTACTGTGTAGCCCTTATTGGCTTGGACCATTCTAGGTAGAGTAAACTGGATTTAAACCCACAGAGCACTGCCTACCTCGGTCTCACAAATGCCGAGATTAAAGACATGCAACACTATGCTCAGATTCTTTAAGGGACTTTGAAAATAGAAGTTTCAAATTAAAATTTTATTAGTTATCATTTTGTGTGTGGCTAGGGGTATGTATGTCACATACTACAAGGAGAGATCAGAGGACAAATTCCAAATTCAGTTCTCTTCTTCATCTTTATGTGAGTGCCAAGAATATGACTTGAGAAATTAGTCTTCTATAGCAAGCAACTTTTTAATTTTTTAAAAAGTATTTTCAATCAGATTATGTCAAAGGCAGTCCCTCTTCCCATTTCTATGTAACCCACTTGGACACTAAACTGCCATAGGCTACATCTGTGCAGAGGTTCTAGGTTATCTCTGTGCCAGTTACTTGGTTGGAGTATGAGTCTCTGGGAAGACCCCTGTGTTCAAATGATTGGCCTGTTCTTTGATCACCTCCCCCTGAGGGGAGAGCAGCCTTACCAGACCACAGAAGATGACAATGCAGCCACTTCTGATGTGATCTGATAGACTAAGATCAGAAGGAAGGAGAGGAGGACCTCCCTTATCAGTGGACTTGGCGAGGGACATGCGTGAAGAAAGGGGAGAGAGGGTGGGACTAAGAGGGGAGAAGGAAGGTGCTTATGGGGGGATACAAGTGAATCAAGTGTAATTAATAAAATAAAATTTAAAAAAAAGAAAAAAAAGTAATTTCAAAGGATTCCTATTGAAAGATGGAAATGCATCTTTTAAGGTTCCTATATTAGTTTCCCTTCTGTGGTTGTGATGAAATACCACGAGAGTTAGGGTTAGGGCTAGGGTTAGTTTTTGTTTGGTTTACTGTTCTAGATGGTTAGTTGTTTAGAAGGTAGTAAAATCATGGCAACAGGAAGGAATAGCAGCAGGGATAAGATGCTGTGAGCTCACACCTCAGATGCACACAGGACAAAAGGGACTAGGAACTGGACTTAGAGTGTAGCTATAATTTCTAAAGCCTGTCCCAACACAGGCTGAAAGACATTCTTCTTTTAGCAGGTCTCCATATCTTTTTGTTTACACTTTTTTCTTCTTCTCTCATATATACACCTCATTCCAAATGCACTTTCCCCTCTATCAACCCTTCCCAACTTCTTCCCATCTTCCCTCTTCCATCAAATCCACTAATCCTTATTTCCGATAAACAAAACAAAACAAAATGAAACAGGCCTCTCAGGGATATCAACTAAACATGGCATATCAAGTTATAAGACTAGGCACAAACCCTCATATCAAGGCTGGATGAGGCAACTGAGTTGTTTATAATGTTTTTGAAATTATAATTTGATTATAGCATTTTGCCCTTCCTTTTGTCCCCTCCGAACTTTCACAGCTCTCCTACAAATTCATGCCCCTTTCCTCCACTGTTATTTTACACACACACACACACACACACACACACCTATCCATATATACCCATATATACATATATATATTTATTTATATTCCTAAATATAACCTGTTCCATCCTTATAGTATTATAAATATACATATATATATATATATATGTATATTTGTGGGCTGACCACTTGGCACTGGATAACCAATTGGTGTGCTCCTCTCTGTAGAAGGACACTTTTTCTCCACCTTTCTTCAGTTGCCTATAGTTCTTTTTGGAGGACTGAGGTCTCATGGGTTTTTCCTTGTCTATTTTGGCATGAGCATTAGCATTGTCCCTTCTAAGCGCACATTTTGGCAATCATGTTAGTGAATTCTCCACATCTTAAAAGTTTTACAATATCCCTAAGAGGTACCATGAATTGTGGACCAAGTTTTGAAATACCTGGGTATATTGAGGTTATTTCTTACTCAAATCCTTACATTTGGCTCCTTGATCCTCATTGATTCATGGCTACTCCATGATGCAAGATTTATTCTAACTATATGACCTCCTCCTGCACCTCCCTCCTGAGGGTGGAGCAGCCTTGTTAGGCCACAGAGGAGGACTTTGCAGCCAATTCTGAAGATACCTGATAAACTAGTATCAGATAAAAGGGGAGGAGGTTCTTCCCTATCAGTGGACTTGGAAAGGGGCAGGGAAGAGATGAGGGAGGGAGGGTGGGATTGGGAGGAAAAGAGGGAATGGGATACAGCAGGGATACAAAGTTAACAAACTGTAACTAATAATGAAAAAAATAAAAAAGTAAAAAAAAAATCCTTATAGTTTTCATCAGTCTCAATACTGTTCAAAAGTTCAAAGTCTAAAGGACTATCTTAGCAATGTTCTATTGCTATGAGAAGACACCATAACCATGGCAATGCTTTTAATTTTTTTTTTTTTTTTGTGCTTGATTACAGTTTCAGAGGTTTAGTCCATTATCAGCATGGCAGGAAGCATAATGGCATATAGGCAGACATGGTGCTGGAGAAGGAGCTGAGAGTTCTACATGCAGATCTGCAGGCAGCAGGAAGAGAGAGCCACTGGGACCTGACTTGTGCTTCTGAAACCCTAAAAGCCCATACTCAGTGACAAACTTCCTCTAACAAGACCAAATCTCCTAATCATTTCAATATCGCCACTCCTTAAGCATTCAAATATAAGAGCGTATGTGGCCCATTATTATTCAAACCACCATAGGAAGCTTCTGTAAAATCAAACACAAGTTACATAATCACAACATACAATGGCATAAAATGCACACTACATTGCAAAAGTGAAGAATGCAGGCATACTGAAGAAATACTGTGTTAAAGTAAGGCTAAAACCTAGAATGGGAAATAACAGATCCTATAGCTCCATGTCTGCTGCCTGGAACCAAGTTTCCACCTCTAGCTTTGCTGCCTGCAATATGCACCTTTTTTTTGGCGGCTGGTTCCACGCCCTGTTCTCAGTTTTCTTTCCAGATATCTCATGTTTCTGGCATCTCCAACATTTTGTGGTCTCCGATGTAGCACAGGCTCTACTTTCACAACTTCACATAGTATCATTTCATGGCTGCTTTGCAGGTGCCCCTGTCTGCCACAATCTTCCTGACCTCGGCAGCTCTGTGAACCCACAAGGGAAGAATCCACAACCTGTCACTCTTCACTCTGGCATCTTTTATGTCTCCAAATCCAGCATCACATGAACAGCGCTGTCAAGTTTGGCTGCCAGCTTGTGATGGACCTTAACCCAACAGGCCCACATCTGCTGAAGCTTTTGTGTGTCATTTTCTAGGAGCAGAATGCTCTTTTGGTCATCTTCTTCAAGTTGAGTGCTTAGCTAAGTGAGTTCTTGCTCTAACAACACCCTCCCCATTGTTCTAGTACAGACCAGGAAGCCTCCCCTTCATAATGATTTTCTTTTCAATAATGATGTCTTCTTTTACAGAATATTTCTTGGGGGCAACAAATTTCATAGGTTCTTTTTCTCTTCAAGCTAGACATTTTCTATTTCTTTCTTACCCAGTGTAGACATAGCCATACCACAGGGTTAAAGCCATGATATTTTTCAAATCTCCCACCAAAGAAATAACCCCATTGCTTTTTAATTAGCCTGACTTACATTGTTAAAACATGAGAAAAACAAAACAAAACAAACAAACAAACAAAAAAAAAAAAAAAACTCAGATCGTTTGCCAAAATACCACGTGGATGGTCTTTAGCCCAGTTGCCAATACCACCTTTGCCCCACTTTAAAACCTTTTTGCTCTATTGTTCACTTTATTTTAAGCACTACTGTTTTGAGAGCTTCTGATAGATTGATCTATTAAGCTCTGATTGCAGCATTCAATTCTTTTTCTAGTCCTAAGTCCCCAAATTTTCTACATTCCTCAATAACAGAAGACAAATAAACAACAATGACAATGGGCAAGCTCTTGGCAACAATGTTCTACTTCCAGTGCTGACTTCTGTATTAGTTTTTCTTGTTGAGATTTTGATGCCATGGCCATGCAGCTTAAGGAAGAACTTGTTTTCATTTACCATTCCAGAGAATGAGATGTTCACAATGACGAGAAAGACATGACAACGGGCTAGTATGTTATAAGAGCAGTAAACTGAGAGCTCACATCTCAACCACACAGAGGAAACAGAGAACAGGAGCTAGAAGTGAGGATCCTTTTAGGATCCACTTTTATTTAAAGTTGCGTGACATCCTTTTATATTCCTTTAATAACATCTTATGATATTTCATGTGAGGTTATATTTTGTCATTTCACATTAGTGATTTCTTGCTCACTTTGTTTTGGTTATTTGTCATTATATCCTCCCGAACATTTACAGTAGACAGCACTTCCCTATACCCAATCCCTTTATCTCTGGTGACTCCATTGTCTGTTCCATGATGTTTATTCTTGTCTAGAGTCATCTCTCCTGCTCCCAGCTCTTGGATAATTTAATGCACTATATTGAAAGTGCAGCCAAAATCTTTACCAGGATTTTTAATTGGGTTCATTGTGTAGTATGTGTCTAGTATGAATTTTTATTTTTGAATGTTTGGATTAGTTAGTTCTGTGTGAGAAATGAGTAAAACATGAAATGTAATTGTTGTATTAGAGTCAACACATATCACAGACATGAATGAATGTGGATTTTAAGAAGAACCTATATTGAGTACAACCCAATTAATGTCAGTAACAAGTACTATCAATATATGAATCTAAAAACTGAAGAATTGAGGAAGGCTTTTATCTTGTGTTATTTATCTTGTTTTGTCCTATTTAGCTGTGGTCTCTTGGATGCCTGCTCTTTTCTAAAAAGGAAATGGGGGAAAGTAGATCTGAGAGAAAGAGAAGGGAGAGAGGGAGCTGAGAGAGATGGAAGAAATGTGAAACTGGTGTTGAGATGTATTGTATGAAAGAAGCCTCTACTTAAAAAAAAAAAAAAAAGAAAGGTGATATATAAGTAAATTTGAATAAATACATTCTCAAGCAAAAATTAGACACTTTATCAGAATTATAGAAATGAGATCTGGTCTTGGACTCACCTATGTGCTGTTAGTTTCTAGACCTGGTCCCTTTCCTATTTCAGGAACAGTTAGCATGAACCAACACTTGGGAAAGAGATAATGGATTTGTTTGTTTGTTTGTTTTGCTTTGTTTTGTCACTGCAAAATAACATGTTCTCCCATGTATTTAGGGCCACTGTAGTTATGTAAGTTTCTTTTGGTGAGTGAGAAAGATGCCTACCTCTTGAAAGATGAGTTTTTAAAGAATATACCTTTCTTTGGGGTCAATGTAAACTTGCCCAAATGAATGGGCTAAGAGACGACTGTGGTTTTCACAGTTTTTTTTTTTTTTTTTTTTTTTTTTTTTTTTTTTTTTTTTTTTACTTAGCTCTGTATGGTCATTCATGACTGTAGAGAACCTCATGTTTTCCTAAATTAATTTTCTTCACAAGGCAGTAAAAGCAAGCATCTTAGTGACATATGGAAGTTCTCTTGAAGGTAAAATTGTTCTCATTGTATTTATGACCTGCTTATCTCATTTTTGGTGAACTTTGTTGTACATGTTTTTCTCTACCCAGTACATGTGTACTACTGATCAGCACTACGAAGAGTTGACAACACATTATGAATATTGGTATTTAAAAGAATTTTCATATGTGTACTACTAGTGTGTGTGTTTTAAAAATAGCCACTGAAAATTTTGCAGTCTCAATGATTATAATTGAAAAAAAAATATTATAACATTAGCTCCCTCAAAAGTTCAAAGCTGTGTTTTTTCCTGCAGTCAATCCAGAATACAAATATTATTTGCATTTAAGCCATATTGAAAACATATAGAAATTAGAGATGAATTGCACCAGTTAAAATCACCTAAATATTTTTGTGTTTCTTCCCTGTTTTTCTTCCCTATAGGAGAGTGTCACATTTTGGTAATGTTTCCCATTTTGTCTAAATGAAGTAGTGTATAGATATTATTGAAATTCTTAAGGTTTTAAGACAATTAAGAAATTATAAAGGTTTATTTAATTTTGTGTTATCATCATGTTATTACAATTCTTTGCCCCACAAATTATGTTATTAAAAAATTTTGCACCACAAATTAAGTAGATTAAATACTTAATCACTAAGTGATTTACAAATGTTCAGGTACTATAACTATATCTAAACATTCTAAACAGTAAGTACTCCATGAAGATTTATTCTCTGTTAAACTGTTTTCATTAATAAAACCATCTAATACTCAATATTAAGATTTTTGTTGTACTGAAATGTTTACAATAAAGTTTGAACTCTACTTGTTGCTTTCATGACTTCAAACAAATGGCAAGGGCTAAAAATGTTTTCCCATCTATAAATTTACTGAAGAAGAAGTAATTTAGGCACTGAACAGTTGAAAAGGATAAGCCAGTAAGGGGGGAAGATTAAGTATGCTGAAAAGTAGGCATCTGGAAGAAGAAAAAATATTATGTTGTTATTATTAGATTCTTTTAAAAAAATACGAAGTCTGTGTGTTGTCTTCCCAGAACCTACACACTCTGTATGTTAAGAGGAGGCGTTATTGCTGACTTAATTATAACAAAGGTGTAACTTTCTGTAGGTGGGAGACAACTTATTCTAAGAAGGTACTTATTTTAGTTGTAAATAATATTTATTGGATTTAGAAATTTAGATAAAAATAAAGATTTTCATGCAATGTAAAACAGAGTGTTGCTGTATTTACACAGTGGTGGGTTATTTTTCTTTTTCTTAATCCAAATAGTGACTGAGCATAACTAAGGCTAACCCAAACATGTAAACTTTGACCTAATCGGTCGATGGGGCTGGATTTTAATATAGCGCTTGACTATTTACTAACTTAGTATTGCTAGTTGTTTATAATTTACATATATACATATTAATGATTATACTCTACAGCATTTAATTGAAAGTTTTGAGTCATATGTACCGTAACTTTCACTAAGTACGATACATTTATTCAAGAGTAAGGTTGGAGTTACTTCTCACTAGCTTTGTTCCTCTTACTTCAGTTCTGTACCCTTTAACTTTACATGGGTTCCCATTAGCTTCATTCTCTGGAGAAAGAACCACGTGTTCTCCTAAGAAATTCTCATTAGACTTCATGAAAATGGAAGGATTCATACCAGTAGCTAGTGGTCAGGTTCTGTCTGAGGGAGCCTTTTAGAAGTAATATGTTTTGTTCATGATCTCACCTGTAAGTGATTTGTGAAATAACGATTGACATTATGAAGGTGATAAAATGTAGACTAACACCAAGGGTTATTAGCTAGGTAATTTCAACTGTAAAGGAAATTGGTTCTATAATCTGATAAATATGTGTATTTTTCTCACTCATTCAAATCTTAACAGGGACATTGCTACAAGGTCTGTAATGACATATATTAATGCAATTAATGAACAAAAATGTATTCAACAAGCAGGGTTTGTGATTCAGAGTATCTTTGAGCGCTGATGGGTTTAATCAAAATAGTAGGGTTCAAGTGTCCATATTTTCTATCTCTTATCAATGTCTATCTTTCTACTGTATTGATATGTTTATAATGCTATATACAAATATTAATACATAGTATTATATGTTAATATTAATATGTACTAATACATATTACTAATTATTAAGACATAATATGTACCTAATATCCCAGTAAAGTATTAATATGTTGAATAAACACTGTATTATCACTTTTCAAAGAATTTAACATGTTAGCTCATTTCATTCTTCTACTTGAGTTGCAGGACTGGTTGTCTGCATACATCTTCAGACAAAGGAGCTAAGGACTATGATTGATCTGCTTGAGTCTCATGGCTGGCAAGCAATGAGTAAGTATCAGAAGGGAAAACATGGCAGCTTCATGACTGTGTGATTAATGCAGTCACATGAGGCCCTACACTTGGGGGCCTCACCTTTCCTTTAGCTATGCTTGATAATGATACAACCAAATTTTATTTTTATACAAGAAATTTTTAAATACCTGGAGATTCATTTTGGTTTTGTGTTCGCTCTGCCCTGTAGCTCAGACCACAGGCTTTGCAGAACAAACTTTTACTTTTACTTTTACTTTTACTTTTACTTTTACTTTTACTTTTACTTAATTTTACTTTCTCAGAGAAAGTAAAAACAATGAGAGAACCAAGTTCAGTTCTTCTCTTTTCTCGGTGCTGGAAGTTAAACCTAGGATGTCACACATGTACAGCAACCCTACCACTGAGTTATAGCCATAGGCCCTGGTTTAACTTTCAGCACCACTAGCTATAAATTGACATTTTTTTTTATTCTTAAATTTGAAATTCAGAGATTTTGGCTTACAAATAGGTTTTAAAAAGTAGCCAGAACTTGAGCAGTTATAATGTGACCATAAGAGGTGATATTTCCATTTATCTGAAAACAAACAAACAAACAAAAAATTGACAGTAAGAATATTAAGGGCAGTAGTTTAAAGTACTTGGGATAAGTAATAATCCCAATTCTCAGATTCAAAGTCACTGTCTGTTTCTAAAAAGATAAAGGACATTGAGGCAATGGGACAGAATTTACAAATTCCAGTGGTTTAAGAGAACAGATATTCAAAATAAGGCAGCAATGTGTCCAGGAACTTTTCAAACACAGATTTGACATTGTGATTACTTTGTGTGATGGGTGGCCTTGTCAACTTAATGGGATTTAGAACTAAATAAAAAAATAAATGTCTGTGTGTAACCATAAATAATTAAGCAGATTAGTTGAATTGTGTTGAGAAAATTTGTCCCAAATATGGATTGATACCATTTCATGGGCTAGGGTCCTAGACTCAATAAAAAGGGGACAGCAAGCTAAGAAACAGCTTCCATCTCTCTTCGTGATGGTGAAGGGGAATGTGACCAGGCTGTCTCACACTGCTGCTGCCCTGATTTCCCCACCATGATGGATGGTGACCCGGAACCATGAGCCAGAGCAAGCATTTCCTCCCTTAAGTTACTTGTGTCAGCTGGTTGTCACAGTAACAAGACAAATAACGGACACATTTCATCTTATCCTAAGATGTGCACATAAATAAAATAGGAAGGCTCATAAATTTAGGAATCTCATTGGACGGAGAGTGTGAGTGCAATGAAGACATGCTCGCCTGGAGGACTTAAATCTCTCTGCTGTCAATCAGATTCTGAGAAGCCTTTGGCACAGTAGTGGATTGGCCAGACACTTCATGTTTACATCACAGCAAGCTAATCTAGAAACTTCCCCTCAGGTTCTGCATTTTTCAGACAAGGACTTTATCCTGGCTGCTGTCATTGACAGTGACTGTGGATTTGGTAACTTGAAAGGATGAAATTCTACTATCTTAATGATTTTTAAGTTTTCTTCTTGAACACAGGGCTTGTCCTGGAACTCACTCTGTAGATCAGAGTGCCCTTGAACTCTGATCCACATGCCTCTGTCTCCTGAGTGCTGAGATTAAAGGTGTGAACCCACACTGCCCAGCTATCTTAATGATCTTTAAAGATCTGAAATCCGAAATGAGTGGACAGGGTTATTTCTGGGAACTTGAGAGGCAATTTTTTTCCTTTGTCTTTCTCAGCTTAGAGAAGCTTCGGGAAATTATTGACTCATTTTTTATTATTTATTTTTTACCTTAAAGACAACACCAAGGTTTGTAACCTTCTCACAGAGAGTCGTTGTCATCGTTACTTATGAAATCACACAGTCCCTAGTGCAGATCCTCTTGCCTTTCTGCACTGTGTTTATAAATCTGAGTACTTATCCATTTCAGGGTCCTTAGCTTGATCAATCTACAGCATTTCTGTTACCATGCATGGTAATATATTCATGGGTTCTAGAGTTTAGGAAAGGGAGAATCTTGAGAGGAAGGACATTATTCTATCCACTCTAAAGGCCTTTCATAGTAGAAGGAGCAGTAGGTTTTCAAGGATGTCTTTTAATCCATTATGCCTGGAGGCTTAAGTTTTTAAAATTCTTTTTTTTTTCCTGAGGGCATGCTGGAAGTACCTTCATTTTGTTAGAGGCAAAGAGGCAGGTAGGGGATATGTAACAGCTACCATCTCCTGATGTCCAGAGAAACAGGTTGTTTCTTTCACCAATTGCAGCAGTGTGTAGAAGAGCTAGACCACTCATACCTGACAGTACCTGACAGTACAGAGTGGGAAGGAATAGGAGATAAGAATGAGAGGAGGTAGCTATCGCTTTACCCTGCTTTAGGTCATTGACAATTGTCATATCACTGGACAATTCACAATAGGTCTCTAGCCCAACACCAGTGGGCTGCCAAGGTCAATCTAACTTTCTCTATAAGGAATCTTTGGATTTGGGTTTTTATTAATTTAAGAAACAGTTATTAGGCACTCGTTAGTGCTTGTACTTGTTATAAGTTCACTTATTGTGTAGGCTTGTAAGTGAGAAGAAGTTTAGCTTTGCGTTTTAGAGAGGAGGAACTTGTAGTATGGGTTGAATATTTCCAGGTTGATGGAGAGGTTACTGTCTAAGATTGGTAGTTCAGAAAAATAAAATGGAAGTGATTTTCTTCACACCCAAATGCTTGTTGGATTCTCTGAAGGGCAGATGGAATCCTGAGGGAGGGAGCGGCCGTGTATCCTGGAAGGTCTCCATACCTTTGCACTCCATAGTATTTCTGAGAAAGAAACTTTACATTATACTGAGTAATTCCAAAGCTAAGGAAAGCAATACAGTTTGGTGGAATTAAACAGTGACTATCAGCATGTTGATTCTTAATGGCTAAGTCTGGAAAAAGCATAGCAAACAGACATCGGAACAGTGGCATCATGATGTCAAATTGGAACCAAGAAGAAACATTTAGCTTCTTCTTTGGTCCCTTTAAGATCAGTCAGCCTTGGGCCCCTTTCATCTGGATGGTGGTTGTTCCAGATGGATCAAAAATTTTTGAGTGCCCAGATTTTCCCAAGGTCTGTTTTTTTTTTGTTTGTTTGTTTTTGTTTTTGTTTTTGTTTTTGTAATTTTTTGACCTGGAAATCACAAATCCTTCTGCAGGTTCTCTCCTCTTGTAATCATCATTTTCTGGCACAGCACAGTCCAGCTCCATTTTGTCTCTGAAAAAAACTTCTTGAAGGTCTGGAAGTCATTTTACTTATGGCAGTCATCAGTTTTAGATGGAGTTTTACAGTACCTTTGGATAGTTATTTGTTAATTACAAAATAAAAAACAAGCACTATTTAGTTATTCTATTTACTTATTTTTATTTAGTTATTTTAATGTAAACATTTACCATTGATTTTGAGTAAGAAATTATTATTTTTATTTCTTCTTCCCTTCTTTCTATTTTATTTATTTGTTTTTGTTTTGTTTTGCTTTGTTTTGTTTTGAGTCAGGGCTCCTCTGTCTAGGCCTTGCTGTCCTAAAACTCACTCTGTAGACCAGGTTATTCTCAAACTCAGATTCTTTCTCTGCCTCCCCAATGCTGGAATTAAAGACATGTGCCACCATCACCTGATACACAACTTATTTTTAAAAAGTAGAATAGCAAAAAGAAAAAAAAAAAAAAGAAATGAAAATACACAACATCTAACCATTGGATTTTAGATATCATTTCCTGATGATAGAGTTGAAAGCTCCTCAGAGAAACCTTGATTCTAGAACTGGGATTGAGAACATTCAAGGTGATCCTGGAACATCTTACAGCAGGGGACACGTTTAGAATGTAGGAAGAGTGATGAAGGTACAAAAAATGGGTCACAGGAAAGTGATAGTAAAACCAATACAAAAGATCTCCCAATGGCTCAGATTGGAACCATTTGTGCAACAACAACAACAACAAAAAGCACAGTATTCAAGTGTAATGCAAAATAAAAAAAGTAGAATAGCATATGTAAATAAATAAATATGTAACTAATATATCTATCATCTCTCAAACTACCATTTATCCCAGCTCTCATTTGCATATATTATATGCACTGTTATACTAAAAATGTTTCAGTTAGTTAAATATGTGTTAATATATATATATATATATAAAACATAGAAGTATGTACAATCAAATGCTATATCTGTTTAAAATGATATGTAGTTTTCATTAAATATTACAGGTTATAGTAGACTAAACAACAAATTGTACGACATTATTATGTTTTTAGGAACATATATGTTGTGAGAGTATGTGGTGTGTGTATGCGTGTATGACAGAATATAGAAGTCTCTATATTTATAATATAAGCCGTAAGTAAGCCACCAAATATGTAAGAATAAGTACTGTTGAGAGGAAATTAATTCACAGATCAGTTTAAAATTTGTCTAAGTAAAATAAACAATATATATGACAAAGTTCAGGTCTTAACTACAATAAATGAGTCTTGCCTTCAACATAGAAATAGTGATGCCCTTTTCTTTACAGAAGATTTTCAGTTTCACGAAGTCCCATTTACTAATTGTTGATCTTAGAGCCTGTATTGTTGGTTTTCTGTTTAGGAAGTTGTTTATCAGCCTGACTCAAACAAAAGTCACCTGAGAAGAAGGAACACAATTGAGGAATTGCCTTCTTTATGTTGGCTTATGGGCAGGTCTATGTGTCACTTTCTTGATTCATGGTTAATGTGGGCAGACCCAGGCTACCATGAGCAGCAGCACCCCAGGGTAGATAATTTGGGTTTTTAAGAAAGCAAGCTGAGCATGCCATGAGGAGGAAATGAGTGAACAGTGTTCCTCTGCTAGCTCTGCTTTAGTTCCTGTATAAAATTTTCTGCCTTGAGCTCCTGTCCCAGCTTTCCTTACTGTTGTATTATAACTGTAAGGGGAAATAAACCCTTTTTCCACTCAGATTAGTTTTTGTGGGTGTTTCATTATTATTATTATTATTATTATTATTATTATTATTATTATTAATTCCAATTTATTCAATTTGTGTACTGGCTGTGGCCCCCTCCCTCATAGCCTCCCAATCCCACCCTCCCTTCCTCTTCTCCCCCTAAGCCCCTCTCTAAGTCCACTAATAGGGGAGGTCCTCCTCCCCTTTTATTTGACCCTAGCCTATCAGGTCTCATTAGGACTGGCTGCATTGCTTTCCTCATTCAGTGTTTTAAAACAAAAACAAAACTATAATTACAATCTTGGGGTACAGAAAGAAGGGGTCATAAGTGATGGACAGTTGGATGAGATTTTTGCTAACGTTTCAAAACTCATGAAAGACGCTTCCCTTCTCTTACAAAAACGCATAACCCCTGTAGAATGTCACTCTAGTTTTGTAAGTGACTGAGGAGACTAAGTTGGGGGATTGCAGTGGTATAAGTCACTGTTAACCAAGAAGAGTAGGGCCAGGCACAGTAGCGCACACCTTTAATCCCAGCACTCTGGGAGGCAGAATCAGGCATATCTCTGTGAGTTCGAGGCCAGCCTGTAAAAGTGAGACCAGGACAACCAAGGCTACACAGAGAAAGCCTGTCTTAAAAACATTTCCAAAACAAAAAACTGTTTGGGGATGGAGAGATGGCTCAGTGGTTAAGAGGACCCAGGTTTAATCACCATCACCCACATAGCACCTCATAACTGTCTGTAACTCTAGTCTCAAGGGATCTGACATCCTCAGACAGATATGAATGCAGGCAAAACACCAATGCACATAAAATAAAATTAAATATTTAAAAAGATAGGAAGTATCTTTGTTCTTCACAGCCAAGAAGCCAGGAGATTCTCAGGAAGAGAAGAGGCATTGATAAAGGAACTATTTATTATTCTGATCAAAATAGCTAGTTAACCCAATTAAAGAAAACCAGAGTTTGAGGTCTCTATCCATCATTCTCCTTCTTCCTCTCCTCAAGTGGGAGGATCTAGAACATAGAACATAAAAGGGAAGATGGTGATGGAGAGTTCAACATTAGCCCAAGTAAGAGTCTCAATTTATTCTTGGTTTGTGGCCAGTTTAAAATAGGACGTGAGATTGGACATGAGCTGGAAGGAATCACTTGTAAAGACCAGAAATGGTTGTTTATTATGCCCACCTGTGTAAGCATGTAAGTCAACCTCATTAGGTTAGGGTTATATTTGGAATAAATAGATGACTCACATGTTCATACTTTCAACCATCTAAAATTACTCAGAAATGACTATCCAGTGATATTAAATGTGTAAAAACAGAATTTTTTTTTTTTTTTTTAGCAAAGAAGGGCATGACTTATTCTGAGAACAATAGAGTGATTAGAAATCTGGTGGTGAGGGGGATTCAGCAAGATGGCGGGGTCAGGACGACTCTCATTCTAACCAGCAGTACAGCAGGATCAGCACAGTGACCAGCAGTCAGAACTCGAGGCCCTAAAACACAAGTGATTGTGTTTCCCAGGTGAGAGGATACCCTATGGTGGGGGATTCAATCATCTTTAACTCACCGGGCTAAACCGCGGAAGAGATCCCGGTTCTGCCAGGTGCTTGGTCGCCATCCCAGAGCCACACAGGCGTGCTCTGATCACTGTCCCAGACTGAAATGTGGGCCCCACAACATCAAAGACTGGAATCTCCGGTTGATAGATAACCCCACAGTGCAGGAAATGATTGGGACTGACCTTAGGTCATCCAGACATCTCCTGGAAAAGACTCGGGGTTCCGCAGGCACCCACGATCAGGCCCAGAGCCAGAGCTGGGGACCCAGGCTCTGGCACAGAGCCCTGCCTGCGTGCCTGATTCACTGCCCCAGATAGAACTGTGGGAGCCAGGGCACCATAAACTGAGTTTCTCTGTCGGGTGCAAACCCACAGGGAGGGGAACAACAGCTGGTCTAATCTCAGAGCACTCAGCCAATACCACCACCCCAAAAAGGTGTCGGGAAAAATTACCCAGTTTCTACAGACGCCTAGGCACCAAATCCCCATTAACGCAGAAAGGCAGAGCCACGTAAGTCTGTACCTGTGGGTTCTACTCACCATCACAGACAGAACGGTTGTCCCCAAAGCAAAGACTGGGTGTCCCTGTCAGAAGGAAACCCCACAGCAGGGGGATCATCAGGTCTAATACTCAGGACACCCAGCTCCAAAAGACTTTCTGGATTCATGCAGACCCTAGGCTCTAGCCTTCTACTGCAGGCAGGAGCGCTGTGCTCAGCCACCATTATTGAGTACCCCTAGGGCACTGGGGCACACAGCTGCATCCTCAAACCTACAAAAGCCAGAGAGCCATTACAGCAGCCCTCAGATTCTGTGCCAAGGATCAACCATTTATCCCTAGCTAAACTGACAAAACTGTGGGAATCCCTGGTTCTTCAAGAGGGCTGCACCCAACAATTACACAAGAAGAGCAACAGAATCAAAAAAATCTTAGCACAGGGGTCTTTCCTGAGACTGATACTCTAACCAAGGACTATGCATGGAGATAACCTAGAACCCCTGCACAGATGTAGCCCATGGCAGTTCAGTATCCAAGTAGGTTCCATTGTAATAGGAACAGGGACTGTCTCTGACATGAACTGATTGGCCTGCTCTTTAATTACCTCCCCCTGAGGGGGAAGCAGCATTACCAGGCCACAGAAGAAGACAATGCAGCCACATCTAATGAGACTTAATTGACTAGGATCAGAAGGAAGGAAAAGAAGTCCTCCCCTATCAGTGGACTTGGGGAGGGGCATACATGCAGAAGGTGGAGGAAGGGAGGAATTGGGATTGGAGGAGGGAGGGAACCACAGGGGGGATACAAAGTGAATAAAGTGTAATTAATAAAGAATTTAAAAAGTATCAGTGGACTAGATGAGGGACATAGAGGAAGAAGAGGCAGGGACAGTGAGAGGGGAAAAAAAAAGAAGAAATCAGATGGTTCCATGCACTCTGCCCAACAGTTGGCCATAAGTCTCAGCATCTGCTCTGATAGTCTGCAGGTCAGATCCTTTCACAGGCCCTCTGTGGCAGGTTCCTAACTTGTTTCCTGTTTTCTTCATCTTCTGATGTCCATCCTCTCTGATATTCGGATGGGAATCAAGCATTTTAGTCAGAGTCCTCCCTCTTGATTAGTTTCTTTAGATGTACAGGTTTTAGTAAGTTTATCCTATATTGTATGTCTATATGAGTGAGTATATACCGTGTGTGTCTTTCTGCTTCTGGGATAGCTCACTCAGGATTATCTTTTCCAGTTCCCACCATTTACCTGAAAGAAATGGGAAATAGTAAGATCTGGAGAGAACAGGAACCTCACAAGGAGAGCAGTAGAACCAAAAAATTTGAAGATAGGGGTCTTTCCAGAGACTCAGACTCCAACCAAGTACCAGGCACAGAGATAACCTAGAACCCTTGCACAGATGTAGCCCATAGCAGTTCAGTGTCCAAGTTGGTTCCATAGTAATGGGAACAGGGACTGCCTCTGACATCATCTGATTGGCCTGCTCTTGGATCACCTCCCTCTGAGGGAGGAGCAGCCTTACCAGACCACAGAAGATGACAGTGCAGCCACTCCTGAGGAGATCTGATAGATTAAGATCAGAAGGAAGGAGAGGAAGATCTCTCCTATCAGTGGACTTGGGGAAACGCATGTGTGAAGAAGGGGGAGGGAAGGTGGGATTAGGAGGGGAAGAGGGAGGGGTCTATGGGGGGATACAAAGTGAATAAAGCGTAATTAATAAAAGTTAAAAAAAAGAAATCAGATGGTATTCTGGGCAGTGCTTAGAAGTACAGCAAGAGAGATGGAGCTGGGCTGGGCGTTACATATTACATTCAAGATTTAGATTATATTTGTGGTGAAGGATCTGAAGGACACAGGGCATGAAATTAAAATGATCCTAGTCTTACTTTAACTTATTGAATGTCTGATTTAATTTACTTTTGTCATTCATCAACATGAAGTAAACTTTATAAGACATGCTGTGAGAGATATATTAGTGAAATAGAGCTCAATCTGGCTATTCAAAAGAGGAAAACTCAGCACATCAAAGTTGTGCAATGTAGGACTTACCAGAGTACTATAAAAGATGTAAATTGTGACATGAACAAGTTGCTTAAAACTTATAATGTGGTTAGTTAAGTGTTCAAAGAAGATGAATGAGACCTGGTGACATGGTTCAGCTGTTACAGTGCCTGTCCCACAAGCATGAGGACCAGAGTTTGATCCTCAGCAAATGATTAAAAAGCCAGGCATGGTGACAGGTGCTGGAAATACAAGAGCTGGAGAGAGGGAAGCAGGACGATCCCTGGAGTTTGCTCACCAGCATGACTTGCTGAACCAGTGAACATCAGTTCAGTTAGAGACCTGCTCTAAAAGACATAAAATTCAAAGGGAAGAAAACATCCGTTACAGACACATGTTATGCATGTAGACAAACATATACATGCACTTCCCCATGTTTACCCCACACAAATGTATATATACTATAGATGCACAAGAAATTAAAAAGAAGATAGAGGAAAAATCAGAGGTAAAATTAAATATTAAATTAAACGTTAAAATGGAGCTGGTATCTTCAGAATCCCAAGTTGTTTTATTTATTTATTTTTTTGTTTAGAAATCAGAAGAAGAAGAAAACAGGAAACAACCTAGGAACCTGCTACAGACGGCCTCTGAAAGCCAGAAGAAAACAGGAAACAACCTAGGAACCTACCGCAGAGGGCCTCTGAAAGCCTCTGCCATGCAGACTGTCAAAGCAGATGCTGAGCCTGATGGCCAACTGGCAGGCAGAGTGAATGGAATTTTATGTAAGAAGTGGGAAATAGCAAGAGCTGGAGAGGACAGGAACTCCACAAGGAGAGCAACAGAAAAAGAAAATTTGAACACAGGGAACTTCCCAGAGACTCATACTCCAACCAAGGACTATCCGTGGAGATAATCTAGAACCCTGACAATGCAGCCACTTCTGATGAGAACTGATAAACTAAGATCAGAAAGGAGAAGAGGAGGACCAACCCTATCAGTGGACTTGGAGAGGGGCATGCATGCAGAAAGGGGGGGAGGGGGGAACCAGGAGGGGAGGAGGGAGGGGCATATGGGGGGATACAAAATGAATAAATAAAATAAATAAAATAAAATAAAAGTTAAATAAAAAATTTAAAAAAAATTAAAAAAAGAAGTCAGATCATAAAAGAGAAGCAAAGGCTCTTGCATCCACCCTAAATATTGACTATGAAATTCTACATGCACACTACATTCAGTAATGCATGCATTGTACTTGTCACCTGTGGAAATTAAACTCTACTTTTCATTATTCCTTGAATGAAAATAAACGAAAGCTGTGACCTTTCATAACTTTTTTTTTTTTTCTTCCTGAAATGGTGATGACTATGTATGTCTTGTTAAAATTCCTTCCCAGGGAGAGATATAAATATTGTCTATCCCTCTCCCCGAGGTCCAAACAGCAAGCTACAGGATCGCTCCATAATGAAAAAGGGGCCATTAATGAGCTCTTCAGATAGCAAGAAGCGGTTGAGACTAGAAGAAAAGTAAAGTTTAATAAAAAATATTAATAAAATTCAAAAGCTATTCATTATCATTAAATAATTTAAAATTGTTATAAATGAATAATAAAAAGTTAGAGAAATATTGTGCAAAAGGGCCATTTCTATATAATCAATAATTAATATAATAAATTTAATAATTATAAATAATTCAACCATGTCTATGTCAGTAAAATATTACTACTATTATTAAGATATCAGGAAACAATCTGTCATGTAAAATAATTGTACTGGTACAGGTAACTCCAAAGGCTTAAATTGTCTAACCTGCCTAGGGTCTAAATCTGTCCACATTTTCTTAGACATCCTAGGAACAGATAGCTATAGTAGAGAAGTTTGTCAGGGCATTAGCTAACCTTTTATTATAAACTAGAACAACAACATTCCAAATGAGTTTCTAGTCTAGGAGTGATGACAAATTAGATTGGTTGAACTGATGCCAGCCAGGTATTTTTATAGCCTAAGTTTTTATCACAGAAGTATTAACAACAAAAAACCCCAAACAATTTGTCAGTGGTATGCAGAGAAAAAGAGCGACTTAAGACAGAGACACAGGGCTATTTCTGTCACACTTTCAGTTAACACATATGGCAGAAAGTGTATCTGTTATAAATGGAATAACTTCTCCAAATCATTTTGGTGTTTGTTGCACAAATTAGGCTCTAATGTCCTGTTTTGCTTGCCTGAAAAGAATTCTTCTGAAATAAATCAAATGCATTCTTTATCTTTTTCTTAGACTGGTTACTTATCAGCAATTTTTAATATGCTAGATAGAAATTTTATACTGAACTGATGAAGCCTAGAGTAAATCATAAAAACTATGCTAATTTCTCACATACATCGAAATTTTCATTTTTATGGCAACTTTACCATGATATAATAAAACCTTCCAGGGTCTCTCTTGGTAACACATTTCAATGCAAGAAAATATTTCTGAGGCCAGCTTACTATAAAACAGATTTTATAAAAGCAAAAAATAACATTTATTATTTTGTTCTGTGGAATCCTCATTATTTATTATAAGATGAGATTTCAAAGAAATTTCAAACTAGACACAATTGAATGGTCACTGTGGGGGCAAAGTCAGATACATAATGTGTGCATCTAGTGAAATATCATGCATGTATTCAAACAAACATGTCTTTTCTACCTATAGAAGTACACACGAGAGTGATAACAGCCGATGCTACTGGAGAGAGGGGGTGGGCAGTTGTGGAAACTCAAGCCAGCTGATGAACATGCACCAGGCCCTAAAGGCCTGTGATCTTCAGCCTCTTCTGAAATCTCAAAAGCAAGGATGCTATGTCCAGCCAAACGCTTCTTACATATCCAGACTTTGTGATAAGTGTCTCCGTGGATTTCTGTGTCTCAACCATAAGAAATAATCAGTGCCAAGCAGCTCAGTAATTAAGAGTTGGTTTTCAAGTATCGATTTAATAGTCTTTGGCATTTTAGTTTCACCACGGGTTAGTTGATACTTTCAAACACTGCTTTGGCCACTTAGTAACTATCAATCTTTGATAAATTTAACTATCCTTTCTTAAAATTTGTCCCTTCATTTATAACCTAAAAAATACAAAAACTAATTAAAAGGTTATAGTGAATATTACATAGCTGAAACATATAAAACAAACAACATACTATATGCTTATTACTACTATTCTTCTATGTACTATGACTGCCACTGCCTAGTGGAATATCTTCTAACATTACCACAATATAAAGTTCAGTTCTGGAATAGTTGATAGAGTTCGATCTAGAAATGATTATGTTTATTTTGTAGTGCGGTTAATAAATTAATCACGTATTCTGAGTGCCTGAGCATGGACAAAATAACCATAGATGTATAAGAAAAAGACACAAGTAATCATTGCTTTAAAACAACCAAAATAATAATAATAATAATAATAATAATAATAATTATTATTATTATTATTATTATTATTATTATTATTATTATTATTATTATTATTATACCAAACCCCAGAGGTCGTTAGGACCCTTCTGATGGCCATCCTTCTTTTTGACATGTCATACTTAGCACCTAGCTTCCGTTCTCAATTTCTGGTCAAGACCCTGGATGGCTCCAGGAGTATCAGATCAAAGTCTCTGCTGTAGGCAGCAGGGAAAGGGAGGAGAGCAAGGTCCAAAGGTTCTCCACCTTCCATCTGTCACACTTCAAAGAGTTTCCACAAAAGCTGTAGCATCTCTGGGCTTATTTTTCAACAGCAATGACACACCAAATGTGAAGCATGATTTAGATGCACCCTGTGTGCTCTAGTTGACTGGGAGGCTGGTAACCTATTCCAAAAGTCTAAATCGTATCCTGGGTATAAACTAACGTTGATGAGTGAGCAGAAAACAGTTTTTAGTAACCAAATTTTGTCAATTCTGAGAAGCTGCTATGGAGGCTGGGAAGTTAGGAAGGTATAACATAACAAACTTAATAATTTTTCACATGAACCGGGTGCTTTCTGCATAACTTGGACTCATCCCACTCCACAAAGGTGATATTCTCTTATTCAGCCTAGAAAAAAGAAAGCGAATGTTCATGCATCCCGGATAAAAATACAAATCAAAACATAGATGGGTCAATGACGCAATGTTCGCACCTGAATCAGCAGAGCTTTCATCTCACCTGTCACTCTTACTGATTTGTTTCCTGAGTATAGACCTCACAATTTCATTGCATATTATAGCTCTTGAGTAAGCATTTGAATTAGGAAAAATAAATGTTTAAACACAGAAAGAGACCTATACAATTCCACATAATTATTCATTCATTTAGACAGAATGAATTTGTCAGAAATTGTTTGGGTTTTGTTTATTTTGTCTTCTGAAGTTTGCAGTGTACTAGTGGGAAATACAAAGAACAGCATAGTCATCGTTGTACTGGAACTTCCAAACTTCACTAAAGAATCCGTGTCACGGGAGTCAGGGCACTCTGTTGTGGATGTAAGCATATTTTGATTTGTTTTAATCACAGTGTGGAATATGGGACTGATTTGGATTGTCCACAGCAGCAGGTCTTTTGCCTCTTGAGGGCTCTGAGAGTGGTCGGTTGCCAGCTATAATGAGGTGGATTCTGAAGACTTTGAGGGGTATAAATATGATGGCCCAGAGGAAGAAGGTGCTATGGCTTGGAGGAGACAGAGGAGGACTGCTTGCTGGTTTGCTAGTGACCTGCACTCCTGGATTTCTTGATGACAGTGGTTGGCATTGCCCCCAAAAGAATCCTTTGACCCTACCCAGAAGGAAGAAAAATGCTATGTCCCCCTTTCCTTAAAACTTTCTGTTTCTCCTGACTGGGAATAGGGGTTTGGAAGGGAGGTATACGATTTTATTTATCTATCTATCTATCTATCTATCTATCTATCTATCTATCTATCTATCTAATTATCTATCTATCTATCTATTTATTTATTTATTTTAGCATTCTATGTTTATTGCAGCCCTGTTCACAACAGCCAGGATGTGGAAACATTTCAAATATTCCTTCATAAATGAATGGATTAAAAATATGGAATACATACTCAACAGAGAATGCTGTTCAGCTTTAAAAACAAAGAAATCCCTGCAAAATTAAACAACATCATGAACCTTGAGATCATTTTGCACAAGAAAATGAACCAGTCACAGTTGAAAAAATACTGTACAATTTCACATCTGATGTTTCCCAAACAGTAAAACTTACACAATGGTGGTTGCCATAGGCTCAGGAGAGAAAGAAATAGGGATAAAGTTTCAGTTATGCAAAATGAAGTTCTGGAGATCTGTGGTACAGTATTTGCTTCTACAATGGCTTACAACAACATTTTAAACATTTTATACTTTTTTCTTTATTTTTTATTAGTTACATTTTATTAACTCTGTATCCCAGTTGTATCCCATGCCCTCATTCCCTCTCAAACCTTCCCTCCCTCATCTCTTCCCTGGCCCTTTCCAAGTCCACTGATAGGGGAGGACCTCCTCCCCTTTCATCTGACCCTGTTTTATCAGGTATCTTCAGGACTGGCAGCAAAGTCCTCCTCAGTGGCCTAGGAGGACTGCTCCTTCCTTTGGGGGTGGGGAGGACAAAGAGCCAGCCATTGAGTTCCTGTCAGTAATAGTCCCTGTTCCCCTTACTATGGAAAATTAATTGGTTACTGAGCTACCTAGGGCTATATCTGAGCAGAGGTTCTAGGTTATATCCATACATGATCCTTGGTGGAGTGTCAGTCTCAGAAAAGACCCCTGTGCCCAGATATATTTGGTCCTTGTGGAGCTCCTATCCTTTCCACATCATAATAACTCCCCCTTTTTCATATGGTTCCCTGTACTCTGCCGAAGGTTTGGTTATGAGTCTTAGTATCTGCTTTGATACACTGCTAGGTAGAGTCTTTCAGGGTCTCCTGAGGTAGGCTCCTATCCTGTTACCTGTTTTCTCCTATGTCCAATGCACCTCCAATTTGTCTTTCTATGTGAGGATTAATCATCTTACCCCAGGTCCTCTTTCTTGTTTATCTTCTTTAGGTGTATAAATTTCATTATGTTTATCATATCACATAGGACTATATAAGCGAGTATATACCATGTGTGTCTTTCTCCTTCTGGGATACTTCACTCAGAATGATCTTTTCTAGATTCCACTATTTGCCTGCAAGTTTCATGATTTCCTCGTTTTTTGATTGCTGAGTAGTATTCCATTGTGTAAAAGTACCACAATTTCTGTATCCATTCTTCCTTTTATAGACATCTGGGTTGTTTTCACATTTTGGCTATTACAAATAAAGCTGCTACAAACATGGTTGAGCAAATGTCCTTGTTATGTACTTGCGCAAATTTTGGGTATGTGCCTAGGAGTTGTATAGCTGATACTTGAGGAAGCACTATTCCTATTTTTCTGAGAAAATGCTAGATTGACTTCCAAAGTAGTTGTACCAGTTTACATTCCCACCAGCAATGGAGGAGGGTTCCACTTTCTCCACAGCCTCTCCAGCATGTGTTGTCACTTGAGTTATTCATCTTAGCAATTCTGATGGGTGTCAGGTGAAATCTCAGAGTTGTTTTAATTTGCATCTCCCTGATGGCTAAGGATGTTGGGCATCTCTTTAAGTGTTTCTCTGCCATTCTATATTCCTCTACAGAGAATTCTCTGTTTAGCTCTGTTCCCCATTTTTTAATTGGATTATTTTCTTTTTTGCTGTTTAATTTCTTTAGTTCTTAATATATGCTGGATATCAGCCCTCTGTCAGATATAGGGTTGGTGAAGAACCTTTCCCAGTCTGTAGGCTATTGTTTTGTTCTGAGGACAGTGTCTTTTGCTTTACAGAAGCTTTTCAGTTTCATGAGGTCCCATTTATTGATTGTTGCTCTTAGAGCCTGTGCTGTTGGTGTTCTGTTCAGGAAGTTGTCTCCTGTGCCAATGAGTTCTAAGCTCCTCCCCAGTTTTTCTTCTAACTGATTTAGAGTATCTGGTTTTATGCTGAGGTCTTTGATCCACTTGGACTTTAGTTTTGTGCAGGGTGATAAATATGGATTTATTTGCATTTTTCTGCATG
>NW_026596073.1:6478826-6587205 GCF_907164565.1 Psammomys obesus | reverse complement strand
GGACCTCATGAAACTGAGGTCCCATTTATTGATTGTTGCTCTTAGAGCCTGTGCTGTTGGTGTTCTGTTCAGGAAGTTGTCTCCTGTGCCAATGAGTTCTAAGCTCCTCCCCAGTTTTTCTTCTAACTGATTTAGAGTATCTGGTTTTATGCTGAGGTCTTTGATCCACTTGGACTTTAGTTTTGTGCAGGGTGATAAATATGGATTTATTTGCATTTTTCTGCATGTTGATATCCAGTTGGGCCAACATCATTTGTTGAAGATGCTATCTTTTTTCCATTGAATGGTTTTGGCTTCTTTGTCAAAAATCAAGTATTCATAGGTATGTGGGTTTATTTCTGGGTCTTCTATTTGGTTCCGTTGATCCTCCTTTCTGTTTTTATGCCAATACCATAAAGTTTTTATTACTATTGCTCTGTAGTACAGCTTGAGATCAGGGATGGAGATACCTCCAGATGAGCTGTGTTATACAGGATTGTTTTGGAGATTCTGGGTTTTTTGTTTCTCCATATGAAGCTGAGAATCTTTCTTTCAAGGTCTGTAAAGAATTGAGTTGGTATTTTGATGGGAATTGCGTTGAATCTGTAGATTGCTTTTGGCAAGATGGCCATTTTCACAATGTTAATCTTACCAATCCATGAGCACGGGAGATCTTTCCATCTTCTGATATCGTCTTCAATTTTTTTTTTCTTCAGAGACTTAAAGTTCCTTTTCAAACAGGTCTTTCACTTGTTTAGTTAGAGTCACCCCAAGGTATTTTATGGTATTAGTGGCTATTGCGAAGGGTGTTGTTTCCTTGATTTCTTTTTTGGCCCTTTTGTCTTTGGGATACAGGAGGGCTTCTGAGTTTTTTTGAGTTGATTTTGTATTCTGCCACCTTGCTGAAGGTGTTTGTCAGCTGAAGGAGTTCTCTGAATTTTGGGGCTCGCTCATGTAGGCTATCATATCATCTGTGAATAGTGATGCTTTGACCTCTTTCTTTACAATTTGTATCCCCTTGATCTCTTATAGTTGTCTTATTGTTTTAGCTAGGACTTCAAGTACAATGTTGAAGAGATATGTAGAGAGTGGGCACCCTTGACATGTCCCTGATTTAAGTGGGATTGTTCTATGTTTCTCTCCATGAGTTTGATGTTGGCTATATGCTTGCTGTATATTGCCTTTACTAAGTTTAGTATGTGCCTTGTATCCCTGATCTCTCCAAGACTTTAAACATGAATGGGTGTTGGACTTTATCAAATGCTTTTTCAGCATCTAAGGAGATGATCATGTGGTTTTTCTCCTTCAGTTTGTTTATGTGGTGGATTACATTGATGGATATGTTGAACTATCCTTGCATGCCTTGGATGAAGCCTGCTTGGTCATGGTGGATGATATCTTTGATCTGTTCTTGGATTCAGTTTTATTGAGTATTTTTGCATCAATGTTCATAAGAGAGATAGGTCTGAAGTTCTCTTTTTTTTGTTGGTCTTTGTGTGGTTTAGGTATCAAGGCGACTGTGGTTTCATAGAATGAGTTTGGTAATGTTCCTTCTGTTTCTATCTTATGGAATAGTTTGAAGAGAATTGGAGTTAGCACTTCTTTGAAAGTCTTGTAGAATTCTGCACTGAATCCATCTGTTCCAGGGCTATTTTGGAAGGGAAACTGTTAATGACTGCTTCTATTTCCATGGGGGATATAAGACTATTCAATCTTTCTACCTGATCTTGACTTAATTTTGGTAGATGGACTCTATATAGAAAATTGTCCATTTCTTTTAGATTTTCAAATTTTGTGGTATATAGGCTTTTGTAGTAAGACTTAATGATTGTTTGGTTTTCCTCACTGTCTGTAGTTATGTCCCCCTTTTCATTTCTGATTTTGCTAATTTGGATAGTTTCTCTCTGGCTTTTAGTTAGTTTGGCTAAAAGTTTGTCTATATTGTGGATTTTCTCAAAGAACCAGCTCTTGGTTTCATTGATTTTTTTTTTTTTTGCATAGTTTTATTTGTTTTTAACTGATTGATTTTAGTCCTGAGTTTGATTATTTCCAGCTGTCTTCTCCCTTTGGGTGTATTTGCTTCTTTTTTCTCTAGGGCTTTCAGTTGGGCCATTAAGTTGCTTGTATTAGATGTCACAAATTTCTTCTTAAAGGCACTTAGTGCTATGAATTTTTTCTGAGCACTGTTTTCATTGTGTCCCATAAATTAGGGTATGTTTTACCTTCATTTTCATTGAATTCTAAGAAGTCTTTAATTTCTTTCTTTATTTCTTTGTTAACCCAGCTATCATTGAGCAGCAAGTTGTTCGGTTTCCATGTGCTTGTAGGCTTTTTTTCTAATTCCATTGTTGTTGAGGTCCAGCTCTAGTCCATGGTGGTCAGATAGAATTCAGGGGATTATTTCAATCTTCTTGTATCTGTTGAGGCTTGCTTTGTGACCAACTATATGGTCTATTTTGGAGAAGGTTCCATGAGGTGCTAAAAAGTAGGTATACTCTTTTGAGTTTGGGTGGAAAGTTCTGTAGACATCTATTAAGTCCATTTGATTTAGGACCCCTGTAAGTGCCTTTATTTCTTTATTAGACTTCTGTCTAGATGATCTGTCTGTTGGTGAAAGTGGGGTGTTGAAGTCTCCCACTATTAAGGTGTTGTGATTGATGTGTGATTTGAGTTTTAATAATCTTTCCTTTATGAATGTAGGTGCTCATATATTTGAGGAATAAATGTTCAGAACTGTGATGTCCTCTTGGTAGATTTTTCCTTTGATGAGAATGTAGTGCCCCTCCACATCTTTTTTGATTAATTTTGGTTGAAAGTCTATTTTATCAGATATTAGGATAGCTACCCCAGCTTGTTTTCTGGGTCTGTTTGCTTGAAAGATATTTTTCCAGCCCTTTACTCTGAGGTAGTGTTTGTCTTTGTTGCAGAGGTGTATTTCTTGGATGCAGCAGGATGTTGGATCCTGTTTCTGCACCCATTAGTTAGTCTGTGTCTTTTTATTGGAGAGTTGAGTCCATTGATGTTGATAGATAATAGTGACCAATGAACATTAGCTCCTTTTATATTGGAGTCAGTGGTCTTACTGTGTTCCATTGCTTGTTTTTTAATTTTTGTTGGGATATTACCTGTATGCTTTGTTTTCTTGGGTGAAGTTGTTTTCATTAGTTTGTAGTTTTCCTTCTACTATCTTCTGTAGCGCTGGTTTGCTGTGTAGATATTGCCTAAATTTAGTTTTGTCATGGAATGTTTTGTTTTCTCCATGTATGTTGATTGAAAGCTTTGCAGTATAGTAGTCTGGGTTGGCATCTGTGGTCTCTTAGAATCTGCATGATACCTGCGAGGTATAAAATTTTAGAAACCCCCAACCCAAATAAAATAGCATTTGAATACCTAGCACCTACATCATTTCCTATGCTGCATATTTTAAATTAAACACACATTTCTCAGAGTAATTCTCCTAACAAAAAATGGTATTTCACTGCTTCCAGGAAAGGTTAGACAGAGTAATGCTTTTAGAAAGTTGAAATTGAGCACAATTTTTTAAATTAAATTTTTATATTAATTTTAGTTTATTCACTTTGTATCCCAGCTGTAGCCCCCCTCCCTCATTCTCTCCTAATCCCATCCTCCCTCCCTCTTCTTCTCCCATTCCGTCTCCAAGTCCACTCATAGGGGAGGTCCTCCTTCCTTCCATCTGACCCTAGCTTAGAATGTCTCTTCAGTATTTGCTGCATTGTCCTCCTCTGTGGCCTGGCAAGGATGCTCTCCCCTTGGGGAGGGGGTGGTGTTAAGCAAAGAGACAGCCAATGAGTTCATGTCAGAGACAGTTCCTGTTCCTCTTTCTAGGGTACCCACTTGGAGACTGAGCTGCCATGGAGTACATCTGAACAGGAATTCTACGTTATGTCCATGAATGGTCCTTGGTTGGAGTATCAGTATCGTAAAAGACCCCTATGCCCAGATATTTTGATTCTGTTGCTCTCCTTGTGGAGCTCCTATCCAAAACAAGGAAATATGAAATTTTCAGGCAAATGGTGGGATCATCCTGAGTGAGGTATCCCAGAAGCAGAAAGACAGACATGGTATATACTCACTCATAAGTGGATACTAGACATATAATATAGGATAAACATACTAAAATCTGTACACCTACAGAAGCTAAGCAAGGAAGAAGACCCTAGGTAAGATAAGCAATATTCATTCAGAAAGACAAATGGGATGGACACTGGAAGAAGGAGAAAATAGGGAACAGGACAGGAGCCTACCACACAGGGCTTCTGAAAGACTCTACCCAGCAGTATATAAAAGTAGAGGCTGAGGCTCATAGCCAAACTTTGGGCAGAGTGCAGGGAATCTTATGAAAGAAGGGGAAGATAGTAAGACCTGGATAGATCAGCACAAAATTTTACTGGAAAAATGCATTCCATCAAAGTTATGTGTTTCATAATTTACTATGTTTAAGAGTGTTCTTTTAACTTTTGTTTTTGTTTTGCTTTTTTTTATTTGTTTTTATTAGTGTTGGGAAAATACTTAAATCACTGAAGTCCAGACTTACAGAAACTGCTCCAAACTTGTCTGCTTAGCTTTACATTAATGTTTTATAATTCAGTCTCATAAAATTATTTAATTTACTGTATATTTTCAAGACTTAACATTTTAGAGCAAGACTTAACATTTATCAGCAAGTTAGGTAGCATTATTCCCTAAGTTATATTGACTCTATCCACAGTGTTAATGGATATTTGTTTCTTGGTACATTGACCACAGAAAAGTTGAGATAACTAGAAAAAAATTTTAGAAATTCAAAATCTGTTCTAAAATTCACCTGTCATTCAAAACCAGCTAGAAGAACAGACCAAAAGTATCCCAGATTTTTTTATTCTGTTGCTCTCCTTGTGGGCTCCTGTCCCCTCCAAGTCTATCTTCTCCATCTTTCTGCACTCTGCCCAAAGTTTGACTGAGTGTCAGCATCTGCTTTGACACCCTGTTGGGTAGTCTTTCAGGGGCCTTCTATGGTAGGTTCCTGTCCTGTTCCCTGATTTCTGCCTCTTCCAATGTCTATTCAGTTTGCCTTTCTGAATGAGGATTGAGCGTCTTACCCAGGGTACTCCTTCTGGATTTCATTATTTTAATTAACAGTTACTCAATGAGGGTAAGCCGAGTATTTATTTGAATATTTTGAAATAATTTGTGTTTTGGGGGGTCAAACAAACATAAAACAATCCCATACTTAAAGCATATTCATAATACTTTCGTTGATTTCCATATAAATCAGAATTATTCTATGCACTTAAAATAATTATAAAGAAAATACTTATAAACCTGATCAATCACAGAAAAGTAGCCTTTTGTATGAAATTGTGTTCTCTGAACAATATAAGAATGATTTTTGTGTATGTAGGTATATATACATATGCATATAAAATAAATATAAACATCAACGCAGGAACCCACATTAATCCTGAGAATTTGTGCAAGATCACTCAAAAAGGTTGAGAAAGTGAGACACAGCCACGGAAAGAGAGACAGATGAAAGCCATATGGAGAACAGACCAGTGGCCCAGTGCTCATTTTCCTTGTGGATTTAATAAGGTTGTGATGATTTAGTCAGTTTATTTTACATTTCATTTTAACCTAATACTTACAGTGAAATGTGCTTTGAGTTTTTAATTACATAATCTGACAGCAAAAGAAGTAAAGGGCATTTCGCCTAGGGAAGGCTGTTTGCTATTTCCTGATAAATTTGCACTTTAGTACTAAATGACACGGTTTTTAAAATAATTCAGCCTTTATTCATTAGTGGAATATTTCCTGTTCTTGAATAATCATTACATTACCGGGTAGTGATGTGGCTCAGGAGACAAAGGCATTTCCTGCCAACCTGATGCCCTTAGCTAAATCCACAGGGAAGCACATGGTTGAAAGAGAAAGATGATTCATGCAAGCTTTCCTTAGACCTCCGCACGTGTGTTTGGCATGCATGTGCTCACACATCCATTAATTACAAATGTAATAATTCACAATTTTATTGTCACCTATCATTCTTGTTCAAATATCAAACACTACAATATCACTGAAATTATATGAGGTATTCTTTATAAATTGTGTACATAAATATTTTGACTTGGTCTTTAACTTTATATGCCATTAGTAAGTACATGACCAAGTGTTTCTGTAATAATATTTAATAATTCTTACCATTTATACCATCCTAAGGATTAAACAGATATACCATGCAATTTAAGTTGAAAAATAATTTAAAATATTTATGGGAACATATCTCATATCCTTCTATAAAGAGGAAAATAAATCATAAACGTTACAAAGTGACATATAATATTTGTGATCAGTTATGAATGGTAGAACCCTCTGCAGATACTGCTGATGATGGAAAGAATGAAAAGTGCAAAATCTGTCTTCATTGTGTTTACATGCTAATGGGTACAGAGAACAAAGAAATATTAATATACATATGTTTAATAAATCTTGAAAATTTTAATATTGGGAAAAAAATAATCAGTTTGAGGGCCAGAGAGATCAGCTGGGGCAAAAGTCAGTACATGTTTGCATTTGAATCATTTGCCAAATAAGACTGTCTGAGGAGTTCATATTGAAACCAAGAACTTACAGAAGGAAATAGTCTTAGGATGTTGGCATTGCTCAGTGGGTCAGTGTGTCCATAACATGTACAAGGCCCGTAGTTAAATGGTTGGCATGACAAAAAATCAATATTCTGGAAAATATCTGTGTAAAATTTGAGTGTAAGGGAAGAAGTAAAACTTGTTTTCAAAAGAGAAAGCAATTATAAAGAATCCCTGAGAAAGAACAGAAGTTAGAGGCGAAAGGTTGCATCTGAAGGTGACAAGAGACAAACAGAGCCTTTAGGTAACAAACAGTCAAGGCATTCTGAGTGCTAAGGTTTAGTAGGGATAATAAGGATGATGTAAAGATTTTATCATTTTAGAAATGTCACTCGAGATTGCATTAATTTATGTATAAAATATTATGCCATTGAGCTTGATATTTCACAAAAGTATCTTATAAACATTTTACATTGTCTTAGTTAAGTTAATTATTGCTGTGATGAAACACGATGACCAAAGCAACTTGAGGAGTAAAGGGTTTATTTGTTTTATGTACATTACCATATCATTGTTTATAATCAAAACAAAAGAACAACAAACAAACAAATAGGAACTCTTGGAGGGGCAGTTGCTCCACAAGGAGACCAATAAAGCCAAAAACCTAGGGTCTAAGGGGGGCCTTCAGAGACTGATACTCCAACCAAGGACCATGCATGGAGAGGACCTAGACCCTCTGCTCAGATATAGCCCCGTGACAGCTTAGTCTTCAAGTGGGTTCCCTAGCAAGGGGAGCAGGGGCTGTCTCTGAGATGGAGGAATTTTCTTTTTTTTTAAATTTAATTTTATTTATATATTTATTTATATCAATTGATTAACTTTGTATCCCACTGCAACACCCTCCCTGTCTCCTCCCAGCCCCACAACACCCTTCCTCTTCTCCCGCTATGTCCTTTCCCTAGTTCCCTAATAGGGTAGGACCTCCTTCCCTTCTATCTGACCCTAGACTTTTAGGTTTCATCAAGGATGGCTGCATCATCTTCCTCTGTGGGCTGGCAAGGCTGCACGACACAGGGGGAAGTGATCAAAGAGCCAGCCACTAAGTTTATGCTAGAGACAGCAGGTAAGTTTATGCTAGAGACAGCCCCTGCTCCCCTTACTAGGGAACCCACTTGGAAACTGAGCAGCCTATGGGCTTCCTTTGAACTGGGGTCTAGGTCCTCTCCATGTATGGTCCTTAGTTGGAGTATTAGTCTCTGCAGGCCACCCTGAGCCCAGGTATTTTGGCTCTATTGTTCTCCTCGTGGAGTTCCTGTTCCTCCCAGGGCTACATCTGACAGAGGGCTAATATCCAGAATCTATATACAGCTGAAGAAGTTGAACACCAACAAACCAGGAGATGAGAGAGGGAAGGTGGGATTGGGCAGGAATGAGGGAGGGGGCTACAGCTGGGATAGAAAGTGAATAAACTGTAATTAATATTAAAAAATTAAAATTAAAAATGGGGTACAGAGCTAAATGGTGAATTCTCAACAGAGGAATATCAAATGGCAGAAAAACACTTAAAGAAATGCTCAGCGTTCTAGTCATCAGGGAAATGCAAATCAAAACAACTCTGAGATTTCACCTCATACCCATGAAAATGGCTAAGATCAAAAACTCAAGGGATGATGCTTGCTGGAGAGGATGTGGAGAAAGGGGAACCCTCCTCCATTTCTGGTGGGAATGTAACCTTGTACAACCACTTTGGAAATCAATCTGGTGCTTCCTCTGAAAATTAGGCATAGTGCTACCTCAAGATCCAGGTCTACCACTACTAAGCATATACCCAAAAGATTCCACACCATTCAATAAGGACATTTGTTCAACCATGTTCGTAGCAGCTCTATTCAGAATAGGCATTTTCTTAATTGAGGTTTCCTTCTCTCCAATGACTTTAGCTTGTATCAAAATGATATAAAACTATCCATCACACAGACATATATTGCATTTTATCAGTATCATGAAGTGTTTACTTTCCTATTATAAAGACATAATTTCATAAGCTTCTCCTCAAGTTAAGGTGTAACTACTTGTGACTTAATTTGAAACATTCAGTAATGGCTTATTGTAACTTTGAGTCTCTATATTTTTTACTTTTTAAAGTATTTACCTAGCTCAGAATCATGAGTGGTACCAATCCTATACTTAACTCTTTACAATCAGATCCTGTGTGAAAGGTTATTACTTCATTATTTAAAGCCTTTTATTACACATGCCTATCTTAGTGTACTTTATAAAACTCAAGATGTCAAACAAGGCTTTATAATATTTTCTATTTTTTTCTTTTATATCAACTCTGCTACATTTAAAGATGACAAGTTCTACAAACAATACCTTAGAATTAGTTTTAAAATTAACTTCTACATACCTGGAATAAACTCTGTTTAATATTTGTACATAAATACAATTAGCATACAGTAAGCTTGGTTGTATCTAAGTTTTACTAAAAATGCTTCTCTCCCTGTATTTTCCTCTAAGAATGTAGAGATTATGTGGAGATTTGTTATTTTTTTAACTTAATTATGTTTAAATTTAAAGAAAAATGACTTCATGTGTGAAATATTTTAGCATTTTATGTAGTTATCCCATTTTCATAGTATAAATGTCAACTGTACTGTCCCAAATTCCTTTGATAAAAACATTATAAATGTCATATTTTAAAGTTCATAAGAATAGCAAAGTAGTGTTGGCCCTCACATATCTGGGAAATAATATGTACTTTGTTAGTCTGAGTTAAAATTCATCAAGTTACCTATTTACTGCTCTAGATTCCTTAGGTAGCTTAAATGCAATAATCAATGCAGATTTTTATATTTGTGCCTCAAAACATAGGGAAATATTCAAGATATCAAAAACACCAATAAATATGATCCAACCACAGCTGGAAGAATAGAAATAATGAGTATTTCATTCTGTGTTGATACATAAGAAACCAAAAAGACATGGGAAGATGAACACATTTGAAAAAGAAAATAATTTTCAATTTCAGTTGGAACCATAAACTGTTGTATAGCATGGGAAAGACATTTATATACCATTAATATTACTCAACTCTGTATTGTAACAGAATTTGAGGCAGATCAATGTGCAATACCTACTTTTTGTCAATTATCTAAGGGGCTTCTAAGAAAATCAGAGTTAGAACAAGGTCATAGCAAATATATTTTATGTCACTTTTAAGCTGTTCTTTCATTCAACAACACGACGATTTCCAATTTTCTTCTTTTTGGTACAAAAAAAAAATACCCTATCTCCCTAGGCTTTTGAACTTTTCACTATCTATTTGCTGTCTCTAGACAACTTGTTAATCGCTTCTCTTGGTACAGGATCAATATAGATCTTCCTGCTACACAAGGACACCTTGCAAGTCATAAATATACAAAGAAAATAAAATCCTGAAAAAAATTGTGGCTCTTCCTTCACTAAGGAGAGACTGATACACAGCAGAGCATGAAACCTGTGATCCTGAGCTATTGCTGTTGGCATCCTAACCCCAGGGGATCTATGCACATAAAAATGTGTGAATATTCTTACCCAAATGCTGGCATGATTTATAGGTGAGATGACAGTTGTGTTTGAAGGTTTTGTTGTTGTTTTTAACTCTAAATTTATATAAGGTTACTTGTCAGTCAAAAACAGGATGAAAAGAGTAGGAAAAAACAAAACAAAACAAAACAGAGAGCCACATGATCTTATTTTACATTTAAAGCCCGTGTTTCAAGTCAGCACATGAAATTTAATTAGTGACACTTTTTTGTAAGTAGCAGATAATGTCAAATTTCCCTTTTAGTTCTCAGTGAAGAAAGCGACTGTGTAACCAAGTATCTTTTCCTGGCATTGTCTGGCATCTCCTTTTTGCTTTTTATCTCTGTTTTTAGTTTAGCAAATTTCCTCCAGTTAGTACTGTATTTCCAACAGGAACACTTTGTGCTAAAATTTTCTTCTACATTTGTATATTTGTAGGTGTGGACTTTATAATAATAAAGTATAATACAGAATCTTCATATGCATGCTTATGTGGGCATACAAAAAAAAAAAACAGTGAACAAATTCTGTTTTGAAAATACGTGAGATTTAGTTTTTTTTAAAATATGTTTTCAGAATCTCACTTAAATTCAAATAATTTTGACAGATAAAGCATAATATTTATTCTTAATGTGTATGATCTGGCTCAGCTCATCCTTTTAAAGTAAATCTAGAAAATAAAATTAAAAAAAACCTGAAAAAATAAAGCCCTGTCTAATCCATATTATTTATATTTCCTGGATTATAGCAACAGGTGTCTTTGACAAGGTATGGGTCAGAACTGTGATGTCCTAATTGTGCTTATGCAAATGGGTCTGGGTATAGAAGCAGGTGGCTAGGGTAAAATGGTGAACTGGGAGTCCTCATCCTTGGTCAGAAAGAGAGAAAAAAAACACTTGAAGGAGACAGGCCATGTGTTTCTTACAAATCTTAGATATTCTGAACCTTTTCATTGGTGCCTCACGGCATCTCTCTAACTTTATACCTTGAACTTTTTAAAAGTCAGCTGAGTCTGCTCTAGCTTTCCTAGTGCAGTAAGGTTAGTTAATTACTTATTGGCCTATTCATTCATTCATTCGTTCGTTCATTCATTTATTAGTCTAGAACTTTAAACATGCTTAACTACAGAAAAAATCTAGTTGTCCTTGCCTGGAGTTCTTAATAGTAAATTGCCATGCCACAACTGAGATTTGGTTTGACCCCATAATTTTTCAAGTTTCAGCTTCCCTCAGAGACAGTAGTAAATGTCTGAGAAGCACATGTAAGGTTTGTTTTTGCTCCAGCTGAATGTTCCTTCTTTGGCATTGCTAATGTAAATTGCACCAAAGTGAGTACCCTATACTTTAGCTTCATAGTTCCTTTTAAAACATTTTTTTCTATTCCATCCATTTGCCTTTAGATTTCATGATTTCTTTGTTTTTAATGGCTAAATGGTATTCCGTTGTGTAACTGTACCACAGTTTCTTTATCCGTTCTTCAGTTAAGGGACCTCTAATTTGTTTCCAGTTTCTGGCTATTACCAGTATAGCTGCTATGAACAAGACTGAGCAAATGTCCTTGTTGTGTGGTGGGAATCATTTCAGGTGTATGCCCAGAAGTGTTGAGGAATGGCTTTTCCAGTTTCTGAGAAAGTGCCAGATTGATTTCCAAAGTGGTTGTACAGTGGAGAAGGGTTCCCCTTTCTCCACATCCTTGCCAGAGTGTGTTGTCATTTGAGTTTTTTATTTTAGCCATTCTGAGGGGTGTAAGATGGAATCTCAGAATCATTTTGATTTGCATTTCCCTGATGACTAAGGACACTGAGCATTTCTTTTTTTTTTTCTTGTATTTTTATTTATTTATTTATTTATTTATTTTCTTGTATTTTTATTTATCTATATTCATTGTATATCCCGATTATAGTCCCCTCCCTTGATTCCTCCCAGTCCCACCCTCCTTCTCTATCCCACCACTTCTTTTATACTACTGAAAGGGAAAGTTCTCCTCCCCTGATATCTACACCTAACTTTTCAAGTCTCATAAGGACTGCATGGATCCTCTTCCACTGCGGGCTGGGTAGATTACCCCAAGAGAGAGAATGTGATCAAGGAGCAGGCAACCAAGCTCATGCCTGATTGTTCATAGAAACTTTTTTCATAATAGCCAGAATCGGGAAACAACCTAGATGTTTGTCAACTGAAGAATGAATACAGAAATTGTGGTATGTTTACATAGTAAAATACTATTCAGCTATTAAAAACTAGGAAATCATGAAATTTGCAGGCAAATGGATAAAACTAGGAAAGATCACTCTGAATGATGTATCCCAGAAACAGGACACACATGGTATATACTTACTTATAAACAGATATTAACTATATAATATACAATAGCCATACTAAAATCTACAAACATAAAGGCATTGAGCATTTCTTTAAGTGTTTCTCCACCATCCTGAGTGACGTAACACTGACCCAGAAAGACAAACATGTTACCTACTCACTTATAAGTGGATTTTAGTCATATAGTATAGGATAGGCATACTACAATGTACAGACCCCATGAAGATAAGTAATAAGGAAGAACTTAGGGAGGATGCATAAATCTTAATCAAAGGGGAAATAGAATAGACAGGGGAGAGGTAATGGTGGAAGAGTGGAAACAAGAAGCATTAGAGCCAATCAACCAGGGCCCAGAGGAGCCTGTGGAGTCTGAAGTACCAACCAAGGACAAGGCATGCTCTGGACCTCAGGACTCTACTAATAAATACCTGATGGGCAGTTTAGGCCTCATGTGGGCCCACTAGTTAAGAAAGTGAGGTTTATCTCTGACATGGAATATGTTACCTGCTTTTTAATCACTTTCTCCGGATGGACCAGAGAGGAAGATGAACTCAATCCTCACATGAAGAGATGAGTTCTGGTATCTGGATAGAGGGCTCCCCTATTCTGAAGAAATAGGGGGTGGAAGATGCAGGAGGGTGGGTGGGACTGGGAGGACAGGAGGGAGGGACCTAAGACTAAGATGTAAATTGAATTAATTAATAAAAAGAGAAAATATATTTTGATGAAAAACTTGAGTCCATATTGTATCTCAAACACTACATCACCTAGCAAACATGAGCTGGTTAAAAGTATAGGTTTCACACACACTTATTTAATTCCCAGTTCCTTCATTTGCCAATTGTAATATATGAATAAGCTATTTATACTCTGTAAATACATGTTTCTAAACCAAAACATAAATGGAATAGCAGCACCTTTCTCACAAGAGTGTTATGGAGATTGAGTTCTCATTGGGTGCTTAGGAATGGTGAAATTTTCAGGCAAATGGTGGGATCTAGGAAAGATCATCCTGAGTGAGGTACCCCAGAAGCAGAAAGACACATATGGTATATACTCACTTATTAGTGGATATTAGACATTTAATATAGGATAATCAAACTAAAATCTGTACACCTAAAGAAGCTAATCAAGAAGGAGGACCCTGGGTAAGATGCTCAGCCTTCATTCAGAAAGGCAAACAGGATGGACATAGGTAGAGGGAAAAAACAGGGAACTGGACAAGAGCCTGCCACAGAGGAGCTCTGAAAGGCTCTACCCAGCAGGGTATCAAAACATATGCTGAAAATAATAGCCAAACTTTGGGCAGAGTGCAAGGAACCTTATGAAAGAAAGGGGAGATGAAAGACCTGGAGAGGACAGGAGCTACAGGAGAGCTACAGAACCAAAAAATCTGGGCCCAGGGATCTTTTCTGAGACTGATACTCCAAACAAGGACCATTCATGGAGATAACTTAGAACCCCTGTACAAAAGTAGTCCAAGGCATCTCAGTATACAAGAGGGTTCCCCAATAATAGGAACAGGGGTTTTCTCTGACATGAACTCATGGGCTGGCTCTTTGATCACCTCCACCTGAGGGGGAGAAGCTTTACTAGTCCACAGAGGAAGACAATGAAGCCAACCAATTCTGATGAGACCTGATAGACTAGGGTCAGATGGAAGAGGAGGAGGACCTCCCCTATCATTGGACTGGAGGAGGGGCATAGGAGAAGAAGATGGAAGGAGAGGGAATTGGGGAGAGATAGGGGAGGGGGCTACAGACGGGATACAAAGTGAATAAACTGTAATTAATAAAAATAAAATAAAATTATGAAATGAAATATGTCTGGTATTCAAAGAGCCCTTTATGCCCGTTTTCTACTGTTAATATTTTTCTGTTGTGATATTAGCTATTCATGAGTTTTGGTTGTTTTCCAGATTTCCTGAAAGTAGCTTTGAGCCACAACAACCTTTTGGTTATTGTTATTATTATTATTTTATTACTACATTATGTAACCTAGGACCACAAAATTCACAGAGTGGGAAATTATTTGATCCTAAGACCTCAGTCAACATAAATGTTCCTAACAGTGGCATAAAAGGAGATTAAGGAAACCTGTTGTCATTCTGTTTGGTGAAGACATCACACCACAGCAGCACTTAGAACATAGACATTGCTCAGCACACACTGTGTCTGTCACTACTTTGATCCTGGGAAATCTGCCTCTTAAGTTTTGCTGTTTACAAATTGCTCTGTGCAGTGTGATAACTTGCGATAACAAAACAAATTCACAACACTATATGAACTATTATAATTTAGTTACTTAACATACTTTAAAGTTATATTTGTAGAAAATTAAGATTTATTATATCACTGTTAGTTAACATACCTGAAAACAACATATTAGTCAACAATGAGAAAGACAATCTTTAATATTTTTACAACAGGATAATACATTTTTGTATAACAGCCCCAACGTTTAAATGTTCTTTATTTAAAAAAATAATAAATATCGAGTTGAATTTTAAGACCTTGTTCAGGAAATAAAATAATGACTTAAATTTTAATTGTTAGTGTTACAGAGATTTAGACAACTTCAGAGTTCATACCAGACAAATATAATGAATGTGAAGGAACATTAATTATGTTGCTACCTGAAAATAGAACACTACTTTTGATTGATAAATCTGATCTAACATAATTTAAAGTAATGAATTAAAACTATAATATGTTTCCTATTGGTAGATTTAAAATACTAATATATTTTCTCCTAAAAATTTAAATAACCATTTCAATAATTGATCACAATATTTTTCCACATTGCCTGTGGCTCTCCATTACAAAGCTGGTGGTAGCTCTTGTGAATTCTTTTTTTCCCCATTATGCTAAAATTTATTTCATAAATGTATTTTTTGATATTTTAAACTTTTTAAAATTATTATTTATTATAATTTATTCATTTTGTGTCCAGACTGTGGACCCATCCCTTGTCTCCTCCCAATCCCACCCTCTCTCTGTTTTCTTCCCCATGACCCTTCCCTAAGCCACTAATAGGGTAAGTCCTCTTCCCCTTCTGTCTGACCCTATCCTTCAGGTCTCATCAGGACTGCCTGCATTATCTTCCTCTATGGACTAGCAAGGCTGCAACCCCCAGGAGAAGGAAGCCTGCCACTGAGTTCATGTCAGAGACAACCCCTACTCCCCTTACTAGGAAACCCACTTGGAAAATGAGTCTATTGGCTACATCTGAGCAGAGATTTTAGGTACCTATCTCTTCAACATAGTACTTGAAGTTCTAGCTAGAGCAATAAGACAACTAAGGAAGATCAAATGAATACAAATCGGAAAGGAAGAAGTCAAAGTATCACTATTTGCAGATTATATGATAGTATACATGAGTGACCAAAAAAAATTCTACCAGAGAAGTCCTTCAGCTGATAAATGCCTTTAGCAAAGTGGCTGGATACAAAATTAACTCAAAAAAAAATGATTAGCTCTCCTGTATACAAAAGACAAAAGGCCTGAGAAAGAAATTAGGGAAACAACACCCTTTACAATAGTCACAAATAACAAAGTACCTTGGTGTGATTCTAACCAAGCAAGTGGGTTCTTATAGTGCTAAAGATCACAAGTACATTATGTACAATTAAAGGACATCAGAATAATGACAAAGACTAGCTTTGATATGAGGCCACGTTAATGTACATGTATGGAATCAAGTAAAAGGGACTGTTGAGCATTGCAGAAAGTCACTGACATTTCCAGGTTTATTTTCCTTAAAAACAAAAACAAAAAAACACTGTGTTTCTTTTGTTTTCAATGACAGGTTTGGTTTGAAACCATCTATAGGTGTGTTGATCTTCTGATCTCTGGTTCATTAAAGAACTTTAACACATAGAGCACCTAGCATGAAATCTCCATTTGTTCCCCTAACAAAATGCACCATTTCTTGTGTGGATTTCAGTTAGTTTATTTTGTCCTTTTGAATTATTGCTTTTATTCACATGGTAAATCACAGTGGGATTATAATGAAAAATCACTATTTTTCAGTGCAGGATCAAACAAATCCACATCATTAATAATCGAAATTTCTTAATGACTTCGTAAAACAGTACTCCCTTGACAGTTCCTGTTACTTCCTTTTTAACACATAGAAAAATCCCCAGGCAGTGTTTTCGGAGGTTTTATTGGAACATGAAAAGAAAATATAACTTCTTTTTTTTTTTTTTCAAACTTAGGAAGGATGTAGCTTCCAAAGACGATTATGCAGTATATTAGGGCAAATAAATTAGAATAGTAGTTAGACTAATGCCCACCGCTCTGATTTCAATCTATTGCCAACTGTGTTTTCTTTGTCACTTCCACAATTCTTTCAGAACTAATTATAAGCAATTAAGCTTACACAAGTTTCAGACATTACCGCATGTTTTATCTCCAAAAATAAAACATTGCGAGTTAAACCACTGAACCTAAGATTTTGAGCATGCTAGACAAGAGGTATACATCCCATTTAGCTATATACAAGCCCTTTTATAGTTATCCAAAATTCTGTAAATAAAATAAGAGTGCTAGGTTGGGTTGGGGAGATGGAACAATGGGAAATTACTTGCAAGAACAACCATGAAGACCTAATTTTGGATCCAAAGCACCAGTGTTAAAAAATGGATGTAGTGGTTTCTTCCTGTAATCCCAGAGCTGGGTGGATCCTTGGTCACCTGTCCTTGCCAGTCAATAAACTGCAGGTTGAACTGAAAGAGACCCCATCTCAAAATATAATAATAAAATAAAGTGAAGGTGGAGAAACAGTCTCATAAAAGACCCCTGTGCCGATGTACCACAATTTCTGCATCCATTCTTCAGTTGAGGGGCATCTGGGCTATTTGCAGCTTCTGGCTATTACAAATAAAGCTGCTAAAAACATGGTTGAGCAATGTCCTTATTGTGTACTTGAGCCTCTTTTGGATATATACTTAGGAGTGGTATAGCTGGATCTTGAGGAAGCATTATTCCTAGTTCTCTGAGAAAGCACCAGATTGATTTCCAGAGTGGTTGTACAAGTTTACATTCAGATGCAGAAATTGTGGTACATCTACACAATGGAATATTACTCAGCAATGAAAAAGAAGGAAATCATGAAATTTGCAGGTAAATGGTGGGACCTGGAAAGGATCATCCTGAGTGAACTGTCCCAGAAGCAGAAAGACACACACAGTATATACTCACTCATATGGGCATGTAATATAGGATAAACCTACTAAAATCTATGCATCTAAAGAAACTAATCAAGAGAGAGGATCCTGACTAAAATGCTCAATCCCCATCCCGAAAGGCAAAGAGGAAGGACATCAGAAGAAGAAAACAGGAAACAAGCTGGAAACCCTCCACGGAGGGCCTCTGAAAGGCTCTGCCCTGTAGACTATCAAAGCAGACGCTGAGACTTATGCCAACTGTTGGGCAGTGTGCATGGAATCTTATGTAAGAAGTGGGAAATAGTAAGATCTGGAGAGGACAGGAACTCCACAAGGAGAGCAACAGAACCAGAAATTTGAACACAGGAGTCTTCCCAGAGACTCATACTCCAACTAAGTACCATGCATGGAGGTAACCTAGAACCCCTGCACAGATGTAGCCCATGGCAGTTCAGTGTCCAAGTGGGTTACATAGTAATGGGAAGAGGGACTGCCTCTGACATAATCCGATTGGCCTGCTCTTTGATCACCTCCCCCTGATGGGGGAGCAGCCTTACCAGGCCACAGAAGATGACAATGCAGCCACTCCTGATGAGAACTGATAGACTAAGATCAGAAGGAAGGAGAGGAGGACCTCCCCTATCAGTGGACTTGGGGAGGGACATGCGTGAAGAAGGGGATGGGAGGGTGGGATTGGGAGAGGAGGAGGGTGGGGCTTATGGGAAGATACAAATTGAATAAAGTGTAATTAATAAAAATCAAAAAAATAAAAAATAAGGGATAATATTAAAAAAAAAGACCCCTGTGCCCAGATATATTTGTTCCTTGTGTACCTCCTTTCCTCTCCAGGTCATACTAACTCCCCCTTCTTTCATATGTTCATATAACGTATTTGTATCAAATCCACACCCCATTCCATCATCTCCAGTTTCTCCACTACTTGACTCCTGCTTCAATTTCTTGTGCAAATTCACTAAGTCCCCTTAATGATACCTGTATGTGCATGCACATTGAACAACCTACTGACAGCTGTGGTTATTCTTGAGGGCCACAAACATGAAGAAAATCTGACTTTTCCTCTCCCAGGAGTAACCAGTTCCAAACAGTTACTCAGTTGAAGGTTCAGATTTTCGCTGACTTGAGCAAACATATACTTTTCTATGACTGTGAAAAGAAACTATGACCAAGGCAACTAATAGAAGAAATAGATTCTTTGGGCTTACAGATTCAAAAGAACTAAGTCAGTCAATGACAATCATGGCAAGGAATATGGCAGGCAGACAGGCATGACATTAGAGCAGTAGCTGAGAGCATACATCTTTATATGTAAGTAGGAGGCAGAAAAAGACACTGAAAATCGCATTTCTTTTTTAATTTAATTTTATTTATATATTGATTTATTACAATTGATTCACCTTGTATCCCCACTGCAGCTGCTTCCTTTATCCCCTCCCAGTCCTACTCTCCCTCCCTCTTCTCTCCCTATGCCCTTTCTCTAGTCCCCTGATAGGGGAGGCCCTCCTCCCCTTCTATCTGACCCTAGCTTATCAGGTCTCATCAAGGCTGGCTGCACCATCTTCCTCTGTGGCCTGGCAAGACTGCACCCCCCAGGGGGAGGTTAAGAGCATTGGCTACTCTTCTAGAGACCCACGTTCAAGTCTCGTGAATTCATCTGGTGGCTCACAACTTCATTTTCCAGGGATCCACTTCCTTCTGGATTCAGCAGGCTCTGCACGTGTGCTGCAAGACTTAGATGAAGTCACTCCTACATATACAATAACAATAAACAGACCTTTGAAAAAGGAGGCTAAAGGTATTTTAGAAGGAAGGGAAGATACTTTTAGATTTCCTATTTATATCATCTCTATAGCTAGAATGTACTAAAACAAAAACAATGACTGGGGCCTGATAAGACATGCCCAGTGGAGCAATAATGACATAAATCTCATTGGATTAACTAACTGCTTCTTCATTGGATTTCAGTTCCCCTCTGCAGGTGAGACCCATGCCTGACACCATTAGCAGGGTAAGAACCTATGGCTAGATAGGTTCTAGGTCCTCGTTGTGAACCTCGTATATTTCTCTGCTAGTAGACATTGAATTAAATTGACTCCTATTGACATCCTTGCAGCCATAGATAAGCACATCAGCCAGCTCTCGCCAAAGAGGCCTCTATTTGTGGCAGATGATGCCTACACCACAAGTATACAACTGGCAAAGGCACAGAGACACAGAGACTTCAGAACAGCAGTTCTCAGCTTGTAGGTGGCGACCTCTGTGGGGGCTCAAACACCCTTCCACAGAGGACACCTAAGACCATCAGGAAACAATGGCTTTTGCATTCTGATTTATAACAGTAGCAAAATGACAGTTATGAAATAGCAATGACAGTAATTTTACGGTTGGGGGTCACCACAACATGAAAAACTGTGTTAAAGGGTCGCAGTGCCAGGAAGGTTGAGAACCTCTGCCTCAGAAGGTTAATTCCTAAATGTAACAAACATACTCTACTACTGCCCCCCAAAGCTTGGGGATAATTGTGGAAGAGGTGACATAGAAATTGTAAAGTGTAAGATCCAGAAGGTGGTGAATGACTGCAAGGAGACAGCATCTTCTGGAGACAGCACATATGAACTGACATATGAACTCATAGTGATATGACATCATGCCCAAGATCTCTGTCAACTGAAGAGGGAGAAAATCCCAGCATGGAGAGAGTGAGCATGGAATCCATCCCTGAGCTTTGAATCTTTTAGCAATCAACAAGTTCTGGGAAACGGAGGGTCAGTTTTCTCCAAGAGCATAGCCTCTGATAAATTGATGACACTGCAGTGGAGGCCACACATCCGGGCATATTTGAGCAGCGCAAAGAGGTCTTGACAGCTTAAAAACTAAAAGAGAGAGGAAAAGACACAAGGTTGAGTGTATGGATAGGGAGTGTGGATCTAGAAAGGGGAATTGGGAGAAAAGGTGAAAATGATCTAAATACGTTGCACAAAAATCCCATAGAATTAATAACAAAATTTTAAAAAGAAGGAAAATTATAAAGTTTTCACTGTACTTCTTCAAATATGTTAGTATTACACATCTTTGGATTTTTTTTATTATCAACACAAATTTTCTTATATTTCTAGCCTATGTACCAGATTGTTCATGATTGTTATGTCTTACAAATATCTCCAATTTTTAGATTTACAACTACTTATTTCTGTGCTGACATATAAAGTATTATTCTATGAACTTGTAAAAGTTATGCTTTATAGCAGTTAAAATCAAGTTTTAAAAGTTTTAAAATGTAAATTACCTTTTTATAATAAATTTGCATACTTTATGTTAGCTATTTGTCAGTAACAATAGCTTGCTTTTTGTATTCTTTAGCATTGCTGTGAAGTTACATTAGAACAAGTAGGGAAAATGTATATAAATGCTTTTCTAATGCATTTGAACAGTTTTTCTTTTTTGCTAAATTGACTAAGACCTCCTGTGCAATTCTGAATTGTAATGACAATTGCAGACACTGTTCGATCCTATTACTAGTGACAATAATTCGTAGTTCAGTCTCTCACTGTTGATGATCTTACAGGGTTTCACAATGCTGCATATAGGAATCACCAAATCACCAATTTGAAGAGTGGACTTACTACAGTTCGGCCCTTTTCTCCTCCTCCTACCTACTTCCCTCCTTTTTTTTTCTACTCCTTCACCTTTCTGTTATTGTTATTTTTATTTTCTGAGAACTTCTGATTCCTACTTCTCCCCACAGAGAAGCAGGAATCCAATGCTGCTTTCCACATTTATTGAGTTATGTGACTGCATTCTTTAGTTTTTAACACATGCTTAACTAATCTTCCAAATGTGTAACAGATTTTTCAGTTTTTGAATAATCACAGTTGATCATGAGATGCCTGTGACCTCGTAATAGCTTGCTGATTTGATCTATTAATATTTTTGCTTATTTGATATATTAATATTTTTGCTGACTGTCATGTGTATTTTTATGATGTTGTTTATTTTTTTTCTTGTAACCTTTCTGAAAAGAAGTGCAAAGACCACAACATAGGTTACACTTGTTGAGACACATTCTCTATTCTTTAATTTTGGTTATTATTATTTTTTAATAATTAGTGTCATTTCTGTTTCAAACATTTGACAGAGCTTTCTAGTGATGACAATCATGTCTAGTTATCTTCGTAAGGTTGTAAAAATCTTCAATTAATTTAATAGTTATGTCTCTACCCATGGTAATTTGCAAGTGCTTTGGAAGTTTGTTTACTCAACATTATTTGTTTATATCTTATCTTTATAATATCTGCATGAATTAATTTGACTTTGCAATAAACCCTTGATCTATCTTCTTTCAGTAAATAAGTTACCAAATGAGACTATTATTGAGTTTTCATAGTTTTAAATATTTTTAAGAAGAAAGTTATTGAGAGAGGAGAGAGAAAAGAAAAAGGATGGCATGGGGCTAAATATGTTAAAATACATGATAGGCTTTCAAAAACTATCCTTCTTAAGTTCATCAATGCACAGAACAAATATACACCAAAAATACAATTACATTAGTTTTTACATTTACTCTTTTCTTCCTTAGGCATATATTTATTTTGTGTTTTGGCTCAGAGTTGTTTGTTTGTTTGTTTTCCTTTGAGGAGGGGAAGTATAGTGAAGAGGAGTCAGTTTTATGCTACAGCCTAGGTTTGTCTGAAACTCACTATGCAGATCGAGTTAGTCTGGAGCTCATGACAATCTTCCTGGGTTAGCATCCCACTCAGTTCTCCTCCCTGAGTGCTGGGATAACAGACACAAGTCAGCACACCCAGCTAATTTCTGTTGTTTTCATTATAGCTATATTATAATCATTTCATTTCTATGCCCTTTTTCCTATTGCTAGTTAAAATCTACTCATACCTGTGGGTAGATCTTTCACAGGTAAAACTGTGGGTGTTACTTTGCAGACTATACCACCTGTGGGAAAACTTAATCATCTCTCAGCGAGGATAGAGAAAGGCAGAGGAACTGTGGAACCTGAAGGCCAGTAGTGCTCATCTGTTACTATAAATTGCTGGTTATGTAGGGGAAATGATGAAGATAAAACAGAATTTCTCATGCATTAAAGATCTGAGAAATGAAGCATCAGGTTGGCATTTAGTGCCATCTGATGATTCCTTTAAATCAAGGAAGGGAGACATTGCAGCCCTTTAAAACTGGATGGATTATGTAACAGATTAGAGCCTAGGTGTAAAATAATATATGCAAGTGTTGAGAGACTGAGCTTTGAGGGTAAACCAGATTAAAATTAGAATGAGGTCCACTTCCTGGCTGTATGCTTTAGGTGCAAAACCTACCGTCTCCATACCTTGGTTTCTTTATCTGTATATTAAGAAAAACAGTATTTGACTCGTAATTTTGGTATAGTTACCATCACACATTTAAATAGCCACAGTGATTCTGTGATGTCTCTCTCGCAGCATGTCATGAAATTGGAACCTTGAGTCTAGGAGGAAGCTGTGGCAAATGGCCATACAGTAAACTGAACCTTGTTCAAGAAAAGCATGAATATACATGCATGAGGGTAAATGTGTGCGTATGTGTGTGTATGTGCGTGTGCATGTGTGTGTGCGTGTGTGTGTGTGTGTGTGTGTGTGCGCGCGTGTGCGTGTGCGGATAGCTGAGGAGGCTGTTCTCAGACACCTTAGAGCTGGAGTTGCAGGTATTGTGAGCTGCCCAAAAGGTGCTGGTTAAGGAACTTGGCGTCTCTGAAAGAACAGTTTATACTATTAATCTCTGAGTAATCTGCTTACCTTAGCCCCCCCACAAAAGAACTGGCTTGTTCTTTTAGGCTTTGAAGCTTCACTGTGGTAGCTTCTCTCTGAAAGTCTTCCGATACAAGATGTTTTGCTTACATGGAAAAATCAACTGCTTCCTGTAACTCACTCTGGTCAATTATGTTAGCTAGATTTGAGTAACTATGAACTTCTCCATCAACACCTGTTCTCTTTTAAATTAAAGATGGCTACTTACCTTAAGCCTCATAAAACAGGAACTGTGACCTTTACACTAAGGTAGGAGGTGGGAATCAAATTTACGTCCTCTGGAAGTCCACATGCTCCTAACAACTGATTATTTGTTCACTTCCTTTAAAGTTTTTCTTTTAACATGTACTTATATATTCCTTTTCCTTTGTAACTGTGTGTACCTTGGTGCTCAAGTGGAAGCCAGAAGATGATTTGCAGATTCTTGCTAGTTTTCTTCTGCCATGAAAGTAACTTGACCTGCTGAGTTACATCACCTCATGTATATGCCCAGATGTTAAGCTTACAACTGCAAACATCTCTACAGTTACCTATATCAAGTAAGAGATTATCTTAGAAGTTAATAGTTGTTTCAGGAATTAATTACTTCCCTCCCCTGTGTCAGCATTTCACAGGAAAAGGACAATTTAGAAATGGTTTCTAAGTTAATGTTACTGTATGGTAGTGCAATCAGAGACCCGATGGCAAGAACTTCCAGCAAATGAAGCAAACTGTAGCACGTTTTCACCAATCTTTTTTCATTTCACTTAGCTTTGAAGTAAAATTTAATATTGTAATGTATTAAAAAGCCAACTAAGCAATCAGGCAACTACAAAGTATTTATGTTATTATTAGATTGCAGATTTTGAAGTTGACTGAGTTTTACTTTTTTCTTCTATTCCTGAAGTTGTTCATTTTAAATACATGACAATAAGTTTGACATATAAGAGTAAAATAACTGTGCTGTCTTCATTTCACTAATGGCTCACTAACAGCGTGTGTGGGGTGTACAAAAATTATAAAATTTCTAAAAATGCTTAAAGAGGCAAACCCTTGAGAATCCTGAGCTGAAAAACTGTTAGAAAAACCAAATGAGTCTGTGGAAGTAAAATAATGAGCTACATTCAGGGTCCAGATAAATGAATGAGAAGATGAATGGATGGGTGGATGGATGGATGGTCCCAACTATATGACTATAGGTTACATTGTTCTTTTTTTTTCTGATGTGATTTCAATATACCAATGTGTTCTTATAGTCTCATTTCATCCTGATAAAAAGGTATAAACCTTCCTAGAACAAAGAGTAATTTACTTATCTTTTGTGACATGTAGGTGGTGATAAACAGATGGTGCCACTTTATGTGCCAGATGCAGAATCATCCTCTATTCTCAAAATAGAAACAAGAGATTTGGTCAGTGAGGCTTTCAGGAAAAAGCATCGTAAAAGATGAGGAGGAAGAGGAAGAGGAGAAGAACAAGAACAAGAAGTACAAGAACAAGAAGAAGAACAAGAATTGGAGAAGAAGAACAACAACAAATTAGATATCCTGATAGTGAAGACCAAACTTGTCCCAAGGAACTTGATGCCCTTAATAAGCAGAGAGTACTCTAATGATAATGTTGTCCCCCTTCCCGTCTCTTTTCTCTCCTATTTAGTGTTAGATGATTGAAAGGATGGAGGAAAGGGGTGTAGAAAGAGGAAAGGAAAAGGAACCACAAAGTAGCCAATGCCAGCTACAACTATGCATTTTATCTCACTTTCCTTTACCTGTTTCAAATAATACTTCTGAAAGCCACAAACAAGAGAACTGAGATTAGCTGTTAGGCTTGCTTGATTCTTTTACATTTTTAAGAGCTTGTCAAATTTTATTCACACTATTCAAAGTGGACTATGAAAATGATCAGAAAAATGTTAAAATGATGCTAAAATTAAAGCTCTGCAACAAATTTTCCTGTCTATCAGTGACAATTTATAGGTCTATACTATGCCTAGTGTGAGAGAAGATAATATTCATCGAAGGAAGAGTTGAAAGTTAACTTAACCAAGGCAAAAAAATTAAGACAGCATCATTTCTCATCAGGTAATTAATGTTCATGACGCCTCTGCAGCAAGAAGAAAGCAGGCACCTCACTTGTGATACTGCAGTGAAATAAATGGCAATAGATGCTGATTAGCTACATGAACAATAAAAAGAATCTGCTCGATGAATGTTACAAGGCTGTCACGGGCTAAGTCTGACGAAAGTAGATTTCATGGCAAAATTTCAAAACACGGGTGCATATTTTCAGTTTGTTTGAAATGAGGGATTTACTAATTTGAGCAACAAAATAAATTCCAGTATTTATAAACATTCTTAAATTAAATACAAACATATGAAACAGCGGATGAACAATTATTTGGCACACCGTTTCTTCTACTTGTTTGCATCTTTAGAATTACACAGAAGTTTGACACTTTTCTTAAATGAGTCAGACTACAGCTTCTTTCCTTGTCTGTGAAAGGAGGTGTCTGAATCTGAAGTGGCTAATAACTTCCTACATTTGATTTTACTCTTAGAATAATTAAGAAGTAGACATTTTGCCCGTTTTAAGGTCCATTAATAAATCTGTATGTTCTGTAGAATTCTCAACCAATTAAAAATCTTAAGGGCCAATTATATTCTTAAGAATTAACCAATTATAATCTTAAGAATGTTACTTACTCTTTAGAAAATATTTATCGTGTAACCAAGGTGATTAGAAACATTTATCAACAACCCAAGCACTTAAGATGCTTGAAGCATAGAGTAGGAGAGGAAGGAAAAGTTTCACTATAACGCTCTGAGAACTCGGTAGAAGAATGATGCATGCTTGCCTAGGGGGCTCCAGGCACAGTGCTCCGGTAAGATAGACTGTAGTTGCACATTGCTTCAGGTAGGTGGTATTATGGGATATATGGGATACAGTAAATGGTCTAAAAACATCCTTTCAGAATAAATGAGGTCCTTAATAACTTTGAATTTTTTTTTCAGAGAAGTCCAGTGAGTCACGTACTGCCAGCTGTCTTAACAAGCCAACCCTACATCTACAGTAGGAGTTTCCCACTAAATTTCAAGTTGAGTGTGGACAGTAAATTTGTATACATAGTAATTTAGTAGCAAAAGCTCGTCCTACTCCACTGGGTCCTCCTGAATTTCTGCTCCCACATAAATCACAAAAATCAGAAACATTAAAACAACTAACATACTTTCTATTTAATGATTTTGTCTAGGAAAGAAATACTGCTTTTATTCACAGTCCATTAGTCAGATGGCCCTGAAAATTTTTCAATAATAGCTGCCTTCTATGTGAAAGAGATCGCAGCATGAATGAAAGTGAACTAATCTTTTTAGAGGCAAAGTAAGAAGATAGATAGGTGGTGGAAGAATAAGAATAAGAAAAATGATTAGTTCCAAAATTTGTTATACTATTTAAAAGTACCTAAAATATCATTAGCAAAAGAGATGAATGCAAAGTGAGAACATAATGTAGAATTATGAAAAATTTAACCAATATAATACCACTTGTACAAATTAAAATAAAAATGTACTGCAATGGACCATGATTTTGGATACATACTTTAAAAAATATTAAAATATGTACCATAAGAACACATACTAAATTTCTGCAATGATTTTATCTGGAGAAAAATTAAAGACACAGAACTGTGGGGATACAAAAAAATAAAATCCAACTTTTTCACTAATATATTATTTTATTTATTATAAGATATTAGTGGTCTGGAGAAATGGCTCAAAAGTTAGGGGCTTGTGCTGTTCTTACAGAAAACTGCAATTTAATTCTAGCACCTGAACCAGAAGGCACATTTTTTAAAATAAAACAAATCTTTAAAGAGATTAGAATAAAAATAGGACAAAAGGATGCTACTTTTTTTTCATTTGAGATTCAGAATATAAAGTTGTTGATTGAAATTAATGCTTCCCAAATGACAGAAGGCACAGCAAGAGTGCAATTAGCTTAAATGTTTCTTAGAGAGGGACTCAAGGCTCACATTTCAGGTAGTTTTATAATAAAACTGCTGTAATTCAGCAGTTTTACACTCTGACCTGATAGTTTATCGTATAATCTGTGAACTGAAAACCTCTACAAGGAGTTTCTGAGTGTAAAGTGGGATATAAGAAAGAGGAAGAGAATTACCATGCAGAAATGAATAGGCTGCTCAAGTTTAATGCATTTAGATTCTCCTCCAGTCTACGAGAAGATTCAGAGAGCAGAAACTACCTTCATGATTCCTAGGAAAACACAGTACAAAGCAATAGTTTGTGCGTAGAAGGCAACCCAAAAGTTGGCAAAATCCTTCAACCTCTTTATCTTCCTTTTTTAAGTTTTTACAATTATTTATTTTCTTATTGGAGGCAGAGGACAACTTATGTTAGTCAGTGTTCCCCTTCAGGCATGTGGGGGCGGAGAAGCAAATTCAGGTCATCAGGCTTGGCAGCAAGTGGATTTATCCACTGAGCCATATTGGCATTCCCATTCTTAATAGACTATGTGCCAACTAATTATTCTTCCCTTCTGTTCATATTGCTCAAACATGGTCCATAAAACAAGAGATTTGACTTGAGAGACTGTTGATGCTTTCTAGAGGTCTTTTCTTCCTCTCCAGCACTCAATAGCTTTTCTGCTTGTAGCACGGTCAATCTAGTTCAGTAGTGAGACATCATATCAGTTCTGCCTGTTGAGATTAATGAAAGAAATGACAAGAGACGCATGCTCATGACATGCTCTGATAAAAGCAGAACACACAACATGCGAAGAGGATATAACACAAGCAAGCATGAAGCCAAACGGGTAGGAGCCTACTGGGCTTTGAAAGTCTGCCTTGGCCACATCAAATGGGATCACAGTCTCTCACAACACGTGTAATAGCTCTCTCTCTGTATAGTCATATTCTCATGGGGGGGGGGGCTCTTTGTATCCTTCTCCTTTATATACTCAGTGTGCTGGAGGGAGGCCTACAAAATTGAACTTACACCAGCTTTCTTCCTGGTACTTCCTGGTGAGACGTTTGCTGCATGGTGCTACCTTTGTTCTCCTGGTAGTACTCAGGAGAGCAAAGCCTAACTGTCACAGCATTGCTTTCTCAGCCATGGAGGAAATTTGATGTAAAGGGATGACCCATTCCTGCATTTCAGGAAATGCTCTAGAAGCACCTATGAATCTTGTTCTTTCAGCATAAATGGAAATGATTGATCACCATTCACTTGTTTTTAATGTAACTGGCTTCTCTACTCATACCATTCTTCCATCTTCTTTTTATTATTTCTCATACACACACAAGGATAAAATAATATTAATTCTATACTATTTAAGTCTGGCCCCTATGTGGGCACAGGAGTCTTTTTTGAGACTGATACTCTAACTAAGGAACATTCATGGAGATAACTTAGAACGCCTGCACAGATGTAGCCCACGGCAGTTCAGTATCCAAGTGGATTCCATAGTAATGGAAACAGGGACTGTCTCTGATATGAACTGATTGGCCTGCTCTTTGATCACCTCCCCCTGAGAGGGGAGCAGTCTTGCCAGGCCACACAGGAAGACAATGCAGGCAGTCCTGATGAGACCTGATAGACTAGGATCAGAAGGAAGGAGAGGAAGACCTCCTCCATCAGTGGACTGGGGGAGGGGCATTAGTGGAGAAGGGGGAGGGAGAGTGGGCTTGGGAGGGCAAGAGCGAGGGAGCTATAGGTGGGATACAAAGTGAATAAACTGTAATTAATAAAAATAAAAATGAAAACAAGTCTGGCAAATCTCTGTGCTGATGTTTCATGCTGATTTTAATTTACATTTCCACAATTAGTAATTATTGGACATTTGTGTATTTTGGAGGAGATGGGTTCATATTTGTTAATCATCTTATATTGAGATTTTTTTCATATTATTGATAAAAGGCATCTTGTCTTTGCCTTGCAGTTTGCAAATACTGTCCAGCTTCTTCTTGTATTTTTGTAGCATAGATTTTTGGTAACTAGAAGTTTCTATTTTTAATGTTGTTAAACTAAAAGCCCCTTTTTATAGCTTTTACTTAGCTGCTTTAAGAACAAGTTCCTCAGTACGAGATAATTACAAGGTATTTCAAAAATCGTATTTTTCCTTTATATGTGCACTGCTTTATACATACATATACAGCAATATTGCCATATTGAGCACAGTGTGCACTTCCATAAAATAGAGTGCCAGCTTTGTTTTAAATGTAAAATGTCACATGTGAATACATTTCCGCATGCTTCCTCTCTTTTGTATTCCTCTAAGCACCCATCTTTTATAATAAGCTTCCTTGATAAAACAGAATAAATCTTCCCACTTTGTTTTGTCTCAAAGAATGCCATACATATTCCTAGACTGGTGTGCTTCCCTATGAATTTTACATTAGCCTTTCAGGTTTCTGAAAATTAATTTGTCAGGATTTCAACTTGGAAAGTAACAGGAAAATTATGGGCTTAGTGCTTACAGTAGTGAGCTTTCTAGTTCACAAGCATAGCTTACCTCTTTATTAATATAATCATTTACCTCTCTAATAAAGCTCTATTTGTATAAGTTTTTCTCAGCACACGCAGTAACATGTTTTGTTGTAACATTTCCACATGTCAGCGCATGTTATGACTTGTTTCCCTTTTCCAGTCCTCTCTCTTTATTCACTGAGCACTCTTGTTTGACCTTTACAAAGCCCACCTATATCTACCTCTGAGGTATGTTTGAATATTTTTTATTTGTTAAAAAATTAATGCTGGGATATGTTGTCTAACATTCTGCAATCCATAACTCTGCTCACAAATGTGACTAAAGTGGAGTGTTTTATTTTGTTCTGCTGTTTGAAATAAATATCTGATAGATAATTATTTCCATTGTGTATGTGCAGTCAAACTATTATGTGCGGACTTCTAGGACTGAAAGTTCTTTGCAATGATAGGAGGGATTTGTGCTTTGTCTTGACCATTGGATTAGCAGCCCACATTCGAAAATTTCCCGTCATTATTCAATTTCTTCTCAGTTCAAAAAGTACATTTTGTTTCCTATTTGAAATATTCTCCGAAACTTAGTCAGAAAAGCTTTTTATCACAGCGGATAGTGGTTAATGCAGAAACTGATTACTATTCAAATTAAAGAGAATAAACCAGTTGAGTACTTGGCGGTAGTTGAAACTTCTATAATCACCCTTAAATCACAGGACGTGCCATGGGAAAAGGGGTGGAAAGGAAGTAAGAACCGGAGGAAGAGGAGTGCTGTGAAAGGCTGTCTTCTGAATGGGCAAGGCCCATTCAATCACAGCGGCTGTGATTCCTGGCCCCAGACCTGCACAAAATCAAGTCAGTTAAAATGTCCAGAATGGAGAGAGAGGGGCTCCGAGAGCTCCACTCCGAGCGGAGGAACCATTGCTACTTTACAGCTCCTGAGGTACAGAATCACTTTCCCTAAGGTGTGCAGCCACTGGTAGGCCACTCTTGATCACATGGAAGACCCCACACTAATGTGACCATAAGCAGCACTAATTGGTCTCAGTGAACTAAAACAATGAACTACTTCCTTTCTGAATTGTATTCCCCTTCATCTCCTTTAGTTCTCTTATTGCTCTAGCTAGGACTTCAAGAACTATGTTGAAGAGATATGTTGAACGTGGACAGCCTTGCCTTGTACTTGATTTCAGTGGGATTGATTTAAGTTTCTCTCCATTCAGTTTGATGTTGGTTATAGGTTTGCTGTATATTTAGGTATGTGCCTTGTATCCGTGATCTTGCCAACACTTTAAACATGAACAGGTGTTGAATTTTGTCAACTGTTTTTTGGCATCCAGGGCGATGATCATGAACTCAGTGGCCAGCTCTTTTATCAGCTCCCCCTGTTGGGGGTTGCACCCTTATCAGGCCACAGAGGAAGATGACATATCCAGCCCTGATGAGACTTGAAAGGCTAGGATCAGATAGAAGAGGAGGAGGTCCTCCCCTATCAATGGAATAGGAAAGGGGCAGAGGGGGAGAAGAGGGAGGGTGGATGGGACTACAGCTGAGATACAAAGAGAATACATTGAAAGAAAGAAAGAAAAAGAAAGAAAGAAAGAAAGAAAGAAGGAAGGAAGGAAGGAAGGAAGGAAGGAAGGAAGGAAGGAAGGAAGGGAAAAATTAATTAACTCAATAAACAAATCAAACAATCAGTCATTCAACCAATCAGGGAGATGTGAAGTTGATGTACAGGTATGCTGCTGTGATGAAGGGGAAGAGTCTGGAAGTAGGACCTGAGCGATGGATTTGAGAAAGATATATTTTGCACATATATGAATATTCAAAGAATAAATAAATGAGATACATAAAATAATCTAAGGTCGACAGAACGAGAAGAATGACACTTGAGGGCTGGCATCTCGCCTTCATACACACACACACACACAATCACACATACACAAACATACACACACACAAACACTAAAAAATAATAAATTTCACAACTGCCTCTTCAAGATGTTCTAAGCTGACACCAAGAATAGCTCATTACCATTCAAACTTCAAGGAAGCAACCATAAGAATTATGACAACATTAGCATTTTATTATTGTACTTATGATGTTTGTGTCTTCTAGTTTTGAACAACTCAGCATATCTGAAAAAAACTCAAAGCATGTAAGATAAAATACGTATAATTTCCCCCAAAAAATATACTTAATATTTCTCACATATTAGTAAAACTAAAAAAAAAAAAACAGCTAATGACTTTCATGAGCAATGAGTTGCATTTAATTGAGTTAGGAAAATGATTTAATTTCCAAATGCTCCCAGTTTGGATACACTGTATTAAGATTTAATTACTGGAACAATAAGAAACATAATTTCTTAGTGTTTGCAATAAATACACATAATTACGATTATGATGTTTAAAATGAGTCAGAAAGAAATTTTGACATGAATTTTGTAAATCTGCAATATCTACTAAGTATTTGAATCTATATTAATTCAGAAAACTTCAAAATACATTTTGTAACAAATAAAGTAAAATTTACCCTTTATGTGATGTTTATTTATGCTATTGATTTTTACGGTTTGTATAGTATCCATAGTCACAAAGGACCAAATTGGTCCTGTTAGCTCCTTCCTTATGAACTAGAAATTGATCCTACATTCATGTAACCCATATAACCTCTGAGAAACAATTTTTCCAACCTGGAACTCAGTCAAGCATCATCCCTTCATTCTTATCCATTGCCATCTTATATCTGCAGATAGATCTTGTCCCTAGCTCCATGTTCCATTTCATGGTAAATCATTCAGTCTCAGACACCTAGGGAGCTGCAGCGGAAGAAAGAGTCAAGTCCACTGTCCTCTTCCATCTTATCAACATCCAGAAAGGCCCAGTTTACCGTGTCACATCACTGGAGATGTATGGAAAGTGGTTCATTTCTACTTACTCACTCAGGGCATTCTTCTTCACTAAACTCTAAGTGTTTTAACAGAAAAAGAACTATTCCTTTAAATTACTTGAAAGAAAAAAAACACATTTAAACAAATAAACAGATTTCTGGAAAACAATAATGAAGTTATCAACGAGCAATGAAGGAAAAGCATGAAAAAAACTTCAGAAGTGAAGCTACATTGGTGAGAGATACTAAGAATGTGTGAAGTAGAACTATGGAGTTCTACAGACGAGTGTCCGTGGAGCTTAAAGGGTTAGTACCTCTGAAGAGGGGCATTGATGTTTATGGACCAGACAAATGGTTAACCCTTTGAGAAATTAACACCAACAATCCTGAACCTAATTAATCAAAACAGAGAGAAGTCCAAACTAATAAAATTAACGATGAAAAGAAAAAGATTACTACAGTTTCCAATCAAATACAGACCACCAGGCAGTTCTTTGAAAAATTGCAATCCCCAAATATGGAAAAATCTAGAAGAAATAGTAAATTCCTGGGCACACATGACCTTCAAAATTAGGTGAAGAAGACGGGTGAAGAAGGGGGAGGGAGGGAGGAATTGGGAGGTGAGGAGGGAGGGGCTTATGGGGGATACAAAGTGAATAAAGTGTAATTAATTAAAATAATAATAATTTTTGTGAAGACATAAGTCATATTTTTAATAATGAAACTCAGTCAACAATAAAATTTCTTTTTACTACGGAACAATATAGAAAAATGCAAAAAATAGTTTAAGAATTAAGTCATGATAAGCTGGGGTCAGATGGAAAGGGAGGAGGACTTCCCCTATCAGTGGACTTGGAGAGGGGCATGGGAGAGATGAGGGAGGGAGGGTAGAATTGAGAGGGAATGAGGGAGGAGGCTACAGCTGCGATACAAAGCAAATAAAATAATGTAAAAAAATAAAAAATTAAAAAAGAATTAGTTCACCTAATGAAGGGGGATAACAATTTTTATATAGAGATACTAGATTTTATATATATACTGTGTTTTAAAGTACAATAAGTAAAAATTATTGTGGATGTGTAGTATGGGGAGGGAGAACCACGAAGGTTAAAATAAAAGAGCTTGTGAGTATATGAATTTGTCCTGAAGGCAGGACTGACCAAATTTCCTTAGAAAGCAACTTCTGTGTTGGTGCAATATTCTTAAGGACTATGCACTATTTACCCTTGTCCATTCAAATGCTGATTTCTCTACCCCACTATTTGGTTTCAATCCAGAGTTTGCATTATTCTTTGTTGTTTATTTTAACTATGTAGGAAGTGCAGGCTAGCAGCTTCCAATATTAAGAATTTACTGTCCAGGCAGACAGGTGTTTGTCAGTTCTTAATATTGGAAGCTGATGGCCTTCACTTCCTACACTTCAGTCTTCCGTCACTACACTAGACCCTTCAGGGTTGGGGCTGTGCTCTGCTAATTTCTCTAGCTCACACTGGTTTCTCTGTTCTCCTTTCACTTCTTTTGTGGACTGATTTCTGATGGTCCTCCTGCATTTTTTTTTTCCTTGAGACAGTCTTTTTTTTCCCCTTATGGCAAACAGAGGCAGGTTCCAATATGCTTTATTGCTTAAAAGCCCAAACAAATAATTTTTAAGTTAAATGATAAATGATGAATGAAAAAACAAACACAATCAAATATGTACATATACAGCCAAAGATAGAATTCGTGTGATTTAAAAAGTTTCGTAGCTCTTTTAAAAATATATTTTAAGAGTTCTTTGAGAATTTCACAAATGTGATATCATCATATCACTCCTTCCATAACTCTTTCCAGACCCACCACTACTTCCAAACCACCCAACTTTGTATTTTTTCTCCCTACTGAGGCCATTGTGTGATATCCAAATATTCTTGGATAAATTTCAAGATGTGTGGTTTTTCCACTGGAATGTGGAATGTGTTTGAATTATCAGTTTCCTTAGGAAAAAAACAAAACAACACAAACAAACAAAAACGCTGAACTTTTACCACCCAGCAGCTGCCAATTGCCAATAGCTCTATGGCTAAGGGCAAGACTTAGCCAACTTAGCCAAGATTTACCCAACTCCTTTCTATGCTGGGATTATGTCTCTCTTGGGTTAGGTGAAGGTTTGCATAAAATAGATCCCATAGGCTCATAGGGAGTGGCACTATTAGAAAGCTGGAGTGCCCTTACTGGAGTAGGTGTGGCCTTGTTGAAAGAGGTGTGTCATTGGTGGTGGGCTTTGATGCTGTTGCATATTTATTAAATTCTATAGGGCTTTTCTATGATGTGACTAGTTTCCAAATATATGGGTCAGAGACCCATTGATTCATTTAAATAAGCTTTAAGCACAATAACTAGTCAGATACAATTTAAACTCATTTTCTAAGCTAGTCTGACTACCTCCCAGCCACACTCCCCAAGTTACATGGACAAATATTGTCCTGTATGGGCTGCATCTGCTATATCAGGCCAGGACCTCTCTCTCCATCTTTTTTCTTCTTCTCTCCTCCTAATTCTCCTTCTGGCCTCATAGTCCCTACCTCACACCCCAAGTCCAGAATGGAAGCCCCTCCTACTCCTCTTCTGCCCAGTTACAGGCTGTCCACCATCTTTTATTTAACTGGTCAGAGAATATTGGAGAGGAAAGTTTATACAACATCAGTGTATGTGGATTGTAACCAGATCTTAGGGCCCAGAATTTCGCATCTGTATACATAGCATCAGACAACCCTCAACGCTGTAAGGTCTCAGAAGCTCAAGCCCAGGTTTAGTGGCTCACAGTCTCTTCCTGCTGATCAGGATGTAGAACTGTGAGCTCCTTCTCTGGCATTATGTCTGTCTGAATCTTGCCATGCTTCCTGTCACGATAATAATCTACTAAACCTCTGAACTGTAAGTCAGCTCCAATTAAATGGTTTCCTTTTTAAGAGTTGTCATGGTTATGGTGTCTCTTCACAGCAATGAAACCCTAGCTAAGAAAAAGATTACATGGGACTTGTGCGTGTTCTCAAAAACAGTATGAGTTTGTTTTTACAGATATTCTGTGGTATCTGGAAGACACCATTTCCTTATAGAAATCCATTACCTCTAGCTCTTAATATGCCTCAACGAATATGTTCCATTTATGGACAGCCATTCTGCAGTGCTATTTTCTGTGCCTTGTTCAGTTGTGGGTCTCTGTGTAAATCATCAACTGTATATAAAATGATGAGGGATGAAAGGTACATTAATCTATGAACATAACTAAAAGCCATTAGAAGTCTGTTTAATACCATGTCATTTAGCAAAATAATAGAAGATCCTCCCTCAGGAACAATGACCTGTCTCACCATAAGTTCCTGGACTGATAATGGTGTCAAGGTATGGGTTGCATCATTTGAAGTGGAAATTAAATTGCTGTGGTTCACAGGCATTATACCTAGGTCAGACTTTTAGTTGCTTCACTCTGATGGAAGCTTACATGGTGTTACCTAGTACCATGAAACATAGCAGTGATTTCAATTTCTTACCTGAGAATGCACACTGAATTCTCAGAAGTCTTCTTTCTGGGCTGCCAATATCATATCATCTCACCTATCACTTGTTTAACCTTTATTGATTTTGTAGACAATATGCTTTCAATGTCAATGACTTATGAGTTTGATATATGTTTATTATAATATATAATCTTATATACATATATTTGTATCTTACTAAACAATTAAAACCAAAAGCAACTCATGTAAGGCCAACTCTTCATGAAAATAGTTCAAGATCTACAATCTTTAAAAATAAATTAGTATGCTCAATTCCAGAACAAAAGAGTAAGATTTTTAAAACTTGTAATTCATCCAAATAATCAAGGAAACTCAAAGAAACAACATAAAATTTGGAGGAATAAATTTTGTATGAATGATCCAATCTGCTTTAAGTGCAATAGCATCTTTGAATTCTCAAAAAAAAATATGAATTGCTCAGTCTAGTTGGTCAAATTAACAAGCAGAATTTAAAGACATTATAGCCATGAAAATCATAATGAAGTCCAGTACTTTGTATGCTGTTATAACAAAAAGGATGAATATGAAGATGCCTATGAGACCCTGTCACAAACTCCAAAATAGTGATAACTTAGGTAACTTTCAAATTTAGGAACTTTATTTTTCATGTTGTAAAGTGTTTGTCTCTAGATGTCACATGTCACAAAATTACATGAATTTCTTAAACACATGACTTCATATTTTTAAGATGGCTAGCCTATTTCTGTCTGTCATCACTAAAATTTCAGTTAATATATAGAGAACAGTCAGTGAAAGCAGGCATGTACTTTAAAAGCACCACTGATAAATATATGTACACATATATTCTATCTATGTTTCGGCAGTAAAAATACAACCATCTCTCTGCAGAAAAAAAGTTTAGAAAACATTTCCCTATTAATTAACAAAGGATGTGTTTAAGTCACTATAGAAATTAGATGCAAAACACAGTAATTAACAAAAATTAAGAATTTTCACATATGCCATTTTAACTTCATATCTAAGAAGAACAGTGTGCCTGAGTCAATACATTACAGGAAAGAATGATGAAAGCAGATACCTCCCCATATGCCTATAAGCACTTAGAAGAAAGACAAGCCGAAATACTCTTTACTGCAGCTTCACAATATTTATAAAGACTTAAAATTCATGTAACCTTTTACCTAGAACCTCCACGCTCCTTTCATCTAAGTAAAATAACAGATTGAAAAAAAAATTCAAGGCTGTACTGGAAATACCATACATATTTATAAACCACATCTACTTCAAATACATCATGTTCATTCATTCAGTGGAATAATATACAGTGTTAAAAAACACGTAGATATTACATTTCCATGAATACTGAATGGAATGCCATCCACTTAGGGAATAATTTACAACTTATGGTGTTTCCCTTTGTAAAAACAATAAAAAGTATGTGTGTATGCTTGTAATCTTAGTGCATCAGATAAGAAATATATAAGAAATTGGCAACAGCAGATGCTCCTGGGAAAGAAAACTAGGTTTAGTGAGAGTTGAGAAAGTTTTATGTTTAATTCATTTCCCCACTTTTGAATGTTGTGTTGTAGGGATGCTTTGCCTTTAGAAAAAGAACCAAGCTACTCTTAAAAGTGATCAAATATGGAAGCAGCTTTCATTGATGGGTAGTTGGACCCAGCTGCCCAAATAAATCTGGATTTAAATGTTATCTAAAATGGGCCTCGGATGCTGAATGTCAACTGGAAATAATGTCATCTCTAGTTAATGGGTCTGACTGCCTGATAAATACCAAGACAGAGTCACTGTAGGCATTTGTTAAAATGAAATCATGCCCAGTGTGCTTAAGCAGTTTCCTGTCTCTTCTGAAGAAGAAGAAGAAGAAGAAAAAAAAAGCATATTCTTTTCCCCTTCTCTAAATCACAGCTTTTAGACCTCTATGTGGATCAGCATAGCAGGAATCAGGAATTTGACAGATTTATATTCTTACATTTTTTTTCCTTGCCTGTGTTTTATTAATTTATTTCTTACCTTTAAGCATAACACAGTGGACTCCAAGATGGTGGTGACGATGCACACTGTTTCTGAAGGGCAGAGGATCTGACACCAAAACTGGTACCTACCTTCTTGCTCAGGACAACAGACTTACATGAGACACTGTTTCAAAAAGAGAAGAAAAAGAAAGAAGAGAAAAGGAAGCAAAATTAACGTCTGTGATTGTTAGGTCTCCACTGATAATGGGAGATAAAGGCAGGGCCTTGTGTGATGAATGAATCATTTAGCTTCAGATGTCACACAGCTGGTCAAAGTAGCACATGTATTAGCTGTGCTACTTTGGGGAAGAGAGTTGGGAAGCCAGGTCAGATGGCTTGAAAATCAGTATCCTGGCAGAGTGCCAGAAACCTTGTGGAAGAAGAGGAAGATAGAAAGACATGAAGGGGACAGGAACTCCACAAGTAGACCAATAGAGCCAAAAAACCTGGGCCTCCAAGCAAGGACCTTGCACGGAGAGGACCTAGACCCCCTCTTCAGAGGAAGCTCATAGGCTGCTCAATTTCCAAGGTTTCTCTGTGCAGCCCTGACTGTCCTGGAACTCACTCTGTAGTTCAGGGTGGCCTTGAACTCAAAGAGATACACCTGCCTCTGATCCCAAGTGCTGGAACTAAAGGCATGCAAAAGCACCCATTCTCTAACTTGCGTAATGATTATATAAAATTGAGCTCTTTGGACATCTTATCTCTAGACTTGACATATGTAATATATTTAAATATCTCCTAAACAAATTATTTCCATAACATATTTTGAGAGTTAAGTGCATATATTGGTACAGATAATGATAATCTTTACTACATGGTTTGCAGTTGAGTACTTTATATTTCTTTCATGTGATTACATAATAATTATATTCAAACGTGTATAAAGTATACTTTAATCACTGTTTGAAATTTAAGCATTAAAGATTTATCTAATTTTCTGAAATTTAATATTGTTTTCTGGTGGTTAGATGGTGTTTACTTGTACAAATAAACGTGTATCTGTATCACAAAAAGTATAACATAATGATTGTTTTAATACATAAACTTTAATACACACTCACTATACTTTGACTTAATGGCAGTGGATGAGAAAGGGGCTTGTAGATTAGATAAAGAAAATTGTGAAGTGCTGTGTTCCCATGGTGGCTCAGTGCTCACTGACGTTTGTGTTAGGTATATTTTCACAATGACAAGACCTAAGTCCACCTGACCCTTTTTTATTAACCGGAATGCTAATATATGATTTTGCACTGAACAATATAAATGATGGTTTTCCTCCTAGGGAGACAAAGGAATTGCTGATGATTTCTTGTAACTTCCCTCTTTCCCACCAACCTCACCACCTAAAAAAACAAAACAAAACAAAACAAAACAAAAAAAAAAACAGAAACTAATAAAATCAGTTTAAGTTCTTCAATTACATCCATCCATTTCCATGACAGAGATAACACTTTTACATTGAAAAAATTAAGACATCTCTGATAAGGGGAATGTTGCTAAAAATACCCCTCTGAGAACTGTGTTTTCTGCTTGTGTTGCTGACATAAATTTTCAATATGAATTCTCTTACCAAATTCTCTGAAAGTATTGGATCTGCTGAATTTCTCTGCTGGTTTGGTTCCTACTGAACCTCATTCAATGGGGTTCATAATCTCCTATCTTGTAACTTCTAATTTCAATTATCTTCAATATGTCACTCAAAGGAATCTATAGACAACAAGCCTCCTAATTGATAATGGAGCTATTAATGGTCATCACCTCAATCCCGTATCTCAACCTGCTTCAAAACGTACTGCTACATAAGAATCCAGATGTTGGCCAATTTAGCATTGGCCTGCACTTATCTTCTAACTAAATGAAATAGAACATCCGACTACTTAGTAGCCATGCTTTAGAAAACTGATTTATCCAAGTGAATTAACACTTAAGGAAGAATAGAGCAGAGCACAGCCTCAAGAACTGGAGTAACTACTATCCATTATTTAAATGTGATAGGGTGGATGATTCAGATAACAACACAGGAGATTGAAAAGGGAGTTTTCAGTGGCTTCCCTTTGGCAGCATACTTAGGAGAATGGGCTCACAGACTGGAATGTGTGATTACTTACTCACATCTCAGAAGGAACCTTTGGAGGCTAGAAATTCTCTGTTACCTTCTGCTCACAACCAACTAACATGATGTAGCTGCAGTAAAATGACAAGTTGTGCTGAGAAAGCATTACATAAAAACAAGAACAAAGTCAGGATTAAAGCTACACAGTAGTCTTCCAATGTCTCTCTTTCTAATATTAAAGTTGAAACGTTATAGCAACCACGGTAAGCATAGCAGATGGCCTTGTGAAGACTTCACTGAACCAGAATATAAGCTGCCCAACTGCAGATGATACAGCTGCCTAGCCAGGTATCCTCAGCAGCAGAAGGTAAGCCATGAACCAGATGGCTCCTTGACAATTAGAGCCAACAGTATGAACTGTCCTCTGTGACAGGACCTTGAAGGACCTCTTTATCCTTTAGAAACTGGAGGATTATACTCTGAGGAGAAGCTTGTGATGAAATACCAGGACAATATTTTTCTGCCTTATTTATCATTAGTAAAATAAGCTTTGGGTTTTGTAAGGGGCTGAGTGTTTCCTCAGGTACAATGTATTGTCTGCAACTATCAGGAGGATTTGAAAGTGGAGCATCAGGCTATAAAAACTGTTACATTTTACATGAAAAATTTGATCTGCATGGCAAAAGCTAACATAACATACTTGGAGGCACAAATTCCCTGTGCCCAGATTTTTCTACGGTTGTTTTCCATCTATTCCCAATCCATCACATTAATCACCAGAAAGAATCAAAGGCAACATCCTAGACTGGGGATGAGTAGGAAGAAGGCAAAATATATTATTTTAATGTGGTTGGATTTTCCAGTTTTGTTGAAGCCATATGATATTTCGTCAATCATATTTCCAATAATGCCCTTTAAGTATCATTCCATGTTTGTAATCATTAAGCCTCCTCTAACTTTGGTAGATTTTTAAAGTTGACTTGACTAGATAAAATAAAGAGTTCTAATTTTACACATATAGTCAGGGACTTTTAAAATTATTATAAAATTAAAATATAAGACTATTTTTACCATTATGAACCTTATGAACATTATGAACTTCCCAGGGAATATTTTAATTCCATTTCATTAATTTTAGTGAAGCAACCCCATTTCTGTATATTTTATATGTTACCATAGTCTGGTCATTTTTTTTCTTTTTTAATATTTAATTAATTAATTATTCCTTTTCCTTGAGACAGGGTCTCATGTAACCCAGACTGACTTCAAGCCTACCGCAAAGCTGGAATACCTTAAACTCTTGGCTCTCATGATTCTACCCTTCAAATGCTAGTATTAAATGCATGGGTCATCATGTCCATATAAACTGTAATCTTAAAAAAAGATGAGAATACTTTAGAAGCGTGCATAGAGCTAGAGAGACCCTAAAGACGTGAGTTTACATTAAAAACAAAACAAAAAAAAACCAAACAAACAAAAAAAAAACACCTGCATGACTACTGGACACTGTAGAAGACAGCTTATGTGCAGTATTTAATCACTGAAAAAAAAAAAAAAAAAAACAACCCAAGGTATATTGCATCATAAAACCCTTATTTTGAACCTAAAGCAAAATTAAATTTTAATAAATTTAATTAACTTGCTTAATGGAGCAAAATAAATAATAAGAGAAGCAGCACTTAAATATGTGTCTGATTTTAGCTCCCATAACTTAGTATGCTACAAGGAGAGCAAAGGTTTCCAAACTTATGATCAGAGAAAAGAGCATTACGGTATATGCAAGATAAACGATCAGCTTAAGGATCATAAAAAATGCATCCAATACTCTCTACTTTTCATCTACTGTAAACAGTTACCACGCTAATGGCAATTAATCTCACCTGAACTAAAGTTATGAATAATTTTAAGGTGATATCTACAATAATAACTCAGCAGAAAGCTTAACCAGCCCTAATGAAATTTACTCCCTTACCTATGCTACTCTGCTTAGTCCTAACTTTAGATGACTATTAATATTGCCTTCCCATAAATAATCATGTAATAACAATAGAAATTTCACCTCCCTCTTTACAACATTGATATTCCTGATGTTTAAAATAAAAACCTGTTTCAGCCCTTAACTTTTGAAACTATCAACAGATACTTACTAGCTTATATTTTGGTTAATCTTACACTCTCCACAAAGTTGTCATTAGATCTTATTATGGAATATAATATGACATAACATTAACATAAATTATATTCTTGACATTTTCATAACATAAAAATTTCTCGTGTTAAACTGAGTTGGTTATGGAAGGAGTGAACTTATACCTGGTAGAGATCATAGTTTTCACTTATCCACTCATAACGAGCATGCTATTGATACAGCATCATTTCTGTCACCAAATATAGTAGTCTCAGAACTGTAGAACTCCAGTCTCTAGGCTTTTCCTTGGTGTTTTTCTCTGCAATTTAGCTGCAAGATCACAATTTCCTAGCAATTCCTAAGATAGGCCATAAATTATAATGCTACACTTTGTGAAAGTTCAGTGTCAACTACACCACCATTTTAAAAGTAATTATAAACTGTACTTTCTTGATCACAAGGTTAAGGTTTTCCTGGTTCTGAACCACTGTGACTATCTGAAGGAACATTTTCAGTGATAGTGTCTTACATCTTTCGCTGTTATTTTATTCTCAGTCATTGAAACAGCTCATCAGGTCAAAAGTACAAAGCAGAATATTCCATGGCCGATTCTAAAATGAAAAGCAGAAATATCCTACCACCTGTGTAAGGATAAAACCAAAGGACAAACACACAGCTTAAAAATTGCACAAGATGTGCAAATGGTCAAACAGTGCCAAACCATTTTAGCACTGACAAAGAGGCAGCTTGAAAAAAGAGAAGTGTCCTTTGGCAATAATTCCTCCATAAATACTTCCTATAACATGAACAATTTAATGACATTAAAAATGCAGTTAATTAGCAGATTTTTTACTTTAGTACAGCAAACAGTAATATAAACTAGTAAAAAAAATCTGATAGTATTAGGTTATAGATGATTGTCATTTCTCCCTTTCCTTCCATTTTCCCTGCCAGTGTTTGATATTCTGAGCTTTGGAAGATATAGCTCATTTCATTCTTATTATAGAGTGCTTTAGCCTTAGGACACAGCAATCTTACTGTCTCAGTCTCCTGATGTCTGGGATTATAACTATAATCCACCATAGCTATAAAAAAAATTGTTTTCAGGGCACCAGATACAAGTCAGCAAGAAGTATATAAACGTGCAACCAGGAAAAAAAAAAAAAAAAAAAAAAACCCTTATATACATAAAGTAAAAATTTAAAAATTAAACCAAAAGATTTCATATAAGTTATAAGTGGCCAATAAATGGATGAAATGATGTTACATGCTCATTCTTAGCAATTGGGAAAATGAAATCAAAACTACATTGAAAGAAAACAGTTCAATAAATAAAGTGCCTTATTTGCAACCAGGATACCTAGGTCCTGATCCCCAGCACCTACATAAGTCCAGGCATGGTGGCGTGCATTTGGAACTCTAACACTGGGGTATCAGGATCCAATGGAAGTGGATGCAAGGATCTCACGGGCCAGCCAGTCTAGCCATTTGCTGAACTCAAGGCTTGATGAGGGATCACCCTGTCACAAAAAAATAAGGGGAGAGTGATAAAAGAACATACCTAATGACCAATAGTTTCCAAACAGACACACAGACAGTCACACACACACACATGCACAGAACAGGCACATACAAGCACACATGTGCAGGCACACAGACACACACAAGCAAACATGCACATACATGCAACAACATACAAACGCTATATGCAAAAAATGTTTATAAAACATCTACATTGATATTACTCCAGGCAGAACTGCTGTCATCTAGAAAACAAAGGTGGTGACATGGAAGGGGTGGGATGAAGAAAAGAGAATAGAGAATGTTTTGTAATTGTTTTTTTTAATTAAAATTTATTAAAAAGAAAAGGAAGAGAAATGTTGGTGAAGAAACAGGACAAAAGGACCTCTAGTTCACTGTGGGCAAGAGTGTAAACAATTAAAGTCACTTTGGGGATCAGCAATCAGTTTACTTAAAAAAAAAATAGAATTTCCTCATCCAAATATGCCACTTCTTGAATGTCAGAAGAATCACTGGGATTCTTTTTTTTTTTTTTTTTTTTTTTATTTTTTCTTTTTAGTTACATTTTGTTAACTCTGTGTCCCAGCTGTATCCCACTCCCTCATTCCCTCCCCAACCCCACACTCCCTCCCTGGTCTCCTCCCTGCCCCTTTCCAAGTCCCCTGATAGGGGAGGACCTCCTCCCCTTTCATCTGTCCCTGTTTTATCAGGTATCTTCAGGGCTGGCTGCAAAGTCCTCCTCTGTGGCCTAACAGACTGCTCCTCCCCTGGGGGGAGGTGTCAAACAGCCTGCCCTTGAGATCCTGTTAGAAATAGTCCGTGTCCCCCTTACTTTGGAAAACTACTTGGTTACTGAGCTACCACAAGCCACATCCGAGCAGAAGTTCTAGGTTATATCCATAGATGGTCCTTGGTTGAGTTTCAGTCTCAGAAAAGACCCTGTGCCCAGATATATTTGGTCCTTGTAGAGCTCCTATCCTTTCCATATCATACTAACTTCCCTTCTTTCATATGATTCCCTGCACTCTGCCGAGGGTTTGGTTATGAGTCTTAGTGTCTGCTTTGAAACACGCTAGGTAGAGTCTTTCAGATGCCTTTTGTGGTAGACTCCTGTCATAAGTTCAATGCACATCCCATTTGTCTTTCTAAATGAGGATTAATCACCTTCGCCTGTGTCCACTTTCTTGATTATCTTCTTTAGGTGTGTAGATTTCATTATGTTTATCATGTCTTGTAGGTCTATATAAGCGAGTATATACCAAGTTTGTCTTTCTCCTTCTGGGATACTTCACTCAGAATGATCTTTTCTAGATCCCACCACTTGCCTGCAAATTTCATGATTTCCTCCTTTTTGATTGCTGAGTAGTATTCCATTGTGTAAAAATACCACAATTTCTGTATCCATTCCTCCGTTGATGGACATCTGGGTTGTTTCCAAGTTCTGGCTATTACAAATAAAGCTGCTACGAACATGGTTGAACAAATGTCCTTGTTGTGTACTTGAGCAAATTTTGGGTATATACCTAGGAGTGGTATAGCTGGGTCTTGAGGTAGCACTACTCCTAGTTGTCTGAGAAAGCGCCAGATTGACTTCCAGAGTGGTTGAACCAGTTTACATTCCCACCAGCAATGGAGGAGGGTTCCCTTTTCTCCACAACCTCTCCAGCATGTGCTATCACTTGAGTTTTTCATCTTGGCCATTCTGATGGGTGTAAGGTGAAATCTCAGGGTCGTTTTGATTTGCATTTCCCTAATGGCTAATGAGGTTGAGCATTTCTTTAAGTGTTTCTCTGCCATTCGATGTTCCTCTTTCGAGAATTCTCTGTTTAGCTCTGTTCCCCATTTTTTAAGTGGATTACTTGGTTTGTTGCTTTTCTGCTTCTTTAGTTCTTTATATATACTTGATATTAGCCCTCTGTCAGATAAAGGGTTGGTGAAGATTCTTTCCCAATCTGTAGGCTGTCTATTTGTTTTGATGACAGTGTCTTTTGCTTTACAGAAGCTTTTCAGTTTCATGAGGTCCCATTTATTGATTGTTGCTCTTAGAGCCTGTGCTGTTGGTGTTCTGTTCAGGAAGTTGTCTCCTGTGCCAATGAGTTCTAGGCTGTTTCCCACTTTTTTTTCCAGCTGATTTAGAGTATCTGGTTTTATGTTGAGGTCCTTGATCCACTTGGACTTTAGTTTTGTGCAGGGTGATAAATATGGGTCTATTTTCATTTTTCTGCATGTAGACATCCAGTTGGTCCAGCACCATTTGTTGAAGATGCTGTCTTTTTTCCATTGAATGGATTTGGCTTCTTTGTCAAATATTGAGTATTCATAGGTGTGTGGGTTTATTTCTGGGTCTTCTATGCGATTCCATTGATCCTCCTTTCTGTTTCTATGCCAATACCATGCAGTTTTTATTACTGTTGCCTTGTAGTACAGCTTGAGATCGGGAATGGAGATACCTCCAGATGATCTGTTGTTGTACAGGATTGTTTTGGAGATTCTGGGTTTTTTGTTTCTCCATATGAAGCTGAGAATCTTTTTTTCAAGGTCTGTAAAGAATTGAGTTGGTATTTTGATGGGAATTGCATTGAATCTGTAAATTGCTTTTGGCAGGATGGCCATTTTCACAATGTTAATCCTACCAATCCATGAGCACGGGAGATCTTTCCATCTTCTGAGATCTTCTTCAATTTCTTTCTTCAAAGACTTGAAGTTTTTCTCAAACAGGTCTTTCACTTGCTTGGTTAGAGTCACACCAAGGTACTTTATGTTATTAGTGGCTATTGTGAAGGGTGTTGTTTCCCTAATTTCTTTCTCAGCCTTTTTGTCTTTGGTATACAAGAGGGCTTCTGATTTTTTTGAGTTGATTTTGTATCCTGCCACTTTGCTGAAGGTGTTTATCAGCTGAAGAAGTTCTCTGGTTGAATCTTTGGGTTCGCTCATGTATACTATCATATCATCTGCAAATAGTGACACTTTGACCTCTTCCTTTCCGATTTGTATCCCCTTGATCTCCTTTAGTTGTCTTATTGCTCTGGCTAGGACTTCAAGTACAATGTTAAAGAGATATGGAGAGAGTGGGCAGCCTTGTCTTGTCCCTGATTTCAGTGGGATTGCTTTAAGTTTCTCTCCATTGAGTTTGATGTTGGCTATAGGCTTGCTGTATATTGCCTTTACTATCTTTAGGTATGTGCCTTGTATCCCTGATCTCTCCAAGACTTTAAACATAAATGGGTGTTGGACTTTGGAAATAAAAGCACTCACAGAATCCCTAAATCAAATGGACCTAATAGATGTCTACAGATCTTTTCACCCAAACTCAAAAGAGTACACCTTCTTTTCAGCACCACATGGAACCTTCTCCAAAATAGACCATATAGTTGGTCACAAAGCAAGCCTCAACAGATACAAAAGGATTGAAATAATCCCTTGTATACTATCTGACCACCATGGACTAAAGCTGGACATCAACAACAACAGAAACAACAAAAAGCCGACACGCACATGGAAACTGAACAACTTACTACTCAATGACAGCTGGGTCAAGGAAGAAATAAAGAAAGAAATTAAAGACTTTCTAGAATTCAATGAAAATGAAGGCACAACATACCCAAATTTATGGGACACATTGAAAGCAGTGCTCAGAGGAAAATTTATAGCACTAAGTGCCTACAAGAAGAAATCCGTAACATCACATACAAACAACTTAATGGCCCAACTGAAAAACCTAGAAAAAAAAGAAGCAGATACACCCAAGAGGAGCAGACGGCTGGAAATAATCAAACTAAGGGCAGAAATCAATCAATTAGAAACAAATAAAATTATCCAAAGAATCAATGAAACAAAAAGCTGGTTCTTTGAGAAAATCAACAAGATAGACAAACCGTTAGCCAAACTAACTAAAAAGCAGAGAGAAACCATACAAATCAGCAAAATCAGACAGGAAAATGGGGACATAACTACAGACACTGAGGAAATCCAAACGATTATTAGGTCATACTACAAAAGCCTATATGGCACAAAATTTGAAAATCTAAATGAAATGGATAACTTTCTTGACAGATTCCATCTACCAAAATTAAGTCAAGATCAGGTAGAAAGACTGAATAGTCCTATATCTCCCAAGGAAATTGAAGCAGTCATTAACAGTCTCCCCTCCAAAAAAAGCCCTGGACCAGATGGCTTCAGCGCAGAATTCTACAAGACCTTCAAAGAAGTACTAACACCAATTCTCCTCAAACTATTCCATAAAATAGAAACAGAAGGAACACTACCAAACTCATTCTATGAAGCCACAGTCACTTTGATACCTAAACCACACAAAGATCCAACCAAAAAAGAGAACTTCAGACCTATCTCTCTTATGAACATTGATGCAAAAATACTCAATAAAATACTTGCAAACCGAATCCAAGAACACATCAAAGATATCATCCACCATGACCAAGTAGGCTTCATCCCAGGAATGCAAGGGTGGTTCAACATACGGAAATCCATCAATGTAATCCACCACATAAACAAAATGAAGGAGAAAAACCACATGATCATCTCCTTAGATCACTGGGATTCTTAAGGAAGACTCATAGGGAGCCCCAATGCCCCAATGTGTCCCTGTGCACAATAGGCATTTACAGAGTCAGCCCAGTATCCATATGAGGAGGAATGAGTAAAATCATGAGTCATACATGAAGCAGTTTTACCCAGTCACAAAGCAAAATGAAATTGTATCGTTTATTAGTGGAAACGAAGAGTTCGAGGTCACTATATTAAAGAAAATGTGCTAGTACCACAAAGGCAAGCATCTTATTTGCTGCCATTTCAGGTGTGGGTGATCCCTTTAGCATAGATTTACAAATTCTGTACACAAACAGAGGAACAATAACAGTAACAAGATGACTGCCCTCAATGAGGAAAGAGAAGGGTGTGGGGAGAGGGGGAATGGGTGGCAGAGGTGGTGAATGCGATCAAAGCACACTGCATTCTTATATGGAAATACAAGACTACTGTGCCTCTGCTGTAAGCTTGCAAACGCATCTTAGCCTCAGTGAAGTCTTTACCCTCTCCTGGTCGCCTCAGTGAAGTCTTTACCCTCTCCTGGTCGCCTCCCCAGTGCTGACCTTTACACAGAGATATACAATTTAGAAAGCAGCTTGTAGGTTTTTAAAAAAATCACTGGTCTCATTTATAATTTCTTCTCAGAATATGGAGAATTGAAATGGTTAAATATCAAATAATTATAGTAACTGAAATTAATTTTAGAAGTGTAATCTATAATCCTAATCCCACAGATAATTCAAGATACACATTTCTAGGACTGAAGTGCTTTTATGCTACTTTAAGAAGACAGTGATATTATTTCTTCAGCTATTAACATAAAATAGACCAGAAAACAGTATTGCAAGAAAGAAATGCACATCCCTGTCTTGAAAATATTTGCCATTTACTGTTTAATTTAAGAGTCCCTCAGCATCAGATAAAAAATCATCTAACTCAAAAAACAAACAACAAAGCATGGGAGAAGTTCCTGTGTGTGTGTGTGTGTGTGTGTGTGTGTGTGTGTGTGTGTGTGTAAATATTACTCACTTGGCATAAGAAATTTAAGACCACTTAGATTTTGGCAATGATATCTTTTATACTCTTAAAATAAGAACCACCAATTATTTTAACATCATATTTTCTTTTTACAGAATCCAGTAACAGTATGTTTCATGAAACAAGTTTTTTTTAATTTTTTTATTAATTACACTTTATTCATTTTGTATCCCCCCATAAGCCCCTCCCTCCTCCCCTGCCGGTCCCACCCTCCCTCCCCTTTCTGCATGCATGCCACTCCCCCAGTCCACTGATAGGGGAGGTTCTCCTCTTCTTTCTGATCTTAGTCTATCAGTTCTCATCAAAAGTGGCTGCATTGTCCTCCACTGTGGCCTGGTAAGGCTGCTCCCCACTCAGAGGGAAGTGATCAATGAGCGGGCCAATCAGATTATGTCAGAGGCAGTCCCTCTTCCCATTACTATGGAACCCACTTGGACACTGAACTGCCATGGGCTACACCTGTGCAGGGATTCCAGGTCGTCTCCACGAATAGTCCTTGGTTGAAGTATGATTTTCTGGGAAGTTCCCTGTGTTCAAATTATCTTGTTCTGTTGCTCTCCTTGTGGAGTTCCCGTCCCCTCCTATTTCCCACTTCTTACATAAAATTCCATTCACTCTGCCCATCAGTTGGCCATCAGGCTCAGCATCTGCTTTGACAGTCTATACTGCAGAAGCTTTCAGAGGCCCTCTGTGGCAGGTTTCAAGGTGGTTTCCTGTTTTCTTCTGGCTTTCAGAGGCCCTCTGTAGCGGGTTCCAAGGTTGTTTCCTATTTTCTTCTTCTTCTGATGTCCATCCTCTTTGCCTTTCAGGATGGGGATTGAACATTTTAGTTAGGGTCCTCTCTTTTGCTTAGTTTGTTTAGATGTACAGATTTTAGTGGGTTTATTCTATATTGTATGTTTATATGAGTGAGTATATACCATGCGTGTCTTTTTGCTTCTGGGACAACTCACTCAGGATGATCCTTTCCAGTTCCCACCATTTACCTGCAAATTTCATGATTTCCTTATTTTTCATTGCTGAGTAATACTCCATTGTATAGATGTACCACAGTTTCTGCATCCATTCTTCAGTTGAGGGGCATCTGGGTTGTTTCCAGCTTCTGGCTATTACAAATAAAGCTGCTACAAACATGGTTGAGCAAATGTCCTTGTTGTGTACTTGAGCAAATTTTGGGTATATACCTAGCAGTGGGATAGCTGGGTCTTGAGGAAGCATTATTCCTAATTGTCTGAGTAAGTGCCAGATTGACTTCCAAAGTGGTTGTACCAGTTTACATTCCCACCAGCAATGGAGGAGGGTTCCCCTTTCTCCACAACCTCTCCAGCATGTGTTGTCCCTTGAGTTTTTCATCGTGGCCATTCAGATGGGTGTAAGGTGAAATCTCAGGGTCGTTTTGATTTGCATTTCCCTGATGGATAATGAGGTTGAGCATTTCTTTAAGTGCTTCTCTGCCATTCGATATTCCTCTACAGAGAATTCTCTCTTTAGCTCTGTTCCCATTTTTTAAGTGGATTACTTGGTTTATTGCTTTTCAGTTTGTTTAGTTCTTTATATATATTGGATATGAGTCCTCTGTCAGATAAAGGGTTGGTGATGATTCTTTCCCAATCTGTAGGCAGTCACTTTGTTTTGATGACAGTGTCCTTTGCTTACAGAAGCTTTTCAATTTCATGAGGTCCCATTTATTGATTGTTGCTCTTAGAGCCTGTGCTGTTGGTGTTCCTTTCAGGAAGTTTTCTCCTGTACCAATGAGTTCTAGGGTATTCCTCACTTTTTTTTCTAGCCGATTTAATGTGTCTGGTTTTATGTTGAGGTCTTTGATCCACTTGGACTTCAGTTTTGTGCAGGGTGATAAGTATGGATCTATTTTCATTTTTCTACATGTAGACATCCAGTTGGACCAGCACCATTTGTTGAAGATGCTATCTTTTTTCCATTGTATGGTTTTGGCATCTTTGTCAAAAATCAGGTGTCCGTAAGTGTGTGGGTTTATTTTTGGGTCTTCTGTTCTATTCCATTGATCCACCATTCTGTTTCTATGCCAGTACCATACAGTTTTTCTAACTGTTGCTCTATAGTACAGCTTGAGATCAGGGATGGAGATACCTCCAGAAGATCTTTTATTGTAGAGGATTGTTTTAGCAATTCTCGGTTTCTTGTTATTCCATACGAAGTTGAGAATTTTTCTTTCCAGGTCTGTAAAGAATTGTGTTGGCAATTTGATGGGAATTGCATTAAATCTGTAGATTGCTTTTGGTAAGATGGCCATTTTTACTATGTTAATCCTGCCAAGCCATGAGCATGGAAGATCTTTCCATCTTCTCATATCTTCCTCTAATTCTTTCTTCAGAGACTTGAAATTTTTTTCATACAAGTCTTTGACTTCCTTGGTTAGGGTTACACCAAGGTACTTTATGTCATTTGTGGCTATTGTGAATGGTGTTGTTTCTCTAATTTCTTTCTCAGCCCTTTTGTCTTTTGTATACAGGAGTGCTACTGATTTTTTTTTAGTTAATTTTGTATCTGGCCACTTTGCTGAAGGTGTTTATCAGCTGTAGGAGTTCCCTGGTAGAGTTTTTGGGGTCACTCATATATACTATCATATCATCTGCAAATAGTGATAATTTGACTTCTTCCTTTCCCATCTGTATCCCCTTGATCTCCTTCGACTGTCTTATTGCTCTAGCAAGGACTTCCAGCACTATGTTGAAGAGATATGGAGACAGTGGGCAACCTTGTCTTGTCCCTGATTTCAGTGGGATTGCTTTAAGTTTCTCTTCGTTCAGTTTGATGTTGGCTATAGGATTGCTGTATATTGTCTTTACTATGTTTAGATATGTGCCTTGTATCCCTGATCTCTCCAGTACTTTAAACATGAATGGATGTTGGATTTTGTCAAATGCTTTTTCAGTATCTAGGGAGATTATCATGTGTTTTTTTTCTTTCAGTTTGTTAATATGGTGGATCACATTGATTGATTTCCATATATTGAACCACCCTTGCATACCTGGGATGAAGCCTACTTGGTCATAGTGGATAATATCTTTGATGTGTTCTTGGATCCGGTTTGCAAGTATTTTGTTAGGATTTTTGCATCAATGTTCATAAGGGAGATTGGCCTGAAATTCTCTTTCTTTGTTGAGTCTTTGTGAGGTTTAGGTACCAATGTGATTGTGGCTTCATAGAATGAGTTTGGTAATGTTCCTTCTGTTTCTATTTTGTGGAATAGTTTGAAGAGAATTGGAGTTAGCTCTTCTTTGAAGGTCTGGTAGAATTCTGAGCTGAAGCCATCTGGTCCTGGGCTTTTTTTGGATGGGAGACTTTTGATGACTGCTTCTATTTCTTTGGGGGCTATAGGACTATTTAATTGATTTACCTGGTCCTGATTCAGCTTTGGTGAGTCAAATCGATCAAGAAAATTGTCCATTTCATTTAGATTTTCAAATTTTGCTGAGTATAGACTTTTGAAGTAAGTCCTAATGATTGTTTGGATTTCCTCAGTGTCTGTAGTTATGTCCCCCTTTTCATTTCTGATTTTGTTGATTTGGGTGGTGTCTCTCTGCCTTTTAGTTAGCTTGGCTAAGGGTTTGTTGATCTTGTTGATTTTCTCAAAGAACCAGCTCTTGGTTTCATTGATTCTTTGAATTGTTTTATTTGTTTCTAATTGATTGATTTCAGCCCTGAGTTTGATTATTTCCAGCCATCTACTCCTTTTTGGTGTGTCTGCTTCTTTTTCTAGGGTTTTTAAGTGGGCCATTAAGTTGCTTGAATGAGCTGTCTCGAATTTCTTCTTGAAGGCACTTAGTGCTCTGAACTTTCCTCTTAGCACTGCTTTCATTGTGTCCCACAATTTTGGGTATGTTGTGTCTTCATTTTCATTGAGTTCTAGAAAGGCTTTAATTTCTTTCTTTATTTCTTCCCTGACCCAGCTGTCATTTAGTAACAAGTTGTTCAGTTTCCATGTGTGTGTAGGCTTTTGCTATTTCTGTTGTTGTTGAAGACCAGCTTTATTCCATGGTGATCAGACAGGATACAGGGAATATTTCAGTCTTCTTGTATCTGTTGAGGCTTGCTTTGTGACCAACTATATGGTCTATTTTGGAGAAGGTTCCATGAGGTGCTGAGAAGAAGGTAAATTCTTTTGTGTTTGGGTGTAAAGTTCTGTAAATGTCTGTGAGGTCCATTTGATTCATGACCTCTGTCAGAGATATTGTTTCTTTGTTTAATTTCTGTTTTGTTGACCTGTCCTTTGTTGAGAATGGGGTGTTGAAGTCTCCCACTATTATTGTGTGTGGATCTATGTGTGGTTTAAATTTTATCAATGTTTCTTTTACAAATGTGGGTGCTCTTTTATTTGGGGCATAGATGTTCAGGATTGTGATGTCTTCCTGGTGGAATTTTCCCTTGATGTGTATGAAGTGTCCTTCCCCATCTCTTTTTATTAATTTTGCTTGAAAGTCTATTTTATCAGATATTAGAATGGCTACTCCTGCTTGTTTCTTGGGTCCATTTGCTTGGAAAGTCGTCTTCCAACCTTTTACCCTCAGGTAATGTCTATCTTTGTGCCTTAGGTGTGTTTCTTGTATGCAACAGATTGCTGGGTTTTGTTTACGTATCCACTCTGTTAATCTGTGTCTTTTTACTGGAGAGTTGAGTCCATTGATGTTGAGAGAGATTAATGACCAGTGGCTGTTAGATCCTTTGATTTTGATGTTGGCTGTGTTCATAAGGTTGTGTGCTTGGGTGCTTTTTGTTTTGCTGTAGTAAGGTTAATTATTTCCTGTGTTTTCTTGACAGAAGCTAATTTTCTTGGGTTGTATTTTCCCTTCCAGTATTCTGTAATGCTGGATTTGTGTGTAGGTATTGTTGAAATTTGTTTTTGTCATTGAATATCTTGTTTTCTCCGTCTATGAGGACTGAGAGTTTTGCAGGGTATAGTAGCCTGGGTTGACATCGGTGTTCTCTTAGGGTCTGCATGATATCTGTCCAGGCCCTTCTGGCTTTCATAGTTTCTGTTGAAAAGTCAGGTGTGATTCTAATGGGTTTGCCGTTATATGTTACTTGGCCTTTTTCCCTTGCAGCTTTTAGTATTTTTTCTTTGTTCTGTATACTTACTGTTTTGATTATTATGTGGCAGGGGGATTTTCTTTTCTGGTCAAATTTGTTGGGTGTTCTGTAGGCCTCATGTATCCTTATTGGCTTCTCCTTTAACTTGGGGAAATTTTCTTCAATGATTTTGTTGAAAATATTTTCTGGGCCTTGGAGAAGGGAGTCTTCTTTTTCCTCTATTCCTATTATTCTTAGGTTTTGTCTTTTCATATTGTCTTGGATTTCTTGGACGGTCTGTGTCAGGAATTTTTTGGATTTAACATTTTCTTTGACAGATACATCGATTTCTTCCATTGTATCTTCTACACCTGAGATTCTTTCTTCCATTTCTTGTATTCTGTTTGTTATGCTTACCTCTGTAGTTCCTGTTTTCTTCCCTAAATTCTTCTTCTACATTATTTCCTCCATTTGAGTTTTCTTTAATTTTTCTAGTTCTATCTTCAGGTCTTGAGTTGTTTTGTTTTCTTCCTTCACCTGTCTGCTTGTATTTTCCTCTTTTTCTTTTAGTTCCTTCAACTCTGTCTCTTTGATTTCTTTCAGTGATTTAATTATTTCTTCTCTGAAGGCCACAAGCTGTTTGGCTGCATCTTCCCGTATTTCTTCACGGATGGCCCTAATCTGCTTGTCTTTATCTTCCTCCATTTCTTTACAGATAGCCATGATCTGTTTGGTTTTATGTTCCTCTAATTCTTTACGTATTTTATTTGTTTCCTCTATTATTCTCCTCATCAACATAGATGTAAGATCATCTTCTTGATTTTCTATTATGCTGCATTGTTCAGGGCTGTTCACCCCTGGATGGCTGAGTTCTGGAGATGCCATATTGCTCTGTCTTTTGTGGGTTGAGCCTTTACTCTGACCTCTACCCATTGGGCTGATTTAGGTGTTGGCTGTTAGTTTCTGTGCTTCCTGGAGTCCTGAGGTAGGGAGTATCCCCTTGGCCGGAAGATGATTTTTCCTGAAGGAGTCCTTCTCTGCTTTTTGGTTATGGTCACTGTATGGCCAGTGTTTCTCAGGAGATGCCACTGCTCACCTCTCAGGTTTATAGCCCTGAGTAGTAGCTGTGGTCTATGTTAGGCAGGGGGGATCTCCTCTTACCCATAGAAGTTCTCAAGACAGCTGCCCCACTGCTGGGTTTCTTGTTATAAATTTAGTGTGCTGCTGCTCACTAAATTTCCATGTACAGTCCTCTTGAAGAAACTGCTGGTTCCCTAGCTGTGGGATTTTCTCCCAACAGCGAAACTCAGTCTGTTATCCTGGGGCGCACAGTTCTGTCCAGGAAAGTGGGAGATGCACTCAGCAAGTCTCTGGGCCAGAGGCTGATTGCTCCGCTCTGGACCTGGAGAATGTGCACCTAGGTTGAGTTGGCGCCTGGGGGTACTGCTCTGGTCTGGAGGCTGGGTGCCTCACTCTGGACCAGAAGCTGTGTGTCCCTGTTTGCGATGGCAGCTGTAGGCACCGCTCTGGTCCAGACGCTGTGGGTGCAGCCCCCCTGAAGGACCAGGGATTCCCACAGTTTTGACAGTCCAGCCAGGGACAACTGGCCGATCCCTGGCACAGTATCCGAGGGCTGCTGTAATGGCTCTCCGGCTCCTGCAGGTCCGAGAATGCAGCTGTGTGTCCCAGTGCCCCAGGGGAACTCAACAATGGCGGCAGAGCACAGCGCTCTTGCCTGCACTAGAGTCTGTGTGAGTCCAGAAAGTGTTTTGGTGCTGGGTGTCCTAAGCGTTAGAGCTGCTGACCCCCTCCGCTGGGGGTTTCCTCCTGCCAGAGATACGCAGTCTGGTGCCCTGCTGCCCTGGTGCCCACAATTCTATCTGAGGCGGCAAATCAGGTGCGCAGGCAGCCGCCTGTGTCCCGGCTCTGGGTCCGGACTGGCTCTTGGGGCACCCGCGGAACCCGAGTCTTTTCCAGGGGATGTCTGGGTAACCTGGGACCGGTCCCAATTGTTTCCTGCTCCGTGGGGTTATCTCTCGACTGGGAAATCCAGTCTATGGTGCTGTGGGCCCACAGTTCAGTCTGGGACCGTGACCAGATTGCGCTGGCGTGTAGCTCTGGGCTGCTGACTAAGCGCCTGGCAGAACCAGGATCTCTTCCTCGGTTTAGCCGGGTGAGTTAAAGCTGATTGAATCCCCCACCATGGGGTATCCTCTCACCTGTGAAACACAATCACTTGTGTTTAATGGCTGCAAGTTCTGATTGCTGGTCACTGTGCCAATCCTGCTGTGCTGCTCCTCAGAATGAGAGTCCTCCCTGCGCCGCCATCTTGTCCCGCCTCTCATGAAACAAGTTTTTAAAGTTGAATTATCAGTACTTAGTGCCCAAAGATTCTACAAAAGAAACACATTTTGTACACAGAATAAGCAAATTAGAAGGTATTTTTCTTACTCAAATTGTCTGTTGACTCAGACATCATGAATAATAAAACTTGAAGAAGTATCCTAATCAGAATGTATTATTCAATTTGGAACTCTAAATCAAAAACAAGAAGTTAACAATAAAAATGAGATTTAGGTATGATTATCCTATTTACACGTCTAATATCCACTTATAAATGAGTATATACCATGCATGTCTTTCTGCTTCTGAGATACCTCACTCAGGATGATCTTTTCTAGATCCTATAATTTGCCTGCAAATTTCATGATCTCCATTCTAATTGCTGAGTAGTATTCCATTATGTAAATGTACCAAAATTTCTGTATCCATTCCTCAACTGAGGGACATCTGTGTTGTTTCCAGGTTCTGGCTATTACGAATAAAGCAGCTATGAACATGGTTGAGCAAATGTCCTTGTTGTGTACTTGAGCATATTTTTTATATATGCCTAGGAGTGGTATAGCTGGATTTTGAGATTACACTATTCCTAATTGTCTGAGACAGTGCCAGATTGATTCCAAAGTGGTTGTATAAGTTTATATTCCCACCAGCAATGGAGGAGGGTTCTCATTTCTCCACATCCACAAGGAGAGCAAAAAATTTGGGCCTAGGGGTCTTTTCTGAGACTGATACTTCAACTAAGGAATGTTCATGGAGATAACCTAGAACCCCTGCACAAATGTAGCCCATGGCAGCTCAGTGTCCAAGTGGGTTGCCTAGTAAGGGGAACAGAGGCTGTCTCAGACATGAACTCAGTGCCTGGCTCTTTGATCACCTCCCCCTGAGGTGGGGAAGGGCAGCCTTACCTGGCCACAGAGGAAGACAATGCAGCCAGTCCTGATGAGACCTGATAGGCTAAGGTCAGAGGGACAGGGAGGAGAACCACCACTATCAGTAGATTGAGGAAAGGGCTTGGGAGGAGAAGAAGGGAGGAGGATGGGATCGGGAGGGAATGAGGGAAGGGCCTACACCTGGGAAACAAAGTGAATAAATTTTAATGAATAAAAAATAAATTTAAAATGATTACATTAAAAAAAATCAATGTCTTCTTAAAACAAACAATAACTACAATGTGCAAATCACAAAGGAGCCAAAAGGCAGATCTGCATTCAAATCTGTTGCTAGTGTTTTCCTGGTTGTATCAATATCATTGTTATCTGCGTATGTCTGAGTATGCCTTTGTGCCCATGTAGTACGTGTTTATTCTGTACTTTTGGAATAAATTGCTCTATTTCCTGAAGCAACCATTATATAGCAACTAATTGCTCAATATATCACTGAGGCCTAAAGAAAGAACAAGCATACAACTCAAAGCCATCTGCTCTTCCAAATGCTGTTTACTGAGTAAATAAGGATATATTCAGTCTGTGGGAGTGTATAATCTGGTCAGGTGAAGAAAGCAATGTTGAGCATAAAAAGTGATTTTCAAATACCCGTGGGTTGTTCATAACAGGGTCATTGAACCCCAGGTTCCTGGAGCTCCTGTATTTACTGTTTGCTTACATCAAGGTTAATAAAACTGTCTGAATGATGTATTCAGGAGTGATTTTACATGCATGCAATACCCCTGTTATGAAAGCAGTTAGAAGCATCAAACACAGCAATGGCAACATTGAATACTTTGAAGGCTTGGTCACTGCATGAAGTAATGTAGTTGTGTTTTCATGAAGTCTTCAAAGCAAGGAAGAAGATATTATCATGTTCCTATTAGAGATGAGAACGTGAGAGATCAAGTAGTTTGCAGACGATGTAGTAAATAGCAGTGACTACAGAAAAGAGTGTAGTGTGAACTGTCACTACTCATACAAACTAGTTCTCTAGATGTTCAGACCAAACCACTCTGAACAAAACAGGGGGTTAAAACTTCTGTAGAAAGACCCATCATGACATGCACACCAGCAGTGTTCTGCCCCTGCAGGTCCTCTGACTCTTCCTTTTTTGAATGAGAAGAATAAACTATGGCAGAAATCAAAGAGAATAGATTGGAGAGTAATAATCTCATAGACAATGGTGGGGATGGGTCCTGATGTGTGAAACCTACTCAAGGCTAACAAATAAGAAACTTAAATTGCTTTAAATAAATACAGTCTTACTATCGTGCGTCATCTTCCTCTGAATTGAGACATTAGCCCCAACTGATATCTTTTCAGGAGTGGAAAGTCTCATAAGACTTACAAAATTAACAAACTTTTCATGTTTGGAAAAAGGTAAAACAAGGTTGACAAGATTGACAGTCTACAAGCAGAAAATTTCTGGGATAGTAGATGGATGGACTAGCCCAAATGTTTATCTGTCTTCAGGTTGTACAGAGAACTCAGGGTTAGATCTTTCCTTAGTAACTCCAATATAGTCATCGGTTCAACAATTGAACTCTGATGGAACATTGTTTTGCTCTGCCATGGTTTTCCTACCTGAATTAAGAAGACATGTATGTACCAGGTTTCCCCAGGAAAAGTCTATCACAATACTTACATACAGAAAACTCAAAGCACACCGTGAAAACCTGCTAGGAACAATAAATTCAAAAAGGATAGGAAATTAACACATAGACACCACAGGCCAGAAATCAAGAATTGAATCTGTCTTTCAGAACTTATAGGAATTTGATAAAATATCAAGGAATGCATTTAACATAAATGAAAATTAACATATTTCAAATATAGACAGTATAAAACATTGGTGAGAAAAGAATTAAAAGACTCACAGTGTGGGAGAGTCTCAGGGAGGAAACGATGAAGAAAGATTGGTCCATAGCTACACTGTTAGTGTCCACAATACCCAAAGTGATACAATCAAAGAAACATTTATCAATATTCCAATGATACTCTTCACAGAACTATAAAAAAATATCTAAAATTTGTACAGAACTCCCAAGTCTTAAGTAAACAAAATTATCACATTACACCACCTGACTTCACAAACACATACACACACACAAACAAAACAAAACAAAACAAAACAAAACAAAAAACTGTGTGTGTGTTGAGAGTGTTGGAGATATAGGTCAACATTTATGAGCAATTGGTACTCTATCTGAGGATTCAGTTGCCAGCATGCACACGGCTGCCTGGTGACTCACAACTGTCCGGAACTATAGTCCCAGGAGATAGATGTGTTCTTCTGGGCTGTGAGGTCAATAGGCATAAACATGGTTTGCAAACCATAAGCTGGCCAAGCAACCATACGCATACAAATGAAGATAATTTTAAAGCTGCGATAATCAAAACAGTATGGCACTGGCATTAAGACACAGAACAATGGAATGGAATAGAAATTATAGAAGAAAAGTCTTACATCCACAACTGACTGATCTTGACACAGGTGATAAGGACAATTTTTCAATAAGTGGTATTAGGAAAACTGGATATTCTAAAAGTAAAGCATGGCCTTTGTTTCTCACTAGTTATACAACTAATGGCAAAGAAAATTAATTAGGTATAAGATATATAACTACTAGGAAAGAATAATTAAAAACTTCAAGATATTAAAACAGAAAACATTATTTGTTTGATAAGATCCACAGAACAAAAAAGAAAAAAAAAACACAAATAAGAAAATTAAAAATCGTTGCATCAAAATTAATCATCAGAGCAGGCAATCATCAGCACAGCCTGGGAGGACTATCTCAAAAGTAGGAAACAATACACACGAGCTGGGCTTCTAACGTGGAACTCTCTGCTACAAGAAGGAAGGACAAAGCAAAAGCCACAGAAAAGTCTCATACCACTAAAAAAAAAAAAAAAAAAAGGAGTTCAGGCAAAGTTATAGAAGAAACAGAACTTTTATACACTGTTGGAAGAAATTTAAGTTACCAAAAACATTGTGGAAAAATCTCTGAGACTTGGTCAGAAAGGATCTATAAACGATATTGTCATGGTGTGTGGAAGAAACAGAGATTCTTATGTTCATTGCCCTGTTTGAATAGGCAAAAAATGTGACTAGCCCAAGTGCTCATGAGAGATTTTAAAAAAACATGGTACATGTATATAAAAATACTTTTCAGCCATGAAAAGAAAGAAAATTATATTTCTTGCAACATGAGTAGAACTAGAGTTCATTTGTTACATGAAAAAGTTGGCCACATCAAGAAAAGTATCACATGATTTCAGTCACAGTGGCATCGAAAAGACTGGTTTCATAGAAACTGAGTGCCCAATGGTAGTTACCAGATCTGAGGAGAGTAGCAGAATGAGAGGTGTGGGGAAAGCGTTATCCCTGGTTCTAGTAAGAAAGGACGCAGAAGTTCAGGACTGCAACTGAGCGCCAAGGTGACTGTAGATAACTGTGATCTGCTGTGCTTCAGATAGATGGAGGAAGTCTGTTAAAATGTGGGACTGTGGAATATTAATGAATACTTGAGAATAAGAATGTCTTGCCTGGTCTGAGAAGCAAGATGGGTATGTTGCACTGAGATAACAAGGAGGGAAAAACATAGGAGAGGTAGCATCATAATGAAACAGTGTGAGAGGACACATGGGGCTTCAGCATGATTGCTGAAAACATTCTAAGAGTCTTGTAGGCTTCTTTGAACCGAAATAAGGTAAATTCATCTCAAGTATGGCTTCAGATTGTAACAGGAAGGAAAGGTGTTGGCAGAAGTCTGATCAAGAAAACCACAGAGAAAAATACAAAGAAAGGTACCTGAGTCAGTGACTCAGTCTAGTCAACAACCCTTCCCCCCCACTTCAAGACAGAGGCCCCCCACAGTCTGCTTGGCAGGATTGAGAACTACCATAGACCAGCAGCATTAATTTTCACAATAAGGATGCTACTATTATGCTCTCACCGTTTTCCCCTCAGCTAACTGAACAGTGATGAGGAAAGGCTGTTCACATGACACTTCCTGAAGATAGGTGTCTGGACCAAAAGTCATATCTGGACCCAGGTAAGCTGAAACTTTTCCAGTGATCATGGAAGTTGAACTCTATGTCATGACTGATGGGATGTAGGAATCTAAACCTCCAGAAAAGCTATTTTAGAGAAAATATAAAAGTAAGATATGACAATGGGAAGGTTTGGGCTAGTCAATCTTTTCACTAAATGATTTTACAATTGGTTTTTTAGAACAGATTAACATGAACCTCAGATTTCTTTGAAGTAAAATTATGGTCTCCTTCATAGATTCGGTCAACAGAGAAATGGATGTGTTTTTACTTCCAAAGATGATTCTTAAAATCCACAAATTTCATCTTCTTTTTCTATCCCTCCTTCTTTCTCACTAATTCTGTAGTCAAAAGGAGACTTCAAGATGTGAGAACCCAAGTCTTTAAGTCAGTTGTCCAAGACAAGATGGACAAAAACACAGCTTGTAACACGAGAGAAATGTTTCATGGACATACTTGAGCACCTTGACTTGAAGGTTGGTGACTGCAGCTAATAGCATTGTTCTGCCTAGCACATAGTACATATACAAATCTTGCTTGTTTGCTCATCATTTTAAACAATTTCAAGTCATTAATGTTATGCACACTAAGATATCATTTCCATGGAAAGCATGTGCAGATCAGGTAACATTACCTGGTCATTTCCAGAAATCCGATTATCCCTCCCCCTCTCCTGCCATACCCCCCCACATACACATACACAGAAAGAGAGAGAGACAGAAAGACAGACAGAGACAGAGAGACAGAGAGAATCAGTCGCTGAGGTGTTTGCATTTATACTGAATGAGTTGTTCACACAGCAAGAGACTATCTCAAAAACTTCATTCTCCCAGAAGTAACAAAATGAGCACACTTCCATTTAATCATCAAAAATAGTTGACAAAAATAAAATTGTGGAGCATGAACTTTGTCCACCCACCCCATATCAATACAAAAATATGAGCCTTAAAGCAAGAAGGGCCTTGAGTTAACTGGAAGATCTCAGGCTGATCTCTGATGAGTCTAATGATGACTCAATGAATAAGCTTTTCAGAACAGAGCCAGTCCCAGCAGGAGCTAAGAGCCTGTGCAAAGCTTCATTAAACCCAGCATTTTTGCTGTCAGAGACTGGTCTAAAGAAACACTCATGATAGCATCAGGGTAGCAGGTCTGTGTAATAAACCAGCAGACCCCCTGCATTCCTTCAGTGACAGCCTATAGTAGGAAAATATCAATATAGTTACACAAACCTAGCCTCTAATTTTGGAAGTTACCTAAAACCTAGTCATCGAATATCCCTGTCCTCATGCCTAAATGTGACTTGAAATATTTTTAAGACAATTTTTTAATAGAGACAAGACAGGTCAAGTGCATTTAAGATTATGCGAATCCAAAGTTGATCAAATACAAAAGATAACCTCATTAAGGTTCATATAACATAAGGAACATCATGAAGAATAAAGAACATGGAGTGTTCATTCTCTTGAAGTCACTGCAGAAACCTGTGTTTGGTAACTTGAAAACGAAACACTTAGGGACTTAGCACATACCTCGTGGAGATAGTAAGAAAGTATAACAACCAAGAACTGCTTTTGCACATGTAGATGGCGCACATCTTCATTAGCTTAACCCAGCGATTACAAAAACCAGCCACAATTACAAAGAGCCAGCATTGCAGGCTCTTTCCTCTGACTAAGAAGGCCCGTGTGACATAGCTTGAAGCACATTGTTGCTTCAGAGTTGTTTCCCTTGTAATGATGGAAGCTCTTCAGTGAGTGGATTAAGGTCTTCTAGAATAAGGACTCCTTACTGTGAGGTGCCTGAAGAAACCCTGCTCAAACCCAGTGTTAAGGTTCACCATTATTTCTCCTTTGGCAAATTTAGAACACATAGTGAAACTCTGCATTTCTACCAAGTGTTCAGATAATGCCAATTCTGACCTGAAGATCACAGTCAGCGAACTCTCATAGTAGAGTGTTGGATTATGACGGAGAATATGTGGAGATAACGTCATTTGGTCATGATAAAAATACATATGCTAGCGACTGTTTTGCTTTGAGAAAGGGCCAGACTGACCTGTAACTCCTCACTATGTACTCCTAATGATCTTGCCTCTGCCTTCCAAACGTTGGGGCTGCAGATGTACACTAGCAAGCCTAGGTAATATTTTTTTTTTCTAATTCTCTAGTTATATTCCCTAAAGCAAGGAGATTGGGGCCATTGTATTAAAACTAACGCTACCTCCTAGCATTGAGGTAGAAAGCATAGGTACCTTATACAATATATAGCTGTTTAAATGAAGAACATGTAAAGCATTTGCCCTATCATACAGCTAGCATGTGTTAAGCTGAAAAGCATTAAGGAAATTTAAATAAACATTGATGAAGTCTTGCTTACTGAATCTCATCACAAAGCCTCTTCCATGGTCTGTCTTCTTAACATCAGAAAATGATCTGGGGCAAATTACAAGAGAGTTTGTTGTTGTTGTTGTTGTTGTTATTGTTGTTGTGTTTTTGTTTTTGTTTTTGTTTTTGTTTTTGTCAGAATGTTTTAGCCAATCTGAGAACAGGCTTCAGATCTCTTGTAGGTCAGTATTTGAACCTCCTAGATTTCTTAATCTTGCTAAAACGGAGAATTCCAAAAATGTTATAAATTTTCAAAGGGTCAGTCTTTCCACAGATAATGGTTCTAGTTTTAAAAGCCCATTGCCTAGACCGATGGTAGCAACCTATTGCCTTAGTAAATCGTCATCTGCTTTCAAGGTGAATCCCAATGCCAAGGTTGTAGAAACATGCCCAGAATATCCAAAATTGAATAGCCTGATAATTTCTTCTACAGCTGCCTCTTAAGGAAACTTAATTGCTTTTGCCTCATAGTCATTGCTAAGACAAATGTTGAATGACCAGCCACCATAGATGCTACTTCCACCTACTTATAAGAACGCTTTGGAATTTTGAAATGATTAAGAATGAAAAGGAAATTTTCAAAGAGGTTGCTTACCTAGTTATAATTCATTTAAATAACTGTTTCAATTTCATTGTTTTAATTTCTTATGAAGGAATGAAAATTAAAGAATAACACTGGTAAAGATAGGAGATGAATTATTATGACATCATTAAAAATAAAGCCCGTGAAGAGCTTCAATAATACTCTTTGTCTTCAGTATTCTTTGTCTGAATACAGTTTGAATATCCCCATCCCCACCAAGGTTCCAATGCTGTAAGTTGATGTTGAGGTGTAGTTGAGATGCTTAGTAGAAAGTAGTTAGGTTGTGAAATCACTGAACTTAGAAGGGATTAATATAGTTCTCAAGACCCTCAGTAAAAATTCCTAGTGAAAGCAGAGTGATTCTAGCTCCAAATCTGTCTAGCCTCCTAGACATTGTCTCCTAACACACTTAGTCCCACTGTTATGCATTCATCATGCTATGATATTCGCACATGAAAAGCTTGGGACAAGCCATAGGTAGGTATCATGCTCTTTATTTTTCAAAAAAATGTAGGCAAAGTTAATCCCTTTTCTTCATAAGGTATGTAATTTGAGGTAATGTGTTCCAGTAACAGAAAACAATGACTAAGAAAACCCTTTTTGGGGATTTGGAGTGGATTTTAAGACTAGCTCTCAGGTCTCAGAATTGTATACAACTCAAACTGGCTTTGAACTTGCTATGGACCTGTTGGTAGGAACTTTGATTTCTGATGTTCCTGCCTCTACTCCCTAAGTGCTGGGATTACAGGAATGTTTAGACTAGCACAACTGCAAAAACAAGAATGAGTTAAACTGAAACAAGGAATTATATTGGTTGCATAGACTTTCTAGATGTGCCTTTCAAATTCACAGAGCCATGGAATTTGAATAAAAATATGACCTCTCCACAGGTTTGCAAGGCAAGAACATACCTGCTGAAGGCATTTCAACATAATGAAAGCATTTGGGGAGAGCATTTTTTGTCACTATTGAAAACTAAAAAAAGTGCACCTGGATTCTGAGCTGCAGAGCTATATTTTTTATCATTATAAAAAGCTTTTTAAGATTAAAGGAAATCATCTCCAATTTCATCTGTAAGAAGGTGGAAGAGGAAGTAGGACACAAGAAAGTGCAGCAAGTGAGCAAAAATAGCAACACTGACTAAAACCAGAAGCCTGAAGCATGGACATATTACTTATACATTTGAAAGTCTCTGGAATCAAACAGGAATTACATGTTCTGAATATATCAAATATTAGAATTTCCCAGGGATCACAAAAATGAGCAAGAATGAAAAAGCAGTGAATTTATTCTACCATAAGATGAACTTGGGACATTATTCTTGCTCATATGGATGACTGAATTCTCTAACAGTCTGTCCAAAGTTTACTCCCTGTCTGTATGATTTCTTGTTGTAAGAATCCTGTGTAAAGACCTTGAAAGAAAAACTCTCAACTTTATATGGAGAAACAAAAAAAACCCAGAATTTACAAAACAATCCTGTACAATAACAGATCCTCTGGAGGTATTTCCATCCATAATCTCAAGTTGTACTACAGAGCAATAATAATAAAAACTGCATGGTACTGGCATAGAAACAGAAAGGTGGATCAATGGAACCGAATAGAAGACCCAGAAATAAACCCACACACCTATGGATACTTGATTTTTGACAAAGCAGCCAAATCTATTCAATGGAAAAAAGACAGCATCTTCAACAAGTTGTGCTGGTCCAACTGGATGTCTACATGCAGAAAAAATGAAAATAGATACATATTTATCACCCTGCACAAAACTAAAGTCCAAGTGGATCAAGGACCTCAACATAAAACCAGATACGCTAAATCAGTTAGAAGAAAAAGTGGGGAAGATCCTAAAACTCATTGTCACAGGAGACAACTTCCTGAATAGAACACCATCAGCACAGGCCCTAAAAGTGACAGTCAATAAATGGGACCTCATGAAACTGAAAAGCTTCTGTAAAACAAAAGACACTGTCATTAGAACAAAACGACAGCCTACAGATTGGGAAAGGATCTTCACCAACACAACATCTGACAGAGGGCTGATATCTGGAATATATAAAGAACTAAAGAAGTTAAAAGGCAATAATTCAAGTAACCCAATTAAAAAGTGGGGTATGGTGCTAAACAGAGAATTCTCTGTAGAAGAATATAGAATGGCAGAGAAACACATAAGGAGATGGTCAGAATCCCTAGCCATCAGAGAGATGCAAATCAAAATGAACCTGAGATTTCACCTTACACCCATCAGAATGGCTAAGATAAAAAAACTCAAGAGACAACGCATGCTGAAGAGGCTGTGGAGAAAGGGGAACCCTCCTCCACTGTTGGTGGGAATGTCAACTGGCACAAGCACTATGGAAATCAATCTGGCACTTTTTTAGACAATTAGGAATAGTGCTACCTCAAGATCCAGCTATACCACTCCTAAGCATATATCTAAAAATGTTCAAGTACACAGATGTGCCTTTCATATAAGGACATTTGCTCAACCATGTTTGTATCAGCTTTATTCGTAATAGCCAGAACCTGGAAATAACCCAGATGTCCATCAATGGAGGAATGGATGCAGAAATTGTGGTACTTTTACACAATGGAATACTACTCAGCGATTAAAAACAAGGAAATCATGAAATTTGCAGGCAAATGGTGGGATCTAGAAAAAAATCATCCTGAGTGAGGTATCCCCAAAACAGAAAGACACACATGGTATATACTCACTTATATAAACCTATAAGATAGGATATACATATTAAAATATGTACACCTAAAGAAGATAAACAAGAAAGAGGTCCAGGAGTAAGATGATCAATCTTCATCTAGAAAGACAGAGGGGATGGACATTGGAAATAGGAGAAAACAAGTAACAGGACAGTAGCCTACCACAGAAGGCACCTGAAAGACTACCTAGTAGTGTATCAAAGCAGATGCTGAGACCCATAACCAAGCTTTTGGCAGAGTGTAGGGAATCATGTGAAGGAAGGAGGAATTAGTAAAACCTAGAGGGGACAGGAAGTTCCACAAGGTCCAAATATATCTGAGCATAGGGGCCTTCTATGAGACTGTTTATCCAACCAAGGACCATGCATGGATATAACCTACAACCCCTGCTCAGACATAGCCCATAGTAGCTCAGTATCCAAGTGGGTTCCCTAGTAACGGGGACAGGAATTGTTTCTGACATGAACTCATGAGCTTCCCCTCCCCCCTGAGAGAGGAGCAACCTGGCTAGGCCACAGATAAGGACATTGCAAACATCCTGAAGATACCTGATAAGCTAGGGCCAGATGGAAGGAGAGGAGGACACCCCATCTCAGTGGACTCGGAAGGGAGCAGGGAGGAGATGAGGGAGGGAGGGGATGATTAGTAGGGAAAGGGGAAGAGGGCTACAGCTGGGATACAAGTGAATGTATAAAATTATTTAAAAATAAAAAAATATTAAAAAAAGAAACCTGTGTAATACGCTTATTTATCCTGGTTTTAAATATTCCAGGACACAGATAATTTTATTGAGATGAGTGATTAATTTTATTTTAGTTCATTTTTCAGGTGTGGTAATGAGGATCAGAACCAGGAATACACGGACCTTAGCTAACTAGCCAAGCTGCTTTCTACTTAGCTATTATTTCCAGCTCAAGTATCACAGTTTCTGATAACTATTACCATTTGCTAAGTATGAAAGTAAAAATGATTAGACTAGGGGACGTAAATAGGTAATACAGCGAGAATATTAACACCTGAACCTAGAGTGCCTGTTGGAGGTGGTGAGCTGCACTGACTCCTAAGGACACACTGGTAGGACTTTGATCATTTCAGGAGATACAGTGGGAATGGCAGCAGTAGCCATGGGTTGACTAAATGGGAATATTGTATAGACCTACTCATCAGCCCCCTACTCATTAAACTGCCAAGCTAGGATGTAGAGGAAATAAGAAGAGAAGACTAATCCAGAGATGACACAGCTGTTATGTCATCTGCAGATGACACACCTGAGAGTCTGCCTTAACTCCTTCTCTAACTACAGAAAAATCAATTAAAAAAAAACACAATATACTTTCCTCCAACCCACAGAACATTGGCAAGGCTGCCAGTGGAACTGCTTCTTTTCCCCAGTTCTAAAATTGAGGTGTGACTGAAATATAACATCTTGAACACTCGTGACCTGTTAATGATGGATTTCCGTGTGGAAGCAGGCACCTGAACCAAGTTAGGTCAAGCAGCAGAATGAAGGCATCCTGGAAAAACAGAGTGAGCCTTTTTCTTTCCACTAATATCTCAAGCTGAAAAGACAATCCATCTTGGAGAACTGATTAGAGAAAACTCATTTTTTTCAATTAAATCAATACAAAGGATTAAGAATGAGAAATCCTTAAACTTTTGAATCCTGGACGCTGCCAGCTTTTCTTGTTTGAGACAGTAAGCAATGTACTTGATCACTATTGAGTTGTTACCATCACTTCCACACAAATACATTGATGGCCTCGAAATCCATTTATTTCCTAAGCTTAAAACAGGATTACTATTCCTGAAATAGCAATGTCGCATAAAAAAGGTAATATAGCTAGGCATTTGAGTGAGGACTGTCTGCTGTAACAAAACAGTGGACACCAGCCGCTTCACTGCAAAACGCTTTAAAAAAAAACACGTAATAATTCTCAGAACATTATATCTTATCTCGCATTGTATTGTTGAAGGAAAAGAATGTAGGCTAAATAATAAACCCAAAGATAGACAAATACTAAATAATAAAGCTGGAGAAACCATTTGGGATCTGCACACTTTGGTACTAGAATTCTACTTTTACCATTATGTAGTGTACTCAGGAAGAAATAAGAAAAGAAACAAAATAGACCACAATGGTATTTACTCGGTCCTCAAACTATTTCTAACAAGAAGAAATATAAACTTCGTTTGAAAGCCCACTATTTTTATTTCAAAAGTGTTGTTCCTTCAACCCAGAGACCTTCAGAATAGTGTGTGAAAAAGAGGTAAAAATCTTTAATATCATAAGTTTGGATGACCATGGGAAATGATTGACAGTATATTGGAGAGTTGCTGACAGACACCAAATAGGGTGTTTATGGTGGCTGTGTTAGTAGCAAAGAACTCAGCCATTTCTCAAAGAAAGCTATTTAGAGTAGAGTCCAGGCTATTTCATCCAAGACGCTGAAATTGCTGCTTGGTTCAGGAAAGTATGATAGAGTCAGCAGCAATGAAGCTGCCATTGACCTGTGGGTCCTTTGAGGTCTACAGTTCCATGACAACCAACTATTTAAGAACAGTAGCACTTATCTCCTGGGATGGAGGAAACCAAATACAAATGGACCAGAGTGAATTCCTATTTTCCTCCTATGAGGAAAAGCCTCATAGGAGGAAACATAGGATTTTTGTATATGGGTGGAATAGACTATAAATTTCCCATCATTACCCAGCACTGAAGATAGGGTCTAAGTCAGCCATTCCACATTAATCTAGCAACACACAAACAGGAAAAAACAACCAGAATCTCAACATCCTGTTTCCTCTCATTAACCTATATAAATAATTACAGTGGAGATTGAGAAACAGACTGTAGAGAAAGCATACACAAATTTGAAGTTTAGTAATGTGGTCACCCAGTATAGTCTGAATTGTCTCTTGTATATCTTGGGGATATACATATATATATATATATATATACATATACATATATATATGTATATATTATATATGTATGTATAATATATAACCAGTTAGCACTGCCAACACTTAGCACACTCCCTGCAACTTATATAATAACAATAATCATATTACACCATAAATTTAAAGTCCTTAACTACGTATCCACTCTAGAACTTAAAATTTTTCATAAGAAGTTAAGTCCAATTTATACAGTCAATGAAAATATTTCCAAATGAAGCAAGAAAGATGGTGAACAGTAAGTGAAAAGATTATGTTCTGATGTCACGCTCACACAACTCAGGATGCACATCCTGACAACGACTCAGTAGCAGCTGTCACAATGACAGGTATCACACACCTGTTTGTCAAATTATCGCCTTTGTTGAGCTTTCTATTTTTCTCCCTATTTCATCTTTGCTTTACCAATTTCGACAAAAGAATAAAATAGAAAGTGCCTTAACATGACTATATATAAATGGGATCCAGGTCTGAACACCACTATTCACTAGAGTGATTTCTATTGCCATCTTTGTAAAAGAAAAATTTATCATAATATTTAATCATCGTTCAATATAAATGCTTTCCAAAAAATCAACGAACTAATAAAAATTTTTGAAAGTTTTATTTAAGAAAATATGTCTATGTCAACTGACAAAATGTTTTTTAATGCTTATGATACATCCATAGAAATAGATTTAACATTCAAGTTAACTTTCTCATCTTGAGAGACAGATGGTATTACGCTGTAGCATCACTGCAGGGTGATAGAGTAGAAAGGCAAGAACCCAAGAGCCTGAATGATGTACAATCAAGGGATGGAGTGGACTAGAAAGCCCAAACCCTAAAGTATGCATGTGCTCTTATTGGTCTATGAGATAAATATGCATCAATACGTTTTGACTCCATTTTGTTAAAATATGTATCTCTAAGTACACAGACTGGAAACCTGATTCACAATGTAACCATGTTTAGAGGAAGGATCTTCAGGAGGTAAACTACTCTTAGGAACAGTTTAGTGACTATCATGGCAGAGAGTTGGTCATGAGATAGAATAAGCTTTAGAAGAGGCATTATCCAGTAACTGATAAGAACAAATACAGAAAACCACAACCAAGCATAAGGTGGAGCTCAGGGAATCCCATGGAAAAGGGATAGAGAAAAATTGTAGGAGCCAGAATGGCCAAATATAACTCAAGAACTAGGCCAATAGAATCAACTAACCAGGGCATATGGGGCCTCACAGACTGGAACAACAATCAGGGAGCCTGTATTGGTCTGAACTAGGTCCGCTACATATATGTTATAGTTATGTAGCTTGGTGTTCTTGTGGGACTTTTCACAGTGGGAGTGGGAGATGTCCCTGACTCTTTTGTCTGCTTTTGGGACCCTTTCCTCCTCTTGAGTTGCCTCATCCAGCCATGATATGATGGTAGGTCTTATTGTAACGTAGCATGTCGTGTTTGGTTGATTTGTCTGGGAGACCTACTCTTTTTTTGAAGGAAAACACAGAGGAGGATCTGGGTAAGAATGGAGGTATGGGAGGGGGCGGGGAGCTTGGAGGACAGGAGGGAGGGGAAACTGCTATAGGAACGTAATATGAAAGAAAACTAATTAACTAATTAATTAAAAAGCATTTGGCTCTCTCTCTCATTTTTCAGATGGATCACCTGGAACTGCAGTTAGAAGGTAGTGATTTTCCCACCCCTGTTTCTCTCCCCACTCCCTCTGCCATGTGGTTCCCTCTCTTGATCTACTTGAGAAATGTATTTTATTTACTCTTCTGAATGTGAGTCAAGAATCCTCTCTTATAGATGGTGTGAGCCACCACGTGATTGCTTGGAATTGAACTCAAGACCATTGGAAGAGCAGCCAGTGCTCTTAGCCATCGCTCCAGCATTCAGGTGAACATACAAACAAAACACTGTATATATAATAAATAAGTAAATATTTTTTAAAAGGAAACCTCTATATTTTCTATATTGCTTTGCTTCTTTGGGTCATTGTAGCATGTTTTTCCTGTACTTTCCACTTATGAGTGAGTACATACCATGCACTCACTCAGGATGATCTTTTCTAGTTTGCCTGCAAATTGCATGATGTCTCTGTTTTTATTAGCTGAGTAGTAATCCATTGTGTAAATGTACCACAAATTCTTTACTCCTTCTTAGATTGAAGGACATCTCGGTTGTTCGCAATTTCTGCCTATTACAAATAAAGCTGCTATGAATATAGTTAAACAAATGTGTTTGTATGGTCCAGCATCTTTTGGGTATGTGCCCAGGCTAGGTCTTGAGGTAAAACTATACCCATTTTTTCTGAGATACTACCTGACTGGTTTCCAAAGTGGTTCACCAGCAATGGAGGGGGGTTCCCCTTGCTCCAGCATTAGCTGCAACTTGAGTTTTGATTAGCCTTTCTGACAGGTGTACTCTTAAATGGCATCTCCGAGTCATTTTGATTTGCATTTCTTCAATGGCTAGGGATCCTGAAAATTTTCTTAATTGCTTCTTGACTATTCCTCTGTTGAGAATTCTTTGTTTATGTCTGTACCTCATTCTTTATTGGTTAATTTGGTTTGTTGATATCTAATTTCTTGAGTTCTTTATATATTTTGAATATCAGCCCTCCATTGGATGTGGGGTTAGTGAAAATATTTTTGCATTCAGTAGGCTGCCACTTTGACCTTTTGGTGGTGTCTTTTGCCTTACAGAAGCTTTACAGTTTCAAGACGCAACATTTATTTCTTGTTGATGTCAGTGTCTGAACTATTGCTGTTCTGTTCAGGAAGCTGTCTCCTGTGCCAATACGTTTAAGGCTATTCTCTGCTCTCTCTTCTGTCAGGTTTAGTGTATCTGGTTTAATGTTGAGGTATTTGATCCACTTTAACTTGAATTTTGTGCAGAGTGATAGATGTTGATCTATTTGCATTCTTCTACATGCAGAGGTGCAGTTAGACCAGCACCATTTGTTGAAGATGCTTTTTTTCCCCATTGTATAATTTTGAATTCTTTGTCAAAAATCTAGTATATATAGGTGTGTGGATTTACTAATGCATCTCCAATTCAATTCCATTCCTTTATACATTATATATCTCATTAATTCTTTCATACTCTCTCTGTGCTAATGTAACCTTTCTAGGAGAGTTGTGTGGATCTGACCAGTAGAATCTTTCATGCTAACTTATCATCAATATTTTGATACTTCTGGCATCTTTTTGTGGGGGTGATTGGGAGGAAGATCAAAAATAGGTGGAAGAACATCTCTGGTACAAGGGAGGCTCCAGGAGCCTAAGGAAGTGACCGTAGCCGAGACCCAGATCAGTAGGAATATGAAGCATGCTGTCATCACCACCTGCAACCTGTGTCAACTCACAGTGGAGGGAGAGGAACAATAACCTACCCAAAAGACCTTTAACTCAAAACTTGTCTTGCCTACGAGAAGTGTAGGGATAAAGATAGAGCAGAGATTGGGGAAATGGCAGAGCAATGACTGGCCTAACTGGAGATCCACCCCAAAGAAGAGAGCCAGCCCCTGACACTATTAACGATACTCTGTTAGGCTTGCAGACAGGAGCCTAACATAACTGTCTTCTGAGATTCATTCAGCAGCTTATGGAAACAGATGCAGAGACCCACATACAAACAATAGGCTGAGCTAAGGGAGTATTGTGGAAGAGTGGGAAGAAAGATTGAGGGAGCCAAGGGGGGACAAGGACACCACAGAAAAGACATACATAGCTGACTACCCTGGGCCCATGGGGGCTCACAGAGCCTGAATCACCAACCAAAGAACTTGCCTGGAATGGACCTGGACCTCGCCCCCACCACAGACACAAATGTATCAGATGTGCAGCTTGGTCATCGTGTGGGTCCCATAACAAGTGGAGCAAAGCTGTATCTGACTCTGTTGCCTGCCTCTGGATCGTTTTCCCCTAGTTGGGGTGCCTTGTTGGGCCTCAGTGGGAGAGGATGCACTTAGTTCTGCTGTGTCTTGATGTCCAATAATGGGTTGGTGCCCATGGGGAACCTTCCATGCACTAAGAAGAAGGGGAAGAGTTTGGAAAGTGGTCAGGACTGAGAGGAGGGGGAGGGCTGGGAGTAGGCTGCAAAGTGATTAAATAAATAAATGGAGAACAATTTTTTTTAATTGGTGTTTTTTTTTATAGCAAATATTCTTTAACAAAACTGTAATTAAAACTATCTCTTTAGAATTGAATGCAACGGTCTAGAGATTATTGGTCACTCTCCTAATCCAGTTTGCTTTTTCTGTGTTGTATAAATTTTTTCTTCCATGTGCCACTGGAGATCACTGCAGGCAGCTGCAAGTAGTCATAGTCCTTGTATCCTCAGACTTTTGATTCTAGAAGAGGTAGATTTTATATTCTCTGGAGCCCATTTGTTGAATGTCAACTAAAATTTTGAGTTGAACTGCCTGAAGATGCATGCCTATTTCTGAGCCAATCACCATAATAGAGTGTGTATAGTCCCCTAAATTATACATGACCAAGACCAAGGCAGATTATACTCTCAGCTCTAAAAAAGGAGAGATCAAAGGAGTGAATTATTTGCTAAAGGGAACATCTCTTCAAAACTTTTAGAATTATAAGGAATGAGTATTTTCATTTATGTACAATCCATAGCTCACCAAACATGAATGTGGAACTAGGATGCTCATATACACAAGTCTCACCACCTGCTTATGGTATCCAATTTGGGAGGAATTTATATGAGGATGTATTATAGGTGAAAGAGAGGGTAAAAAGAGGAAAAGAAAGCATAGTCAAGGGAAAGCAAACATACCACAAGAAGCAAAATATAGAAGAACAGCAATAAGTTATAGGTTCTACTGTTCAGATCTACACAACTACCCTAGAAAGTTTGCATAAGCCGAAAGGGGGTATGAAAGAAGTAATAAGATATATAATGTATAAAATGAACCACAAAAAAACTGTCTCTCAGGGATGTTCAAGGCAAATTAATCAATTATTTTATTATACAGATATTGCTATAGAAATGATTAAACAAAGAAGTAAAAAGAGATAATTGATGCAGCCATGGTCCATGGTAAAGCATAATAGTTTTAAATACACCTTTGTGAAGTGAACAAAATTTGTACAGTAATTTTACAAAACTATAAAGGAGACAAGCACTTACCTCAAATAAGACAAACTGTCCAAGCAGTAACAAATTCAGATCATCCACAGGAGGAAACTCCTAATCTCTGCTTGAGTGATATAAAGAATTGTTGGCTATGTAGATAAAATTTGTTCTCCAACTCGGTGCAGCAGTTTATGAAAAGATGTTTTTCAAAACATCGCACTAGCTTTGATGTAATAGAAGGGTAGGCCAGAGAACAATTACATCAAGCTATTCTTTCTCATTAACATTAAAGTGAGCCAGTATCCTAAGAAGAAATGGCAGGAAGTAGGACCAGGCTCAGGGAAGTAAGGAGGGAAAAGCAGCCATAATGGATCAGAGGAAGACATAAATATTTGTTCTGATTTTGTTTCAGTAACTCTGAGGGGAAAATGTTAGATTATCCATAATCACTATGATCACTCAAAAGAATTTCTTAGGTAATAGCATGCACAGTCTTTAAAAACAGGTGAGTGAAAGCTTGCTATTTTTTCTTTTGTTATTTCTTTTTTAATTTATTTACTGTTTTATTAATTACAGTTTTTTTGATTTTTATCCCAGCTGTAGCTCCCTCCCACGTCCCCTCCCAATCTCACCTTCCCTCTTCTCCTTCCATGCTCCTCCCTCAGTCCACTGATAGGGGAGGTCTTCTTCCCTTTACATCGGATCCTAGTCTATCAGGTCTCATCAGGACCTGCTGCATTGTCTTCCTCTGTGGCCTGATAAGACTGCTCCCCCCTCAGGGGGAGGTGATCAAAGAGCCAGCCACTGAGTTCATGTCTGAGACTGTCCCTGTTCCCATTACCAAATGGGTTCCCCTTAGTAGGGAACCCACTTGGACACTGAGCTGCCACAGGCTTCCAAAAGATGACTTCTTAAGACATGATTATTTTCGTCTCCCTCGGGAACTCAACCTCAAAGAAGCAAAACAAATGTGACATCATCTCAGCTTTCCTCAGTTCTGAAAACAGCATTCTCTTTCTATTTTATTGATTTTGAAAGTCTTGATTTAGTATTGACCTTTGAAAAGCTTGTTTTCAGGTTGGAACTTTCATGTGTGGCTAAGAGGCAGGGCAGGAAGTCCTACTCAAAGCTGAGCATGGAAAACTGTGCTGCATAGCTCCTAGTCTCCCAGGAGAACCCATGTATTGATCTCTCCATAATGTAGCCATGTTAAGCAGTGTGTCACACCGGGGCACCACCCTGCGGCGCTGTAAGCTTTGTTGTGAGATCTATGGCTGGCCGCATGTTCTGAGTACTGTTCTGGCCTCATGTCAATGGCTCTGCAAAGATGCTGTGCAAGCTGAGATGTACCTACACCTTGTCTTTTGCTGTCTGCTTTCTTTCTTCTTCTTCTTTTTTTTTTTTTGATGTAACAATTTTTTTAATTTTTATTTTTTTAATATTAGTTATAGTTTGTTAACTTTGTATCCCTGCTGTATCCCACTCCCTCTTTCCCTCCCAATCCCTCCCTCCCTCCCTCATCTCCTTCCTGCCCCTTTCCAAGTCCACTGATAAGGGAGGACCTCCTCCCCTTTCGTCTGATACTGTTTTATCAGGTGTCTTCAGGACTGGCTGCAAAGTCCTCTTCTGTGGCCTAGCAAGGCTACTCCTCTCTGGGGGGTGGGGGGGGGCAAAGAGCCTGCCATCGAGTTCATGTCAGAAACAGTCCCTGTTCCCCCTATTAGGGTACCCTCTTGGATCATGAGCTACCAAGGGCTACATCTGAGCAGGGGCTCTAGGTTGCATCCATACATGGTTCTTCTTTGGAGAAACAGTCTCATAAAAGACCCCTGTGCCCAGGTGTATTTGGTCCTTGTGGAACTCCTGTCCTCTGAGTGAGGTATCCCAAAGCAGAAAGATACACATGGTATATACTCACTTATATAGACCTATGAGATAGGATAAATATACTGGAATCCATCCACCTAAAGAAGATAAACAAGAAAAAGGACCCATGGTACGATGATCAGTCCTCACTTAGAAAGACAAATGGGATGGACATTGGATGTAGGAGCAAACAAGTAACAGGACAGGAGCCTACCACAGAGGGCCTCTGAAAGACTCTACCTAGCAGTGTATCAAAGAGATACTAAGTCTCATAACCAAACCTCCAGCAGAATGCAGGGAATAAAATAAAGGGTGGGGGGGACTTAATAGGACCTGGAGAGAGCTTGCTATTGAAAGTGATTTTAATAAATAGAGGAGAAGTATAATGCAGATTATATTTTAAAGTAGATGACATACAATTTGGTTTTAGTGTGTGTGTGTGCATGTGAATGCATGTGTTTAAACTGATGCTGTCAGAATTGAGGATTAATTATCTTTTATTCTTGCCATTTGCTGTGCTGTCACTGTATATTCACTGAAAAAGCCGGCTTTCCTTAAATTTTTCAATGCACCACAGTGCAAAACCTTGAAGTTAATCTCTGTTTCCACAGCAACCACAGTTTAGCTGCCCCAGAGTTAGACCTTTTCTGTGGTCTTAACCTACATGCAGGCAGCAAGGCTTGCTGATCTTTGAGGAATAGTAGGTTTACTGGTTATATAAGTCAATCCCCGTTGTTCCTTCTGCTTTCACTGTGAGGAGCAGATACTTAGGTACGAACTGGAGCAAAACAAGAGCAGCATTATTTGCAGTTGGGCACCCAGACCTATTTTCTATAAAATCACTGAGTAGTTCATTCAAAACAACAGGGCTTTGACTATAAAGCTGTAACAGCAAGAAGCGCGACTTGATATTGAGGTCCAGGCTTCTTTACATAAATTCATACAAGCCCTGGAGTAACTGTAGTTGCTTTTGAGATATTGTTCCTGGTCTCCAGCGGAAAACCCAGTCTCTTGCTCTGGGAGGTCTGTCTCGAGCATCCATTAAACCACTTGTCTGTGTTGTCTGTGTGGTGATGACTGTCTGTCAATCACTCCACTTTCCTAATTTTCCAGGCTTCCTGTGGACTGAGTCAAGGTGAGGCTATGACACTTGTTGCTTATATCAGGTGACTTTGGAGAAAAAGTGCCAAATTTTTCCAACGAAAAGAGAATTTTCCAATTCTTTGTACTAAAGAAACTTTGATAAGTGAATTGAATCTTTGACAGAGTTTTCTTATAGGCAAAAAAATTAATAAAAATAAATAAAGAAAGAAAGAATAATTCACAAGAGAGGTGTGAAGGAACTAGCAACCCGAGGTTTAGCAGAGGTTTTAAGTGTTAAGAGGAAGCAACATTAAGTATTCAACAAACCGTCATATCACTTGCTTCCTCATGAACAAAACACTGTTTGGTCCTTTCCGATCAGATCGTAAAGACACTCATTACATTTCCAGTTGTGTTCTCTTGTACCTCACTTCTTTCCATGTCCACAAGTTGTGATATTTGCTTGAAGAATTGCTACCTGTACCCAGAATTCAAAATGTTTACCGTGTGTTTCCTTCTTATTCCTGTGATCATGATTTGTGTTACCACTTGGAATCTTTGTGTTTTTACATGCAATCATGCTGTCCCACACACAAAAACATTTGTACACACAATCACACACCATTGTGAATCTTCTCCTGAAGCTGTCCAAGATCAGGGTCAAGGCATACGGGACAAGATGAAGACAAACAATTCCTTTCATATTCCAGGTCATCCTGTTCATTTTGTAGTTTTTAATCAAACTTGCTCAGCAAAATCATCTAACTTTCACATAGTTGCTAATACCGCAAAAATCATTGATCAGAAAGATGTGATTTCTAAGCAATTCTTAACATTTCACCTACTAAGAGCAGAGAGAGATCAGTTCTCAACATAAGACCAGATCTTATGGATCATAAGACCAGGTCTTCTTGTGGTACTCACAGCAGTAGAAACAGGAGTTGTCTCTGATTATGTTTCCTTATTTTTGGACCCTTTTGCTCCCACTGAGTTGTCTTATCCAAATTTAATAATAGGGGAAGTGCCTAGTCTTATTGTAACTTGATATTGTCATGTTTGATTAATATCTTTGGGAAGCCTGACCTTTACTTAAGGAAAATGGATGAAGAACAGAGGTTGGGAGAGTCAGGGAGAGAATGGGAAGTGAGGAGGGCAGGGGAACTGCAATCAGGATATAATATATAAGTGAAAAATAAATTTAAAAAAAAGAAGTGGAAAAATCCTGATAGAATTCACATGAGAAAAGATGTTATACTATAGAAGGTCCTTCACCAACTGCTTCTGCCTCTCTGACCTACAAACTTGGGCATACAAATCATTCATTTCCCTCCATCGCTTCACATCCAAAACTGTGCTCCTCTGTTCCAGGTGCCATGTTCACTACATCTTAATTCATGGTGGGAATTCTTCAACTATGAATATTTTTGTTGTATAATGACAGCCTCTCTACTTTTAGTTCCCCCATGTATTTTAATATACAAACACATACATAACATATAGTAAAAATTAAAATGCAAAGAAATATATATATATATTTTTAAATTATCCTTAAATTTCTTTATTTCTTCTTTTCTAAGTGAGCATGAGAACAGTCTACAGCCTACTGTCTTTCTTACCTGGTTTTTAAATCCCTTAGAATGAGAGTAAAGACTTTCACCCAAATTCTTCGATCAATTTAAGCAAACCTTTACTTTCTCTCAGGGTTCCCTCCCTAAAGCAGGTGCTGAGCTTCATACACTATGGTTAAGAGCATGGAAGAAAAGAACATTTTCAAATCTTCATAATCAGCTAATGAATTAGGCTACTTAGCAACATGTTTTCATAAAAATAACAGTAGAGCATACTTCACATGATGAAAAAAAAAGACAAAATATAGCATCAAACACAAAAAAAAAGGATAGTATTTGTATAGGGGGAAAAAAAGCAAGACAGAAGGTTTTCAAGGGTTGGGGAGATTTCCAGAGAAATTTTGGTTTCATAGGAACTTGGCTGAACATTTGAAAAATGTTTTGGCAGAACAGCCTACCTTTTCAGGATGTATTAACAGTGTGAGTCAAACTGCATCGGGTGGGGGCGTGTCTAATTCCAAAACAGGTTAAAGCACAGTCACCTTGAACTCTGCAGCAAACAGAAATGAATTTGTTCTGACCTTATAACAAAATGGCTTCCATCCTTCAGAAGGTGCCAGGCTGGTTGATCAAGTTCCTCTCTTATTTCTCAGTTTGTAGTATTTGAATTGCTACAAAGGCCTAATCATTTGACTTAGTTGCACTGATTTAGTCTAACAGTAATGTTCTGATTCTTAAATAAGTGTTTCATAGCATCTGTTTTATAAAATCGAAGCTGTTAGTTCTATATTCTCCTTGTAAAAGTTTATTAGGCTGTAACAATTTTATAAAATTAAGGGTTTGATAATGATGTTCTAGATGTGTATAAAATGCACTATTAAATGCATTATAAAGCCCTTCTCTCATTCCTTATTTCCCTCTTTCTCATTCCCCTTCTACAGGAAAATACTTCCTCCTTTAGTTTTATTCACTTCCTTTCCTCTGTAGCATGAGCCTCCTTTTAATATGATGATCTCCAGTTTTATCCATTTCTCTGTATATTATACAATTTATTATTACAAGAGACTAAGCAAAATTTCATTATTATTTATGTTCAACGTATTTTCTTTATCCACTCATGTGTTCACAAGAATGCAGACAGGCTCCACAATTTCTTGATTGCAATAAACACAGATATGCAGATAATCCTGTAGCAAGCCGTAATTTTCCTATGCACATGCCCAGGAATATGTCTATGTCACATGGAAGCGACATTTTTAATTATTTCAGAATCACCCACATCTATTTACACATATTTGAACTAATTTAAATATCCACCAGCAATGAATAAATATCTCTTCTTCCTTTATGCAACCAGCATGTGTTGAAATTTGTATCTTTAGTGACAGCCATTCTGACTGGAGGTTGGAAGTAAAATCTTAATGTTATACTAATTTACGTTTGTTTGAGGCTAAGAATGTTAGGATCTTTAAGGTATGTCTTAGCCATTTGTACTTCATTTGAAAAGTGTAGTTTAAGGCCTTTGATCTCGTTTTAGTTAATGTTTGTGCATGTGAGAAATAGTGGTCTAGTTTCGTTATTCTAGCTTTTCTGAGAGCCACTTTTTAAGAGGCTGTATTATTTCCCTTATATGTTTATGGCACCTTTTGTCAAGAATCCAATGGCTGTAAAATTGATTTCTCATGGTGCCAGTAGCTGAGAACTCTAGTGAAAGCTCACTGGGCTTCAGAGATGGTGTCTCTCACTCTTACTATCTTCACAGGATAGAATGACAGGCACCCTTCCTTCTTTTCAAAACCATTCTGAGGTCATTAATCCTCTGCTGAGAGACCTGTCCTCCATGCCTCCCTAAGACCTCACCCCAATCAGGATGGTGATTTGGATTCACCACATGAATTCAAATCACAGAACAAAAATTCCCAGGTGGAAACCTCACTTTACTAAAATACCCAACAAAATCTGCCAACGTGTTTTCCTTAGCTGCTGAGATTGAGATGTATTTCCTGTGTTCTTTTGGAATTCAAATGGTCTCATAAAGAATGGGACTTTTCTCAGTTGTGGTAGTTGGAATAACAGTTGTCCCCATAAACTCATACGGTGGCATTTGAATGTTTGGTTCACAGTGGTGGAATCATTTTAGAAGGGTTAGGAGGAGGCATGGCCTTGATGGAGGAGTGTATCATGGGGATGGGCTTTGAAGCTTCAAAAGCCATCACCAGAACCAGTCCTATCTTCTGCTTGAAGATTAGGATAAAAACTGTCAGCTGCTTTCCCAGGGCCAGGCCATGCCTGCCTGCTGCCATGTTCCCTGATATGATTATGAACTAGCCCTCTACAGCTGTAACCAAGGCCCCGATTGAATGCTTCCTAAGTGGCCTTAATCATGGTGTTTCTTGGTAGCAACAGAAGAGTGACTATGGCATCCTACATATTATCAGACAGAGTAACTGACAAGTGTTTCAAAGCATGGCATGGGTGAACTTACAGGCATGAGCTATGTGTCCTCACATATTGAGACATTAAAAGGATTTAGAAGATCAAAAACAAGGGTACTTAGCAAAACCAATGGAGCACAATCTTAAAAGAGTTGTGTAAATAATTTTGGAGAGATATTAGCAATCAAAAGAGAGGGACAGAAATCACAAAACAAATAACTTTTCAATGTTAAGAATGAACACGGAATATACAGAAGATACAGAATGGTAAAACTGCCATTGTTTCCCATGAGGAGTATGCTGAGATAAGAGTAGGGAGGAGAGAAATTCCCTGGGAAGTAAGTACTGGTAAAGGAAAAGGAGAAGACAGAGGCTCACAAAAGGTGAGTCACTACACTCTGCAGAGAAAATACAGCTTGTCCTTCCGGAAGGCTGTGTTACCAGCATATACAGCAGACTGTCAGATCAGACTCTAACTCTGCTTCTCAACTACCAAGGAATTTACATGTTGTTTTATAAAATGGCCGAACTACTTTATAAGAAAAAATGTGTGAGAGTTCTTTTCCTCAGCTTTAGCTACGTTTGCATCGAATTCTTCTGAAAACAGCCCATGTCACAGATATGACACGCTATTTCATTGTGTTTGCAATTTTCATCTCGGGATTTGTCATGTGCCTGTGAATTATTTTGTAAGTTCTGTATTTTAGAAGTGTCCATTCAAGCATCTCATCTGCCTTTAACAGGATTCAGAGTTGGGATACTAGGCTCTTATCCAAAGTTTTATTTGCAACTATTTCCTCTTATTGTATAAGTGGCCTCTTCTCTGTGCTGATTGGATACTGTGCCATGAAGTTTGACGTTTGATAGAATACTCATCGACTATTGGCATTGGCATCGGTTTCTTCTGATTTTCACAAGAAATGTCTAAAACTGTCCTTGCCCCCACCAGCTTCCCCACTCAAAAATACACATGCGCTCATCTAGAAATATCATAGTTTTGCACCTTCAATTTAAATTTTCACTTTGAATTATACAGTGGTGCTATGTATATTCTTTCCTGGGTCGTGGATCAAACTAGGTCCTTGTACATGTCAGGAAAGTGCTTTGCCTCTGAACTATATGTGTGGGCCAGAATTTGTCCTGTATATGTGAGGAATAAGTGCCATCAGACATCATCTATTAAAAATACAAACAAACAAACAAACAAACACTTTCCTTCCTCTATTACATATTCCTGAGTGAAATGTTGAAGTCAAATGCATAGAATTTCTTCTGAGTTCTCTTGATTTATATGTTTTATGCCAGTGCCAAACAGTTTTTGTTCCTATTGCATTGCAAAATAGTAATGGTGTGTCCAGTTATTTTAGTTTATTAAGTTTCCCACAGGCCTTTTTGATCATTTTTTCTATTTCTCTGAGGAATATCATTGTTATTTTCTGATAATAATCCTACTGAATCTGTAGATACATTGGAATACAACAGTAAAACCTTTCTCTTTAAGATCTTGAGCAAGAAAAGAATGCCTGAGTCCACTATCATTCATTCATTCATGCATTTATTCTGCAGTGTGGTCAGTTGAAACCTTATCTCACTCATGTTTCCGACTCATATGTCACAGATAACTAGAACATGGTCACAGGCTTTTTTTTTTTTTTCCTTCCAGTAAATGTAACTGCGAAGTAAAGAAAAGACATGTGGTTAATATTTTGACCTAGATTTACACTGGTTTCTTTCTTTGTGATTCAGACTTTTATGCTGCCTTATTTTCTCTATTCTCTTACAGTTCACTGATTGAGGTCAGCAAAGAAAAATCTTTGGTTAATGTTCAAAAAGAAAACTTATTACTTCTGCAATTTGGAGAAAGATTTTCTATAAGAGGTAATTTAATGCTATGGATGACAAAATATTGGTCATGATACATTTTGAGCAACACTGTGAAAGTGTGACTGCAGTTGTTTCTCTAAACAAGTTTCTAATTTATATCACAGCCAATTCCAATGTTTTTGGAATTTTTTCTTTCTTCCAAAAAAAGCCAAAATTTAATGTATAGCATTTATTTCTTCCCCATGCAGAAATACAGCTTTGGATGACTATCAGCTTTCATTTGAACTTATCACTTTTCTCCACCCAAGGACTCAAACCTATATTCTTATTCCTATGATAATACCAGGCAAATTACTAAGTATACAAAATATATGAATATGAACTTGTCTGGATGGTGCAGAAAATATGAGCTTTCTACTTTCTTTGATGGTTTGCATATGGTTTTCTTCATGTTTGCTTTATAAAAAGCAGTATTTCCCATTATAGTGAAAGTGGTCTTATTTTCTGTCTTACAGAGGATATCCTCTTTTGGATCATAAGCTTATATATGAAGAGAGCATATGACAATAAAAGAATATGGATAAGTGTCTTAATAGTTTTTCTCAACTGTTTTTCATAATTGTATTTATTTTTTCATGAATAATTCTAGACAACTTGAAAAAGTAAAAACTCTTTTTGTGTTTTATTACATGTAGAAATTTGGTAAACAAGACTTCTTTTTAATTATTTTTATTTTTTATATTAATTACATTTATTTACTTTGTATCCCAGCTGTATCCCCCTCTCTCATTCCCTCCCAATCCCACCCTCTTTCCCTTGTCTCCTCCCTGCCCCTCTCTAAGTCCACTGATAGGGGAGGTCCTCCTCCCCTTCCGTCTGATCCTAGCTTCTCAGGTCTCCTCAGGATTGGCTGCAATGCCCTCCTCTGTGGCCTAGCTAGGGTGCTCCTCCCACTGAGGGTGGGGAGGTCAAAGAGCTAGCCACTGAGTTCATGTCAGAGACAGTCCCTGTTCCCCTTACTAGGAAACCCACTTGAAGACTGAGCTGCCATGGGCTACATCTGAGCAGGAGTTCTAGACTATCTCCATGCATGGTCCTTGGTTGGACAATCAGTCTCAGACAAATATATCTGCACAGATATATTTGGTCCATGTGGAGCTCCTATCCTCTCCAGGTCTTACTAATTTCCCCTTCTTTTGTATGATTCCTTGCACTCTGCCCAAAGTTTGGTTATGAGTCTCAGCATCTGCTTTGACACACTGCTAGGTAGAGTCTTTCAGAGGCCCTCTCTGGTAGGCTCCTGTCCTGTTATTTGTTTTCTCCTATTTGCAATGTCCATCTCAATTGTCTTTCTGAATGAGGATTGATCATTTTACCCAGGGTAAAATGATCCTTCTTGTTTATCTTCCTTAGGTGTACAGATTTTAGTATGTTTATCCTATCTTATAAGTCTAGTATCCACTTATAAGTAAGTATATACCATGTGTGTCTTTCTGCTCCTGGGATACCTCACTCAGGATGATCTTTCTAGGTCCCACCATTTGCCTGTAAATTTCATGATCTCCTTGTTTTTAATTGCTGAGTGGTATTCCATTGTGTAAATGTACCACAATTTCTGTATCCATTCCTTCGTTGAGGGACATCTGGGTTGGTAAACAAGATTTCTAAAAACAATAATAATACAACTAACCAGTTAGTTATATTTAAAGAGATATGCAAAAGGATTTGTAAGGAATAGGAATTATCTTTGTATCTTATATGTAAGTCTGAAGGGAAATTTATTATTCAGACAAAATATTTGCAAAATTTTCATTTTAAAATATATATGTACATATAAATTTATGAATTGTTACAAACTGTTAAATAAATATCTAACTCTAATATGAAAGAATTAGAAAATATTTTCTAGAAATTAATTTCACCTGAAAATACCAGATATTCATTTTTATTACTTATCTTTCTATGAGTACTAATTTCATTTACCCTAATAAGTTCATTAAAATAAAAATTAAAGATAAAAACAAAAGTGCAGGTGCTGAGAGATGGCTCAGTAGTTAAGGGCAACTTCTTGCTCTTGTGAGAACCCATGTTAGCCCTCTCACAATTACTCATATCTGTGTCTCCAGGGAAGCTAATGGCCTCTTCTGGTATCCTAGGCACCTGAAAATATAAGCACACATAAATGTAAACACACACACACACACACACACACACACACACACGAGAAAGAGAAGGATTAAATTTTTTTAAAAAAAACTATAGCCAACTATATAGTTAATGGATTAAAACTTTGTTTGCTGCCTTGTCCGTACACAGAATGAGCAGTTAATCTGTTTTACCTCCCCTGATGCTTGATTATTCAAAAAGCAAACTCTTAAGTGCTATATACTTAAGAGAGTGCGTCTGCCTAGCAGCACACTGTGGGGATTATTAAAGATGCCCTTGTTGCTATCTTTAGAGAATTTATCACCTAATAGAAAAGCAAAGAAGTAGAACTTAACAAAACAGCACTTAGACACCGGAGTAGTTAGTCCTGCATATGCACTAGCAAGTCAGACGACAGGAGATTGATGAAAAAAAAAAAAATAAGAAAGAGTAATAGGCAGCTTGTCGAACAACAGGTATTGTGTTGGATTTACTGCTCTGATTTCTCATTTTCTTCAACCATACCTACCTTATACCCTTATGCACCATAGAAATTAGAAAAAATAATTTGGATTACTTATAAGAAATCACTCATTTCTCTTGAGTGCCTGCATGTTTCTCTAATAATTTTCAGATTTGTTGTTCCTTATATTTGCATGTGTCTCATTACACACTGATGTTAACAATCTAGTATGGCTTTCTGAATGTTCATATGGATAGGTTATTCCACATTTGTTGTACTTTTGCTTTTTTGGAACTTTGTGTCCTATATTTTCATCAACCATCAACCATTGTATACACTTCCTGTATTATACATTCGTCAACAGTGGATAAAAATCATGGTTAATCAATGTGGCTCTACAAAGAATTATCTGTCTAGCTCTGTACCCTGTATTTTAATTGGATTACTTGATTTGTTGCTTTTTAACTTCTTGAGTCCTTTACATATTCTGGATATTAGCACTCTGTCAGATATTGGGTTGGTGAAGATCTTTTCCAAATCTGTAGGCTATCGTTTTGTTCTGATGACAGTGGCCTTTACTTTACAGAAGCTTTTCAGTTACATGAGGTCCCATTTATTGATAGATGATCTTAGAGCCTATGCTGTTGGTGTTCTGTTCAGGAAGTTGTCTCCTATGCCAATGAAGTCAAGGCTCTTCCCCACTCTTTCTTCTAACAGATTCAGTGTGTCTGGTTTTATGTCAAGGTCTTTGATCCACTTGGACTTTAGTTTTGTGCAGGGTGATAAATGTAGATCTGTCTGCATTTTTGTGCATGTAGGCATCAAGTTAGACCAGCACCATTTGTTGAAGATATTGTCTTTTTTCCGTTGTATGGTTTTGTCTTCTTTGTCAAAAATCAAGTATCCATAGGTATGTGGGGTTTTTTTTCTGGGTCTTCTATTAGATTCCATTGATTCACCTTTCTGTTTCTATGCCAAAACCATGCAGTTTTTATTATACTGTTGCTCTGTAGTACAGCTTGAGATCAGGGATGGAGTTACCTCCAGATGATCTGTTGTTGTACAGGATCATTTTGGCAATTCTCGGTTTTTTGTTTTTCCATATGAAGTTGAGATTGTTCTTTCAAGGTCTGTAAAGAATTGTGTTGGTAATTTGATAGGAATTGCATTTAATCTGTAGATTGCTTTTGGCAGGATGGCCATTTTCATTGTTAATCCTACTGACCCATGAGCATGGGATATCTTTCCAACTTCTGATATCTTCTTCAATTTATTTCCTCAGAGACTTGAAGTTTTTTTCAAACAGGTCTTTCACTTGCTTGGTTAGTGTCACACCAAGGTACATTATGTAATTTGTGGCTATTGCTTATTTTTTTAATATTAGTTATAGTTTATTAACTTTGTATCTCAGCTTTATCCCACTCCCTCCTTCCTTCCCAATACCACCCTCCCTCTCTCATCTCCTCCCTTCCCCTTTCCAAGTCCACTGATAGGGGAGGACCTCCTCTCCTTTCATCTGACCCTGGTTTATCAGGTATCTTCAGGATTGTGAAGGGTGTTATTTCTCTAATTTCTTTCCTAGCCCTTTTGTCTTTCAAATACAACAGAGCTATTGATTTCTTTGAGTTAATTTTGTATCCAGCCACTTGGCTAAAAGTGTTTATCAGCTGAAGCAGTTCTCTGGTTGAATTTTTGGGATCACCCATGTATACTGTCATCATCTTCAAATAGTGATATTTTAACCTCTTCCTTTCTGATTTGTATCCCCTTGATCTCCTTTAGTTGTCTTATTGTTCTAGCTAAGACTTCAAGTATTATGTGGAAGAGATATGGAAAGAGTGGGCAGCCTTGCCTTGTCACTGATTTCAGTGGGATTGATTTAAGTTTTTCTCTGTTTAGTTTGATGTTGGCTATAAGCTTGCTGTATATTGTCTTTACTATGTTTAGGTGTGTGCCTTGTATCCTTGATTTCTCCAAGACTTTAAACATGAATGAAATCCACAGATGACCTGGATCCAAATGGTCTCAGCTCACAGGTTGTCCCCTCTCACCCAGGAAGCCTCAACCTCAATGTTCTGGCTTCAGCTGCAACCTCCACTCACCAATTTCAGAGTTTCCGATCCTCTGCCCCTGATATATGGTGTGCTCTGGTTGCCGCCATCTTGGATCTCTCATCTCCTGAGTTTTTGATATATTTTGTATATTAGTCCTCTGTCAGATGTGTGGATGGTGAAGATATTTTCCCATTCCATAGGCTGCTACTTTGTATTTTAGATTTGTAAACAGAGGCTATAAATCATAGTTGATCATGTCAACCATTTAGGAAAATGATATTCAACTTTTTTTCATAACTAATTCACTATGAATGAAGTTAAATAATAACCATTCATATTTTTACTTTTTAAGAGACTGTTTAGTAGGCTTATCTTTTTATTATTGAAAGCATATAAACAAACACATTTATTTTTATAATTCCCTGATTTTTGTTTAATAATAATAATTAGTCATAACTTTTAGACTTAGGGAAACAATAATGAACTTCAGGTGGATTTCCCGAAGCATTAGTCTCTTGAATACATACTTTTAAATTTTCTTTCTTTCCCAGTAGACCTACATAATCAGCGAGTACATATTGAGTGATGGACACACATTTATTAGAAAAACCTTGGCAATCCATGAGCCTACTCCCTGATCACATCAGCAGCTAGAAGTCACACATGGTTTAATCTTTTTATTCCTAATGTTTTGTGATTATCTTGGCCTCTTTTTTAATTTAATTTAATTTAATTTTATTTATTTTTTTTAATTATACTTTATTCACTTTGTATCCCCCCTGTAGCTCCCACCCTCCTCCCCTCCCAATCCCTCCCTCCGTCCCCCTTTTCCACCCATGCCCCTCTCTAAATCCACTGATATGGGAGGTCTTCCTTTCCTTCCTTCTGATCCGAGTCTATTAGGTCTCATCAGGAGTGGCTGCATAGTCTTCCTCTGTGGTATCTTGGCCTCTTTATAAAAACTGTTTGTAGTAATATTTTGTCAGTCTTAACTGATGAAATACAGTGAGTTTCTGCTTTCAGTAAAAACTAGTAATAATAACTCCTCTATGAGAAAATAATATAGTTAGATTTCTGTTTGTTTCTGTTGTATATACTCTTTAAATTCTTTATTTCTACTTCAGGTAAGGGGCAGAATTAGTGTTTTTTTCACTTTAAACTTGGGGTCCTCTTTGGAACTGCTTCAAGACATTGGAAGGGATGAAGGTTTCCAATACTACTCAAAAATGATATCTAATTGTTAACTGTTCTTGAAAATTTCAGCCTATACTATGAGAAATATGGATACCATTGTGGGTTGGAAGAGAAGGAACAGGAAAGAGAGAGGAGAATCCTACTAGTACAGTCCCATTTAAACCTTAAGACTATTGAGTGAAAAAAAGTTTAAAAGAGCAAGACTTCTACCACCATCTGACTTCATCTGCATGACTCTCCAAATGAGATGTGCCCACACCTAATCTTCCTGTAAATCTGTAAGGACAGTGAGGTACTTAATGCTAAGATACTCGGATGATGTGTCTTTCAACAAATAATCAACAATGTGACACTTTATTAGCTAAAGCTACCTAAAAGTTTCATTATTTATTCTACTGGAATGCTTGCATTTGCAAGACAAATGGTGTCTTATAAAACACTATTTTTTATATCAATGCTACTTCAAAATTTCATTTAAAGCCATTTGTGGAAAAGGAGAGACCAATTAGATCAGGTGTCCATCAGTCTAGCTTTAACTAGGATTATACTTTACACTACAGTGTTGACAATAATCACCTTCTATATTTTTGTTGTATCTTACACGTACAGTCTCTTTCAAATTAGTTCACTCAAAGATAATCTAGCTAAACAGGGATATTATTTAAAATAAACTCAAAATTTTATTTTATAGGCAGAAACTAAAGTATACTAACTATATTGAATATTTTGGGTCAACATTTACAAAAAAAAGAAACAAAAATTAAACTGGTAGACGTGCAATTTTCAGTGCGAAAACCTCATTTTTATTTTTTAAATATATTTCAAAGATGGAAATAGAAAATGAACCAAGCAGAAGTATTCGCATATGTTCCTTGAATATACTGGCTATGATGTGAAAAGGTGAGAATATTCATTAAAATATAATAACTTCCTGGTTTTTCCCTGGTGTGGGAGAACTATCACAGGTTAGATCTGCAGTTATTTTGTTGCTTCCTTTTTTATATTGTAAAGATGCTGGCAACACAGGTCAGAGAATTTTGCTAATGAATGTCTCCTTCCACTTTGCAGTTGCATTTTTCCTGGCGTGAAAACATGACCCTCAGTGCAGTACTGTGAATGAAGAATGAATGGAAGCTAGTCATAATTAATGGTCTTGCCTTGGCTCGTTTAATTTCACAATGAATCCACTGCTAACTATAATTCACAAGAGGCAGGCTGAAGAGAAAAATGCAGTTTAAAAACTGAGAAGAAAGAAATTTTTTAATGGGAATTTTTTTTTCTCTTTTTCCCTCACTTTTTTTTTTTTTATCAGTAAAGGTTATTATTTAGAGGTTCAGCCCAACAGCTGATCGAAAGAGAAACTGAGAGTCACAGCCAAACAGTTGGCAGACCATAGGAAGAGTTGGGACAGGGATAGAAGGACCTGGAGGGGCAGGAGCACCACAAGAAGACCAACAGTCTCAACTAAGCTGGTCTCAGGGGCTTTGCAAAGACCAGAGTACCAACCAAAGGCCACAGGGATTAGCTCTAGATTCTTTACATTTATACACCCAATGGGCAGATTAGTCTCCATGTGGGTTCCCTACTAAGGGGATGGGGCTGTCTTTGATATGGTCTCTGTTGCATGCTTCTTGATCACTTCCCCCTGGTGAGGCTCCTTTGCCAGGACACTGTGAAAAAGAAAGTGCACAGTCCTGATGTCACTGGATGTGCTAGGGTTGTTTTGTTTTGTTTTTGTTTTGAGGGGCTCCCTTTTTCTGCTGGGCAGGGGAGGGAATAAAAGATAATGAGGAAGGGACAGAGGGGAAGGACCAGGAGGAGAGGGTTAAAACTGAGATGTAAAGTAAATAACTAATTTTTAATATATATATATATTTATATATTTGAGAGATAGAGAGAAACAGAGAGAGAGAGAGAGAGAGAGAGAGAGAGAGAGAGAGAATGAGAGCCCATGGGTCAGTAAAAAGAAGAAATTTGAGTTAAGATAATTTTTAAAATCTAAAATATATTTGGTATAAAGGATTAAATGATGCTGGGTTCACTGATAGGATAGAATAAATTAAAAATCTGCATAAGAGACTTTATATGAGATAGAGATTGATTTGGTGAGAGAACCAGTAAGTACTCAGTAGATTAGTTATTTTCAGTGTTCATCATCCTTTCCAATTAATTCAAAACCAAATCATCAAATCTAACTGATGTTTTACCGCAGACACTGCTCGCTCACTGGTACCAGCTGTCCACGGATCCCCAAAATGTCTAAAGACTCACGCAGCTGAGAAATCACAAAACGAAAGAAGGATGCTGCCTTTCTTAGCCAAGCATCTATTTTCTGGTTATTAGCCTGCTCTTTCTTCCATCTCTATTTTAAAATCATGTGAGTAGTTTCCAGTGAAATTTTCTCTGACCTGTATCCTGAATTCCTACTTCTTTCAGTGGTCAACGGTAGTCTCTAATTAGGTCTTGTAAGAATAAATTTGTGATGGATGAGAACCTTCTCCACTTTAACTTTCCCTATTCCAAAATGGAAATGAGACAAACATCAAAGAATTCTTGTGAAAATGGGAAGTGTTTGTACATGTACATACATATGGCTAACACCATGTGTATACGTATACATATGCATATATGCATATGTTATGATGTATATGTGTAAGTACGAGCACATGTAAGTGTAAGATGTAAGTGTAATATTCTTGATTTTGAATATTCATTTCTGTTTCTGACGTCCTGTGCTGCTTTTGCAAATATAATGTAGATTACTGAATATTTGCTATTTTCCCAGCATTTTTCCTAGGAAATATGTCAATGATGTCATCTCCGTTTTTCACATCTGCTTGTGGGTCCCTATTTTTATGAGGTTCTATTTTGAGTTTCATTTTTCCCATCTCTCTTTACTGCACGAGGAAATCTGCTACAAAAGACCATCAAATCTGAATCTTAACAGTTGTACTCCAGCTATAACTCAACCAATAAAGCAAATTTCCTCTGCACTTAATTTTGATTCCCTCTTTATAATCATATCTTATTGTTCAATCTTTTTACTTGTTCAGTTCTCCAACAGCATAATCTCAAACATATAACTCCACAGAACTATAGTTAAATCTCATATACTTAGGTTCATGCTATAAAAATGCATCAGTATCCTTTTTTAAAAATACTGATAATCAGTGTGGGATGGACAGCACAGCACAACAGAAAAAAAAAACATACCTTAAACTTGGGAATCATGTAAGAGTTTAGATACATATATGTGTATGTGTGTGTGTATGTATATATACATATACACACATATATATCATATCATGTCAAGGGAAATTCTTACATTCTTTATGACTTAGGTAACAAATTATTGTAAAAGAGCACTATCCATTTGGTCATCACTGCGAAGACTTCTTGTGCTAGCTACTGTTAGGTTAGCTTGACACAAGGTCTAGTTATTCGGGAAACCTTAACTGAAAAAAAAATATCTGGACTAGATTTGAGCAAGCCCAAGTCTGTGAGACATTTTCTTGGTTGATGATTTACATGGTAGGGCCCAGGACATTGTGAGCTGGGCCATCCCTATTCTGGCAGTCTGATGTCATAAGAAAGTAGGCTGAGCAAAGCATGAGAAGAAAGCCAATAATCCTCACTCCTTCTTTACATACTCATCAGTTCCTTGGCTTTAGTTCCTTCTTTGAGTTCTTGCCTTGATTTTCCTGTATGATGGACTACAAACTATAAAATCAAATACACTCTTTTCTCCCTAAATTGCTATTGAACATAGTTTATTAAGATAGCAATAGGAACCCTTGCTATGACCAATATTGGCACAAGGTTTGTGGGATATTGCTGAGACACACTTGACCATTCTTTGAAGAGGTTTGTAGAAGGAGATTGGAACTTTGAACTGGAAAATCTGTTTATTCTTCAGAACTTAATGAACTATTATGGAAGTCTGAACAATAGTGGTGAAAACAATGCAGACACTAGAAGCCAGGCTTGTAAAGTTCCTGAGGGAAGTAAAGACTTTACAGGGCCATTTATGTGACATTTTAAATTAAGGATCTATGGTTCTGGGGACCTGGGTAGTAGCATTAGTAATGATTAAAACCAGAACAGGAGCATTGAAGTGAAACACTTGCTTCAGTCAGTCGCTTTCTGCTGGTCAGCTGGGACTGAAGCATCAGCTGTCATTAAGAAAAGAGCATCATTGAGGATTACAAACCTGGGAGTATCTCCTCGGGGACAGAACGCAGATACATGGTCTAGAGCTGTGCAATGTGCTAGCTTGTAATGTATAAATTTTTAGAAGAGTCCATTAGTGAATGTGAGAGCACAGCTCAAGTAGAAACTCCAGAACTGAAAGAGCCATAGAAGAAACAATGTTCCTAAATTAAGCCCAGGAGAGGCTATTGGTGAGTGTGCAATTCTCCAGTTACAGTGGAGAACTCAGTATTTGGAGATGCCTATACCATGGGACTTTGAAATTTAAAAGAGAGACTTCAGATGTTTTAAAGGGACTGCCCTTTTGAAGTATTTAAATTTTTTTAAGGACTGGGGACATTTTAAGCATTGGTTTGTTACATCGTGATAAAGGTTAACCTGCCTTCTTGGGAACAAGTTAAAAAGAAAGGATTAAAGTAAAGCATCATCCTGAGTGAGTTGACCCAGAAGCAAAAAGACACTCATGGTATATACTCACTCATATAAACATACAATATAGAATAAACCCACTAAAAGCTGTACATCTAAACAAACTAAGCAAAAGAGAGGACCCTAACTAAAATGTTCAATCCCCATCCTGAAAGGCAAAGAGGATGGACATCAGAAGAAAACGAAAATAGGAAACAACCTTGGAACCCGCTACAGAGGGCCTCTGAAAGCCAGAAGAAAACAGGAAACAACCTTGAAACCTGCCACAGAGGGCCTCTGAAAGCTTCTGCAGTATAGACTGTCAAAGCAGATGCTGAGCCTGATGGCCAACTGATGGGCAGAGTGAATGGAATTTTATGTAAGAAGTGGGAAATAGTAAGAGCTGGAGGGAACGGGAACTCCACAAGCAGAGCAACAGAACAAGATAATTTGAACACAGGGAACTTCCCAGAGACTCATACTCCAACCAAGAACTATTTGTGGAGATGACCTGGAACCCCTGCACAGGTGTAGCCCATGGCAGTTCAGTGTCCAAGTGGGTTCCATAGTAATGGGAAGAGGGACTGCCTCTGACATAATCTGATTGGCCTGCTCGTTGATCACTTCCCCCTGAGGGGGGAGCAGCCTTACCAGGCCACAGTAGAGGACAAGGCAGCCACTTTTGATGAGAACTGATAGACTAAGATCAGAAAGAAGGAGAGGAGGACCTCCCCTATCAGTGGACTTGGGGAGTGGCATGCATGCAGAAAGGGGAGGGAGGGTGGGATCGGCAGGGGAGGAGGGGGGTAGCCAGCAGGACTGACCCTTGTTGACTAACAAGGGTCAGTCCTGCTGGCTACTTCTGTTTTAACTTGGCACAAGTTAGAGTCCTTCAGTCCTTTAGTCCTTCTTAATTTCAATTAAGAAAATGCTCCCCCCAGCCACACAGGGGGTGGTGGTTCAAGCATATAAGTCCCAGAACTCAGGGAGGTAGAGGCAGGCAGATTTCTGTGAGTTCAAAGCCAGTCTGGTCTACAAAGTGAGTCAAGGACAACCAAGGCTGCACAGAAAAACCCCGTCTTGAAACAAAAAGAAAAGAAAAGAAAAAGCACCCCCACAATACTGGCATTTTCTTGATTGACAATTGGTGCTGGAGGGACGAATTTACTAGGCAGTACCATCTCCAGGTTGGTGGTCCTGGGTACTATATGAAAGCAGGCTGAGCAAGCCATGAGTAGCTGGTCAGGAAGCATCACCCTTGCAAGTTAGGCAGTGCATCAGCTCCTGCCTCCAGGTTTCTGCCTTGAATCCATGACTTTAGTTCCTTCTCTGACTTTCTCAGATTGTGGACTATAAACTATAAAATGAAATAAACACTTTCTTCCCCATGTTACTTTTGGTTTTTTTTTTTTTGTTGTTTGTTTGTTTGGTTGGTTGGTTGGTTTTTTAACAGATACCAACACTCTAAAGACTAAAATGCTTCTGTATTGAGCAGTAATTATGTTTTCTGGGTCTTACCAAGTTCCCCACATGTGCATCGGATCCTTCTTTTGAATCCTTGCATTTGCAGAAGCAGGTTGGCCTTGCTTGTCATGAAATGACTGCTTCTCTTAGAGGGAGTGAGCTGAAGGATAGTTACACAATTCCAGTTCCAGTATGCCTCAATGATTGAATCCCATCCATCATTCTATGTTCATTTTAGAAGTATAGAAAGAACATGAGTTATTTTAGCTAAGGGAGTAATATGTACATTGATGGCTTTTCCCCAATGTTGTGCAATGAACAACATAACTCTGTGTTTACACTGTTAAGGAATAGAAATGTAGAATTGGAAATGACTTCACAATTATGTGTAAACATATTCATGTATTTGCAAATACATGTACAGTTTTTAAAATATCCCGATGAATATGAAGCACTTGGAAAGCTGAAATAGGTAGCACTTTGATTTATCAGATTTTGAAACTTTCATATGACTGTGTGTATTTAATTCAAATGTAATTTGAGATATGGAAGTGTTATATAACAGTTTCTTCTGAGTTAGAAACATTCTTTCCTGCCAGGAAGCTTCTTAAGACAGAAAAGTAAGTACCTTTTATTTTAAGAATAATGCTTCCTCGAGCTCAGGCTACACCACTCCTAGGCATATATCTAAAATATGCTCACGTATACAAAAAGGACATTTACTCACCATGTTTGTAGCAGCTTTATTCACAATAGCCAGAATCTGGAAACAACCCAGATGTCCCTCAATGGAAGAATGGATACAGAAATTGTGGTACATTTACACAATGGAATATTACTCAGCAATTTAAAAAAAAGGAAATCATGAAATTTGCAGGCAAATGGTGAGATCTAGAAAAGATCATCCTGAGTGAGGTATCCCAGAAGCAGAAAGACACACAGGGTATATACTCACTTATAAGTGGATATTAGACCTATAATATAGGATAAACATATTAAAATCTGTACACTTAAAGAAGCTAAACAAGAAGGGGAACCCTGGGTAATATGATCAATCCTTATTCAGAAAGGCAAATGAATAGATATCAGAAGAGAGAGAAAACAAGGAACAGGACAGGAGCCTACCCCAGAAGGTGTCTGAAAGACTCAACCCATCAAGGTATCAAAGCAGATGCTGAGACTCATTATCAAACTTTGGGCAGAGTGCAGGGAATCTTATAAAAGAAGGGGGAGATAGAAAAACCTGGAGGAGACAAGTGCTCCACAAGGGGAGCAACAGAACCAAAAACTCTGGGCACAGGGGTCTTTTCTGAGACTGATACTCCAACCAAGGACTATGCATGAAGATAACCTAGAACCCCTGCACACTGCAGCTCAGTGTCCAAGTGGGTTCTCTAGTAACGGGAACAGGGACTGTCTCTGACATGAACTCAGTGGCCAGCTCTTTGATCATCTCCCTCTGAGGGAGGAGCAGCTTTACCAAGCCACAGAAGAAGACAATGCAGCCAGTCCTGATGAGACCTGATAGGCTAGGGTCAGATGGAAGGGCAAGAAGACCTCCCCTATCAGCGGACTTGGAGAAGGACATGAGAGGAGATGCAGAAGGGAGGGTGGGATTGGGAGTGAATGAGGGAGAGGGCTACAGCTGAGCTACAAGGTGCATAAACTGTAATTAATATAAAAATAAAAATTTAATTAAAAAGTCTTTGGCTCAGCATTTGAACTTTGGTGGTATCCATACTTTGATCTGTTGTGGGTTCTCTATCTGGGATGAGAAGACATGTATTGTGTCTCCCAAAAAAGTCCATTTCACAATAAGAAGATATACAGAAGATTATTTAGTGGATCAATTCTGATAGTTTAAAGTAATAGTAGGTATTTCCAAGTTTATATAAAATATAAATATTTATATACCTATTTGATACTAGATTTATACTCTAAGGTATTTTTTTATGTTTGTGGATTAGAATAGACAAATATTTAAGTAAATAACATTTTTAATGTTGAAGAATTGGTCTTTAAACAATAAATTATATCTTTAAAATCCAGCTGTCTTTGATTATATATTTTCACTAAAATATTTAGGATGCTAGGGTTTCATACATCATTGTGCTGTGTTTATTTGTTGTTTCTTCAAATATGTCTAGAATTTCCTGCTTTCTTTACACACCATTTTTTATTCTATTGAAGACTTAGATAAAACATGAATTACGTTTTATTAAAATTTGATTTTGAGTATTGAGCAAGTATAGAATTATTTTCATACCTTTTGTAGAAAAATGCTTATACTGCTTTTAAAACAACTGAAGTCCCATTATCTTTGTTTCTAAACAAATTGATATCTGAAATTTATTAACTTGTCATTATTGTTTCAGAATTATTATTTTAAGTATAATTAAGTGCAAAAATTTCTATTATGCTATATAAGAACAAAACAAAATTAATAATATGAATTAACACCCCATTACCATCCTATTTTTCATTGCCTTCCTATCACTTGAAGTATTTCTATTAAAATTAGCTTAATCATACTGCTATGGAGAGCATAACTGATACATAATAATTAACAACCTAATCATTCATTGAAGGCACAGATCAACTAGGATGTAGATTGGTTAATATCCTTACCTAAAGATTTTGAATTTCCAGTTTTTTCTGTAAGAAATCTACTCTTTTAACATATCTCTATCCAACTCTCAAAAACTTAATGTAAAGATGAAAAGTTTTTTAGATGTTTGTTGTTTCCCAAAATACACAGGTTGAAATGATAACTCCTAAGGTTATGGTATCAGATGCCTTTGAATGAAGGCAGCTTTCAGAGCAGAGCTTTCCTGGATGAGTTTGGAGCCCCACCCTAGGGATTCCAGGAAATTTTATTCACATTTACCTCTTACTAAGTGTGAAATGATAATGAGATGATGACAGCCTGAAACCTAGAAAACTATCTCTTCTTTGACAGTTCCTAAACTGTTAGTGCCTCAACTATGGATTTCCTAGTCTATAGAGATTGCTATTTAAGTCATGCTATCTACAATGACCTATAATAGCAGAATAAATAATCCAATCACTGGCACAGCACCTTGTTTTCAGAGACAATTTCTGCAATGCCTAAATATCATATCTGTGCTTATATTAAGTCTCTTTCTTAAATATTTCTGCCCCTAGTTTTGAACATAACATGTCAAGATGATTGGTATTTCCCACCTAATCAAATAAATAATTTTATGATCTATTTTGAGATGCTGGCATAATGATTGAATATATTACACAATGTTTTATGATAAATATTTACAATTTAGTGGCACAAACATCAGCATTAATTATTTGGAGGGTCTCTGTCCCAAAGTCCTTCACAAACTTTCAATCAAGGTACTGGCTTGTGCAATACTCATTTAAAGCTCTAAATTATAACAAGTTTTATGTATTTACAGGCCAGAAGCTGGAAGACTCAATTTCATCTAACTGAAAGAGAGAAACCTTGCCATGTGGCCCTTTCTGCTTGAAGCTCTCATCAAAGCTTACTTTATCAGAACATTCATACAATGCCATGATCTGGAAAGTTGGATATCACTGAGATCCTATTTTAAAATGCTTTTTTTTATTTTATTAATTACAGTTTATTCACTTTGTATCCCAGCTATATCCTGCTCCCTCATCCCCTCCCAATCTCACCCTCCCTCCCTCTTGAGATCCTTTTAAGAAGCAACCTGTAGCAGTGGTGTTCATTTAATGTTATTTAGGAGATTAGTTCTTTAAGCAATAGTTCCCCCCTATCAAGGGACTGGGGGAAGGGCATGGGAGAAGAGGGAGAGACGGTACATTTGGGAGGGGATAAGCAAGGGGGCTACAGCTGGAATACAAAGTGAATAAATTGTAATAAATGAATAAATAAACGTAAAGAAAAAAACAATAGTTTTGAGGGTGAACAGTCTTTGTGAGGGAGGAGGCTGGAATAAAATGAAGAATAAATGCATCTGCTTTGAAGATCTTTTAACTTATTTGGGAAGCCAAGAGGCCTTTTTTTCCATTGGAATATAGATGCTTAATACAGACCAGTAGTTCTCAACCTTCCTAATGCTGTGACCCTTTCATACAGTTCTGCCTGTTGTGGTGACCCCCAACCACAAAATTATTTTCATTGCTACTTTATCACTGAAATGTTGTTACTTTTACAAATCATAATGTACACATCTATGTTTTCTGGTTGCCTTTGGCAACCCCTGTGAAAGGGTCATTCAACCCCCCAGAGGGGTCACAACCCACAGGTTACAAACCACTACTATATATCATGAAGTCAGAAAAAGCTTCCCATGAAGAAAATTAAGACAGGCGTTGCGCAGAAACGGCCTCTCACTTTGCCTGCCCATCGGTGTCCATCCAAAGACATTGCAGGGTAGCACACTCATTTCGGAATGTGTGCAAGTACTCTACGGAGCCAGAGCATTAAGCAATACTGTTCCACTCAGCTCATATGCCTTTGGCTGTGGTGAGGTCCCGTGCTCCTCACAGGAATTCCTAGTAAGCTACTCTGCAGAGCCTCCTGCTCACAAATGACAGTATTCAAAATTTAGGCTCCCAGGATAATTGCCAATAATTACAAATCATCCTACACAAATCTCCAAGTTTTTGTAGCCATCAATCTCATTTTCCCTTCTTATTCTCGGAAGTAAGCATTCAAATTAAGACATAATAATGAAACATGATTTTTTTTTTCCTCTTCCCAGTTTCACTATGGGAACCTTTATATTTCCCCTAATTATCAAACCGGTTAAAGTTTCAGAAACATTTTCTTGTTCTGTTGCTCTCCTTGTGGAGTTCCTGTCCTCTCCAGCTCTTACTATTTCCCACTTCTTACATAAAATTCTATCACTCTGCCCGACAGTTGGCCATCAGGCTCAGCATCTACTTTGATAGTCTGCAGGGCAGAGGCTTTCAGAGGCCCTCTGTGGTAAGTTCCTAGTTTGTTTACTGTTATCTTCTTCTGGCTTTCAGAGGCCTCTGTAGCAGGTTCCTAGGTTGTTTCCCGTTTTCTTCTTCTTCTTCTGATGTCCATCCTCTTTGCCTTCAGGTGGGGATTGAACATTTTATTTAGGGTCCTCTCTCTTGCTTAGTTTCTTTAGATGCACACAGGGAACTTCTCAGAGAATCATACTCCAACCAAGGACTATTCATGGAGATAACCTAGAACCCCTTCACAGATGTAGCCCATGGCAGTCAATGTCCAACTGGGTTACATAGTAATGGGAAGAGGGACTGCCTCTGACATAATCTGATTGGCCTGCTCTTTGATCACCTCCCCCTGAGGGGGGAGTAGCCTTACCAGGCCACAGAAGAGGACAATGCAGCCACTTTTGATGAGAACTGATAGACTAAGATCAGAAAGAAGAGGAGAACCTCCCCTATCAGTGAACTTGGAGAGGGGCATGCATGCAGAAAGGGGAGGGAGGGTGGGATTGGGAGGGGAGGAGGGAGGGGCTTATGGGTGGATACAAAATGAATAAAGTGTAATTAATAAAAAATAAAAAAGTTTAAAAAATGCAAAAAAAATTAAAGTGAATAAGTAAAAAAAAAGTTTCAGAAACAGTTTTTTTAAACAAAAGAAAGATATTTGAATCAAAAATTCATAATAAACTTGTATTGAATCCTGTGGGAAATTTTAGCTTTTGTTGTTGTTGTTGCTGAGGCAGATTTGATGGAACTCCTCTCCTTCCTTAAAACATCCTGTTTCCTTAATTCTTCAGCACTGCTCTGCTAACTTAAGATTCATCTCTCGTTGTTTACTTTAAATACCAGGATCTTAGAATAAATCCAGCAATCATATGTGAATGTCAAAGAAACATAGAGTCTGACTATAGTGAGAAGATTAGTGATTAATATATTTCATCATGAATGTGGTTATCACTTTCTGAAGATGTGCTTGATTTTGGAAGATTTCATTGTTCATAATTTCTAGCTCCAGCCTTTACATGATATGATGTGAATTTGGTATAATGACCTATTCTCCCACTTTTGTATGAGTGTAGCTATGTGATTCTTGGGACTAAAGAGAAAGCAGCATCATAAAACACAGTGGAATATTATGAGCTCAATCTACACAAAATTCTGAGCCATTATTACCTGAATCTTCTTTAATTAGGAAAAGATAATTTTTTGTGATATCACGGTTTCTTATTAGGAATTTAGTGCTATCAAGTGGAACACAATAGATAAAACATTTCACTGTATTGTTTTAAGGAGAAAGAGGAGGAGGAAAGAAAACATAAGAAGGAGAAGAACGAAGAGCGAGGGAAAGAGGGAGGAAGGGAAAGGAAATGGAAGAGGGAATTGCCAAGAATGTTGAGACATTAGAACTTGTGTGTGGTAAGTGAGAAAACAAAACAGTGTATCCTCTGTGTGTCAGTTACACAAAATTTTAAATAATTTTACTTAGGGAAATATACTAGTAAGAGATATTTATAGTTACGTTAATAATGATGGACTGGCTCACATAGCCCATTGATAGGTTCAAAATAGCTACTGCCTACTGGATAACCAAGTCTCTGGGAGCTTATGACAAGGAGAAACCATTGGTACAACTCTGTTCTGAAGCTGAATGCCGAGACATGTTCTGGAGAGCCACTAGTATGAGATGACATTAAGAGGTTGAAGAGACTAGAATCTGATGTGGATACGTGGTGACAAGAGTTTTACCAGTCAGGAAGAACAGAGTTTGCATGACCTGGCTAAAGCCCTTCTCTTATTAATTGCAAACTTCAACCTATTGAAATGTTCTACAATATTCAGAATGGGTATTTCCCTAACATCCACTGTCTTATGTATCTTTCCATTGACATATCTAGAGGTATGCTACTAAACTCTTGAACATTTCTCAGTAAAATCAAGTTGAAAATTGAGGTTAACCATGTGTTAAACTTAGTTTTTGTCAACATATCAATGAAGATACACATATAAAAATAAAATCTCAATTAAGGAATTATCTTTAGGTATCTGATTTATCTATAGGCATGTCTGGGCCATTTTCCTTATTGCCGATTGATATAGGAATGTCCGAACACTATGATTGGTGCCATCACTAGGCAGGTAGACCTGTGCTACATAAAGATGGTGGCTGAGCAACTGACAGCCTTGACAATATCCTGAGCTGTTTGGAGGTTTCCATGGGGCCTTTTGTCCAACAACCCATTTATATACAACACATTATTGGCCTTGGAGGTTTCAAGGTACATCTAGTTGAAGCGTTTTCTCTTATTATTTGGTGATTAAAGCTTAGATTATTTTCATATATCTATGTATTTTAAGAAGATTCTACTCTAATAGAACACTTACACAACTCACTGAACATGGGAAAGGAAGCTGGAGCTTGCTTTTGATTAGTGTTACTAGTACTAAAAGATACTCTTTATACCAACAGAGCTATAAACTATGATCTGCAATGAATCCCAAATGAAAAGTTGGTTCTTGCCAACAGAGTCTCATTGGATATATAAACCACGTTTAGAGTCAGGCCCCATGTCCAGCAGTTTAGTATTTTTGTATTCAATAGTATTTTTGTGTAATTTTTGCCTCACAATGCTTTGTCTGTTTGCTTGCTGTTTGTTTAAAAAAAAACTTATAAACATTTTGCTTATATAGTATGGTTTCTAATTTTTTTAATGACATTTCTGTGTGTGCAAATGTGTATGTCAAAGAGTCTGTATGCGTATCTTCTTGTGTTTTTTTGGTGCTTTGCTTTTTGTTTGTTTACCCCACTCTTGTTTGTTTCTGTTTATTTTATTGTTATGATTTTAGATGCCTATTGATACTCTAATGAGAGAGCAAGAAAGGGTGTGGAGTTTGGGTTGGTGGGAAAAGGGGAATATCTGGGAAGAGTTGGAGGATAGGAAACCATAATTAGAATATACAACATAAAATATCTATACTCAATTTTTAAGTAATAAAAATGAACTGTGAAGAAAGGAAAAAAGAAAGGAAGGAAGGAAGGAAGGAAGGAAGGAAGGAAGGAAGGAAGGAAGGAAGGAAGAAAGAAAGAAAGAAAGAAAGAAAGAAAGAAAGAAAGAAAGAAAGAAAGAAAGAAAGAAAGAAAAAGAAAGAAAGAAAGAAAGGAAAGTGGCTGAGCAGAGGAAGCAAGGCAGTGAACAGATTTCTCAATGGTCTCTGCTTCAGTTCCTGCTTCCAGGTCTGTCTTGGCTTCCCTCTAAAATGGACTTTAACCTTTAAGCTGAAATATACCCATTCTTCTTCAAGTTGATTTTGGTCAGGAAAAAAAAATAAGACATCATCACAAATATTAACACAAAAATTTTAAGAAAACAAATAGAATCAATAATCTCATATGTGTATTCTTAGCAGAGTCATTTAAATGTTGAAAGATGCAGGCAACACAACTGAGCATCAATATTGAAAGGAGGAGCTGAACAAAATAAGATAAGGCCACTAAGAAGCCAGTCAGTCTCGAAAACAGGTTCTGACTGGTGCTACAGCATGAAAAAATGTTTAAGACATTTGCCACCTGTAATAACTCTGACACACATAGACACATATTTTGGAGAATTGTAGTTGTAGGATCTTGGGTTGCTGAAATTACTGTTGTATGTCTAGAGTCTCATTTCAGAGAAGTGAAATTTTCCCGTCAATAGGTGGTGGTGATGATTGCCCAACAACCTACACTTAAAAACAGGTAACCTGGGAAAATGTATGTATAATAAAAGCTGTGATAATAAAAACCAGGTGCGATTTCTGAGAGAAACTAGAATTAACCAGCTTGAAATTAAATTATTTTTGATGCATTCATTTGCTTTAACAAAATTACATCCACTGCACAATTCAAAAGCTATACCATTGGTGTGTTCAAAATGATTGATTTTCTTTAAACACATTATCATACAACAAGCATAACTTCCATCTGGGACAGGTTGTAGTTGGGTAGACACACTCAGAATGCAACTTAGCTACATTATTTTGGACGAATTACATATGCACAATAATTCCTAAGCATACTAAATTATACTCAAAGTGGGGAAAATCTAGCATCTCCCACACAGGCAAAGATCCAAATATTCTGTCCCGGTCACATCATATGCTGAAAGCACAGCAGGTAACTGTTTTTAGATGGAGCCTTTGGTGGTGAGTGAAACTCTCATGCAGGATAATAATTCTTTTTTCTTTTTACAAAGAGGCTTATCAAGGGTGTGAAGACGCATCAAAAGGTGTGGTCTGTTCTGGAGGCACCTTGTCTACCAGCTTCATTATCTTTCATGGTCACTAGAGTTTGTACCGTCATGGCTAAAAATGTACTCGCAAAAACAATTTTGATTAAGACATGAAAGGTCTCTGGGGCAAAGTGATTGTGCCCTAGGCTGTAATCATTTGGTTTTAAACTGGAATCTGTCTGTCAGCAGCAGCAGCTAAAGTGGACAATTATATCCCTATTAACCTCCACCAATGTTTGTCATTATTGTCGTGCTAACACAGGATTGAGTAATCTGTGCAGCTAAACAAAAACACATAGGATTACCTGTTTGGCAGCAAATGTGAGATAAGAGTATTGTTTTATAGGCCTTTTCTTTCTTTTAAATTCTGATCAACTCTTTTTTTTTTTTTTTTACAAACTATTTTAGCACCCCTCAGCCCCGCAATGTGGTAGCAACGATAGCCCCATAAATTTCAACCCACTTTCTCACCACATGGGACTGTTTATATCAAAAATGCTGCCGTTTTCTTTTGCCCTCTTGTGATCTGAACCCTGGTGCAATACTCTGCTCTTAAAAGTATGGCCTATTGCTTTGTTTCAGAGTTCTAGAGGGGACACATCATATCTTAACTGTGTTTGCAGTCTCTAGTTCCAGGAAGATCATTGACCTTGTTGCTCAATATTATGAATCATTAGGTATCACTGCCTAGTGCACAGCAGGCACTCACTGTGAATAAAACACAGTCCTTGTTCTCATCTGATTTCCTGGCAAAAAGCATTGTTTTCCTGAGGAAAAAAGTAAGCTTTTCTCCAAACTTTCCATTGTGTTCCATCTTCAGGGCCTTTCTTCTCATCCTCAGCTTTTCTATGGGGACCTGTTTTTTTCATGGAACCATTCCCTCACTTCAAACATCTTGTGTCCCCCCAAATCCCATTCTCCTTTTGTGTTGGTATTTTCAGTCGCCAAAGACAATGATTATTAAAAAGGAAGAGACAAACACGTTACATTGAAATTACAGATTCATAACTTAAACAGTTGTTCCACAGAAAATTTTTATTTGAAGAAATACGTGGTTTCTTCTTTTCACCTATATTTTGGATCTGTTAGAAGTACTCTTGAGAAAGATCAGGTAGGGAAAGGCAAAATAAATAATTTCTCGCAATACTGATGGCTATGGTAAGATAATCATGATATCTTTGTTCATTCATGTAATTTCATCTCTTTCGCATATAACGTTGTTTACAATAGTGATTGGGTATTGAAAAGCACAGCCTCTTCATATAGACTCAGACGGAGATCACATGCTTGGTACGAGTCTCTCACCAGGTACGGAGAGCTTGGCTCAGAGACAAAGAAGTATCATAAGTCTATGGATTGTGCCTCTAAAGCCATTTATATCAAAACATTAGATGGCTGCTTTCCTTTAGAGTTTACGTTTGTCTAAATGTGGAGTATTAATAGTAATGACAGAAAACGATACACTTCCAATTATACACAGACAAAAGAGATTGTGACATATAGGCCCAAGAAAGGAAACTAATTTTAAATGGTACATTACAACTAACTTTTCCAAACTTACTTAATTTGTCTAAGAGGTCATATAAAATTTTATAATCCTTGCCACCAGAATTACCCTCAGGAAAGAGATAAATTGGTTTGGCAAAAATCCATTAGTTTTAGATATGTGGGAGATATATAAAATTAGTTAGTTGAAAAAAAGATTACATTTAAAATGTGAAGTTTTTACTATAATTTCCCCTTGGGACATTTTGGCCAAGAAAAAAGCAAGCCGACAGTGTGCTAAAAGTTAATAATACCTATATTATAGAAGAATTTTAATAGTCAAAAAAGAAAAATACATTTCACCTCCACGTGGTGAATAATTGTGTGAATTTAGTGCTACATACATTTTTTTTGTCCTTATTCAAGCATTTTTAAAAATTAGTGTTAAATGAGACACAAGCCTGAGAACAAGATTCAGGAAGCTGATGAGATGACAATGGTGGAACTCACCATGTCTGGCTATTTGTGTTCACAAGAAGCAGATTCAAAGTTTAGAATTTACAATGTTTTCCTAGAGAGCTCTTAATAGAAACAACCTCGAAAGGGAGATGAGGAAAGTGAGACCCAAAAAGGAAAACCGAAACTCAATGGAAAACCAAACACTCTGATGTACCGACTTTAAAGAAATCTGTACGAACAATCCTGTCTTAACTCAAGGTGGTGGTGGCGGGGGGGTTATTAGGTTCTATTTTTGTTTCTCATGTTGACTAACTCAGTGACTTACTCATGCTAGGTGAGTCCTTCAGCACTAATCTCTAGGTGCAGTTCATGATATTTAGATCAGTCCTTGGTCTGAAGGATCTTGACTTTGGCTTGGCATAGTTGCCTTTATCTACTGCTCAGCAACAGAAGCTGTCAGCTGATACCATTGAAGCATTGGAGCCACACAAGGAAATCTCTGAAAAATACCTTCGTAGTGAACTCCCTCACTTGACATGCAGTAATGGGAGTGGAATAAACCTCTTCTTAATATTATGGGAAAGAACGTTTTTCTTGGATAATAATAGGACAAACTTGTCAAGCTATAATCTTTTGTGTCTTTTTTGTTTCTTTGTTTCTTTTCATGTGATCCATTCTGCTTCCCCAAGATAGAGTACACAAGGGAAAAACAGATGTGGAGATAGATAGATAGATAGATAGATAGATAGATAGATAGATAGATAGATAGATAGA